>NC_081413.1:357446358-358046358 GCF_030272615.1 Cryptomeria japonica
TCTTCACTTCGAATGATCAACCCTTACAATAGTTAAAATAGGAGATTAAATACCTCTCCAAGTTGGTTAACCTCCTGTACGGACAGGTACATGTCCAAGGGCACTCAATTTTGACATTTTGATGCCCAAATGACAACTTTTGGTGCCTAGAAAATGCAAGATTGACCTCCAAAACTCACCATCACCTAAAAATACTTCTCATACCTAAAACCCAAGCATGAAACATGTCTAAAACCTTTTCAAAACAAAAACCACAAAAAAAACTCATTTTTCCATCATTTTGCCAGGCAACACCAAACTGGCAACTTTGAGCAAAAAGATGAAAACAACAAACCAAAACCCCATAATGAGTTCAAAACTCATCAAAACAACCTAGAACAACTTAAAAAACATCCTAAACAACTTTCCAACTTAAAACAACAAAAATCAAACCTGAGATGAAAATGAAGCTGAAAATGAAGCTAGGTGCTCCTGCACCGATATATATATATATATATATATATATATGTACATATATATATATATGTACATATACATATGTACATATGTACATATACATATGTACATATGTACATATACATATGTACATATGTACATATACATATGTACATATGTACATATACATATGTACATATGTACATATACATATGTACATATGTACATATACATATGTACATATGTACATATGTACATATATATAAATGGGAAAACCAGACAATACCAGGATAAAGAGATCAAAGGAATATGAGACTAAGTGTATCTTAAAAACACTATACCTCTTTAAACTTGAGGAGTTGGATTGGATAACTGTACTCCTAGAGGTCTACCAACCCTGGGTGACCATGAGGGCCCAAACCTAGATACCAAAAAATGATGTTAGTGTTCCATAGCATTCCTATGAGATGACACTGCAAGAGAGCCTCTATTTAAACTATAGATATCCCATCCACTCTCATGTTTGCTAATTCGTCAGCTATAGAATTTCCCTCTCTAAATATGTGATTGAATGTAATGTTCTTGAAGGAATGACCTACGTTCAACGCCCTCCTTAGTATCGCATCCAACCTCCAGTTTGGCATGGACCCTTCCCTCAAAGCATTGATCACAATGGTTGAATCCCCTTCGATAGTTAGTTTTACCACCCCTTTCTCTATGCACATTAATAGTCCTTCCACAAGAGCCATGAGTTTTTCCATGTTGTTAGTTTCTATACCTATTGGTTTTGCTAGCCTCGCCACCTCCATCCCTTCAGAGTTGTGAAGATAGTAGCCAATGCCTGCCTGACCAGGGTTGCCTCTGGAGGCTCCGTCAAAGTTGAGCTTCAACCACCTACTCTTGGGTGGCTGCCACACACACACTTCTCATTTGCGCTTTCCTTCCTTAGCCTCTGGCCCAATAAAAGGAGGAATCTTCAACCCAATCCATCATCCCCTCATCTTTTCATCCGAGAAGGTCATAAATGCCTCCCCACCTGACTCTTCATGATTCTATTATTTATAATCTCAATAATGGTATCTTCCATCTTATTGGTAAGTTGTTACCAACCCAATGTTTTCTCTTTAAAGATTCATCTATTTATTTCCTTCCACAATTCCCATATGACAATTGATGGAGAAACAATCCAAAGACCTCCATACAAGTAACTCATATTTTTGATAGGCCAATCTTGAAACATGCTCAGGATAGAACTTGGTATTGCTGAGATCCATCCAAGTTTATTATGTAGCCAATTCTAGCACTGAAGAGAGAAATTACAGGATAATAATATGTGATCCGCATTCTCTTCATCCTTTTCACAAAGAGGACACCTACTTGGGCCAACATATCCCATTTTTCTAAATCTATCAGCAGCGAGGATCTTGTTTTGCAGTCATAACCATGAAAACAATCCGGCCTTAGGTAAGCAATTTTTATCCCAACACAGCCTCGATGGAATGTTACTCTTTAGTCTTAGCTATCTTCCCATTAGGAGATTATAACCCTCCTTAGTTCTATAGACCCCTGTTTTTGAGTCATCCCAAACTAGCCTATCCTATCTAGGCTGAAAAGAAATAACTCTAGACCCTAGGATTCTGATCATCTCCTCCCTTTCATTGACTATGATATTGATGTTGTCAAGGGACTTCCACTTCCATACTTTAGCACAGTCACCCCTCTCAACTTCAATGTAATTATAAGGATATTTTCCCTACCTTTCTCTCAAGAGGTTCTTAGAATCTTTAAGGTTGGCAAACTTGTCAATTGCAGGATATCACCCCCAAGAATCTGACCAAAATAGGGCCTGATCTCCCCTCCCAAGATTCCATGATAGCTTTTATGTAATAATACTTCTGCAATCTAACATGAAGTTCCAAATGCGTGATCCTCTAGGAGGATTAACAGTCCTAAAAATACTTATAGAGTTGTTGCTATTTAAATATTTATGGTAGAGGATTTTGGCCCATTTTAGGTGAGGGAATTTGAACATTCTCTAGATTAACTTTTCTCCTAAGGCCTTACTTTGTTCTCTAATATTTTTAATTCTATCCCCCCATCCATCTTAGGCCTACATACTCTATCCCAAGCCAATAGAGACATTTTCATTTTTTCCCCCATTCCTTGCCAAAAGAAATTCCCGAGGTATTTTTTCACCTCTTCTTTTTTAGGTGTTGGGAGATCAATACATGAAAGTTGGTAAATTGGCATAGCAGAAAGAACTAATTTTATCATGGTTTCCCTTCCTGCAGAGGAGACCCATTTACCCTTCCAAGTTTTTGTTTTGTTCTTTATTTTGGTCACCAAGTGATCCCAAAGTTTTAAAGATCTACAACCTTTATCTAAGGGTAATCCAAGGTATTTACATGGAAGCTCCCCCACTTTGACTTTCAGAATATTACATATTGCCTTTTTCGTGTCTTTGTTAGTATTAAAGAAGAAGATTTCTGACTTCTCCTTGTTAATTTCCTATCCCGGGGCTTCATAATAGGAGTTAAGTAATTCTTTAAAGGATCGTGCCTCATACCTATTACTTTTCCCATATAGCATATTATCATCAACAAATTGATGATGTGTGATAGGATCCAATCCACTAGTTATTTTAATACCTTTAAGGGTACCCCTTTCCCTGGCCTTGGTGATGGATCTACCCAGAGATTATTCTATGATGATAAAAAGGAACGGGGATATGGGGTCCCCCTGCCTCAATCCTCTGGAGATACTAAAAAGTGCCAGAAGTGCCCCCAGTGATGAATCAGTTGCTGATATATATAAGATTAGTGGTTTACCCTGAATCGGTGGCATCAATATCAGTGGATTTGACAGGTACTCTTTTATCTGCTGAAGATGTTCGCACTGTTGATCCCAGTTGTATATTACTCCTTTTCTCAATACCTTTGTGAAAGGTTGAGCTTTGTCTACTAGCTGAGAAATGAATCGTCTGATGGATTGGAGACATCCTTGTAGACTTCTCATTTGGTTGATGTTCTTCAGAGGTGGCATTTCCATTATAACTTGGACCTTCTCAGGATCAACCTCGATTCCCTTCTTTAAAATGATATAGCCAAGTAGTTTACCAGATGTCACTCTGAATGCACACTTCTTTGGATTTAACCAGAGTTTGAACTTTTCCATTTTGTCCAGTATAGGACCTAACTCTTGAATATGCGTTGATCTTTTCATAGTCTTCACTAAGGTATCATCAACATAGTCTTCCATATTCTTATGCATCATGTCATGAAAAATGGTTGTAACTGCTCTTTGATAGGTTTCTCCTGTGTTCTTTAGCCCAAATGGCATGACGTTCCAGCAAAAGGTTCCCCATGCACAGGTGAAAGTTGTCTTTTCTTGATCTCCCGGAGCTATTTTGATTTGATTGTATCCGGAGAATCCATCCATTAGTGAGTACATTTCATACCCAACAGTCATGTCGACTATCATATCAATATTTGGTAATGGAAAGTCATCCTTTAGACACGCTTTGTTAAGATCTCTGAAGTCAGTACAAACTCTGATAGACTTGTCTGCCTTTGACACAAGTACTATGTTTGAAATCCATTCGACATAATCTATAGCTCTAATGAATCCAGCTTTGAGCAGTTTTTCTAGTTTAGCCTTGACTAATAGTGCTACATGTGGGTGCATCTTACGGAGTTTTTGCTTAACTGGTTTACTCCTGGTGTAATTGAAAGATGGTGCATAATGAGATCAGGATCCAAGCCTGGCATATCAGAGTACGTCCATGCAAAGTCTATTTTATTTTATAAGAATAGTTGAGTGAACTCCTTCAATTCTTCTGTTGATAGTGATTGAGCTACATGAATGATGTGTGGTGTCTCTTGACTCCCAATGTTCACTGGCTGAGTTGGCTCAATCAATATGGAGGACCTTTCCTAGAAATGACTTGGCAGTATATCAAGTATCTCACCTTCAGGCGCCTCAAAGAGGTTTTCACCTTTAGGTACGTCCTTTATTTTCTCTTTTTTAGATTCTGACACCGCCACAATGTGGTTTTCGCCATCAGATCTTTTATTTTTATTTTTCTTGTTTTTGCGACTAAGATACTTGATATCCGCTTCAGTCATATTTTCACCTTGTTCACTGGTGGAAGAGTCTATAGGTTTGATTGCATTGAGATAATAGGCTAACGTATAGTCATTGGCAAAAGTAGGTATATTCATGGGCTGGTTTTGTAAAGTATAGTCAATCAATTCAAGATGTACTAAGGATAAATCTTGGATGGGTTCAAGAGCGTTCACGGTATTGTTATCACAACTGCGAATCGAAAATTCAAGTTCCAGAATGATACCTTGCGTAAGTGTCTCGAGACCAGGAAGAGTCAGATCATGATTATTAAATTTCACATTAATATTTAATCGATCTAATCCGATAGACATACTTGTAACGTCGTTCACTATGCCAGACTGGACTTCATATCGTGGTTTAACAGCAATAAGACCAGTAGACAAATTTTCATTGTTTGTATCAGTTGATTCAGAATTTGAGGCTGAGTAGATATTGTCCTGAATAGGACTATCATCAAAGTCGTCGGAGTCATCAGATGAAGTTTCCGAGTCTTCTTCAGGTGATTTAGTAAGCATATGTATGGTATCAACACCAACATCTTTAATGCTGCAAGTTCCTTCATGTTGTGGTTCATTTGTCACTTGTATCTGACACACCTGTTGACATGATCTTGATGATTCTATGATTTGTTGTCTTCTACTCCATTCAGCTTCTTCTGGATTGATAACTGGTTCTTGTTCTGTAGCTTCCAACTCTTCTTGTGTAGTGCTATACCCGATTTGTTCTGTTTTAGGATAGGGGTACATAGATGAGAAGCTTTCTGGTATTCTTCCTTCTTTCAGTCCTTGTTCATAATTTTCTTGTCTCTTTTGTCTAATTTCCTGTATTTCTTTCTCTAGTTTTATGCACGTCGGCTCTTGAGTATCATCTATGACACCGCTAGACTCTTCTGGAGTTTCCGTAGTGGATGTATCTGAGAGGTGGTCAGGACCCCATTAATACTCATTTGAATCAGTCTCTGAATCATCTACTTGTTGCCTGCCAGTATATGTGTGTAAAGCAAAAAAATCAAACCCTAGTCGTTCTCCCCTCCCCAACTCCAAGGAGAGAGAAGGGAGAGTCACTAGGGTTGATGGTTTTCACTTAGGAGGGACTTTACATTCAAAAGAGGGGTTGAAACCCACAAGATCCAATCCCATGCAATGCAAGATTGGATTCTATATGAGTTTCAAGGGTTAAGACATCAAGGATACCCTCTTTTGTAAAGAAATGTAGATAGAATGATTGAACTAGGAATGCATGTAAAGTAGGAAAGATTCGCTTATAAACAGAGATAGGGATATGGTATGAAGTTGTGGACCTGGAATTAGCAGTAAAATGTTGAGACGGTGCTGTTCTGCAAATTTGAGCGAAAGTTGACGGGACGATGGCGCCCACCGTGCACACGGTCCTCCGAAAAATCCGGGAAACGAAGGGGGATCTGTTCGTCTTTGCACAAGGATTCCAGATCTTCAATTACAGCCGTGTACCTGCAACCTACACACAGAAAAGAGAGGACGATTGGGGGGTTAGGGATGAGGGGTTTGCCTTTAGGTCAAACCCCGGTTTTGGAATTAACCAAGAAATGAGAATGTTGTAAATGTAAATGTTTGTAATGTAAACAAGTACTGATACCTTGTTGGAAGAATGTTTGTATTCTTACATGCGAAGGTGTAATGTATGTAGTATGTTGTATGTTGTATGTGATCTCCTCTTCAATGGTTGAATCCTTGTCTTGAATGCAACACTTAGCCTTGAATGGAGACTTAGAATGATCAATTGCTTGAAGGAATGCTTGAATGTTTGAATATCGCTCCCACCCTTTTTTTCATCTACCAAAATGGGAGAGGAAATGTAGTTTATATACTTGTTAATTAGGGCTGATAGACTGATTTTCCCGACCTTAGGCCGACCAGGAAACATTATTTTCCAATTTGCAAACTTAAAGACCTGAAGCCCCATAAGAGACCGGGCCCAAAATAGGGCCAGGGACCAGGGCGCTGGGCGCCATGGTCCCACCTCCCGGGACAGCAGGGTGCAAGGAGGGATCAGGCCAGGGTGCTGAAAAATGCAGTTTTTGATGTTATGAACAAGTTTCAGGGTCTCCATTCAGGTTCCGTGTTGCATCGCCATCGTGAAGACCCAAATGTAGTCAAAATTGCAAGTGTCGCAATTTTAGGACGCTACAATGTGACTGGAACTTTTAATGATGCAAACAATTCTCTGATTCTTACTACTTCATCTCTTATATTCTTAGGGACCTCAACTTCCTATATTATTGTAGTTGATACCATCAACGCTTGAGCATTGACTGTTCCTTCTTTCTTGACTATTGATTCCTCTTTCTTTTTTCTACACTCTGCTTTTGTTTGTTGAGTGTCTACTTCCTGTAATGTTAAAGGCGATATTCTTTTCTGCCACTTAGACTTAGAAACATGTTTTTGGTTTCAATTCTTTTTCGGATCGTAACCCAGTCCAGCCTTATCATTTGTGGATTTGGTTTGTAGCTGAATTGGTTCAGTAATACCTTCTTTTTGTTTGCCCAAAGGACCAGTACCTGAGTACTCCATGCGTTGAATCATTTTGTATCGAGGACCATATTGGTTTGAGGAAATCTCACAATGTCGTACCTCCTCATTTTGACTATCTTCCTTAAAGAGCCAGTTAAGAACAACATCTTCTTCCATTTCATCCGCCAAGGAGGTAGAAGACTGTACAAAGAGACCATCATATATGGTATTCGAAGCTGAAGTTTGTGTTCTCATAGCCTCTGATGGCTTGCCCAATTGTTTTGGTGATGGAGGGAGAGAAACTAATGAAAGTATTGGTTCTATCTTGTAGCTATCCATGCTGGTATTTGTAATCTTCGATCTCTTTTCTAAGTCTTTCATTAGTGCTTCTGGATCTGCATTTGGAGAGGCTGCCCTATTATGAGGCACAAAAGTATCTGCACCTTTTGTCAATGCATTACAGATGATATTTGTATCAGCAGGAATACTGACTTCAGCTCCGTTATAAGGAAACTTTAAGCATTGATGGTATGTTGGCGGTACTGCCTTCATTTCATGAATCCATGGCCTACGCAGTAATATATTATATGACAATGGAATATCAAGAACCTGGAAAAGGACATCTCTCTCTACCAGTCCCACTCTGATTGGTAACGACACCAGACCTTTAGAAGTCCTTTCTTCTTCATCATAGCCTTTTATTGTTATTTTCTTGCTAGGATCAATGACATTTTCAGAGAATCCTAGTTGTGTAAGCAGATTGTAAGTACATATATTCAATCCTGCGCCTCCATCTCTCAAAACACGCTTGACTCTATGTTTGTGGATCATGGCTTCAATATGCAATGGTTGGTTATGTGGATGATTTAGTGAGTTATCATCTTCTTCAGAGAAGGTCAGGTAGTGAGGTGAAGTCAGATGACCCACCATAGACTGAAACTGATCAATGTCTAAATCTTTTGAAATGTTGGTGGTGAGCAATGCTTTGTCTAGGATCTCTTTGTGAGCAAACAAGAGTTTTAGCAATTCAAAGATTGAGATTTGATCATTTGTCCTTTTCAACTATTCAATGACACTATATCCAGAAGATGATGATGAAGTTAGCCTTTTAAATTTGTCCAAGGTTGATTCTTTTTGTTTGTTTGGCAAGGCTGATGGGTTTGATGTTGCTTGAGCTGGGTTGGAAGAACTAGCTCCTTGGAGAGTGACTTTCTTCTGAGAACGGGTGAGAGCTCTTGCATAGCATGATTCATTTCGTTTATCTTGGACTATAATCACATTGCAATATTCCGAGTGGGAAGGCTCAATCATGTTGATAACGTTGTCCTGACTGACATAAGTATAATTTACCTTGGCACCTCCTTTGGTCTTTGAAGAATCACCTTGTTCGTAAATAGACAAAGGGTATTTAAATGCTTTATGATCTGCATTAGTCGGATGATTCCCAACAACAACTTTACCAGCGTCTATGAGATCTTGAATCTCATGTTTTAGCTTCATGCAATTGTTTATGTTATGACCTTTATTCGAGTGGAAGTCATAGTATTCATTTTCTCTCCACCATCTTGGTTTGACATCTGGATCATATGGTCTGGAGTTATCTGGTAGTGTTATCGAGTTGTTTGCCAACAAAATTTTGAAAGCGGATTCATATGATTCCTTGAGAGGAGTAAAATCATGCTTACGTTTGGAAAGCCAAGGCTTTTCTTTGAACCATTCCTTTGTTTTCTTTGGCAGATTTTCTGCTGCAGCCTCAGCGGCTTTAAGTGCTTGTGTACCACTAACCAAGTTGAATATTGTGGATTTTGAGTTGGTTTTGACAGTTTCTACTACTCCATCATTAACAACATTCTTGTTATTGTCTTTGCCAAATTTCCAATACTTGTTCTTCTCTTTAGAGCTAGATCCTGGTTGTGTTTCTTTCCAAGGTGTGATATCCCCCTTGTTTATGAGCACATCTTCCATTCAAATGGCATTATCTACCATTTTGTTGAATGATGGGTGTACTTGCATTTGTATACTATATTTCAATTTGGGGACCAGGTTATTGACAAATATATCCATTTTCTCAGAGTCTAGGATAGGTCTAGAATACCTAGAAAACATCTTTCTCCAGCGTTGGAGGAAAGTAAGAAGAGGCTCTCCTATTTTTTGTTTAGTATTGCAAAGATCGATCATAGTCACAGGATGTTGAATGTTGTATGAGTACTGTTGTAAAAATAGTTGGATTAGTTCTTCAAACGTTTTTATTCCTTTGGGTAGACTTGAGAACCATTCCATTGCTTGACCCCCTGAACTCATCGGGAAAAGGTGCATGAGGTACGTTTGATCATGCATGAACTCCATACAGGCAGCACAAAACTCTCTGACATGATCTTGAGGATCTGAGGTACCATCATATTTGTCAAATTTTGGGATCTCCACTCGTGAAGGAAATGGAGGCATGTATAGATTCTTGTCAAATGGAAAGGGACATATTGTTTCCAGAGAATATTGTTTTGGGGACTTGTCCTTATTCTTCAGTTCTGTGACCTCCATCCGTAAGGCTAGTAATTGTTTGTGTACCATGAGTCTAGGTGATTCTTTCTTTTTAGTAACGAGAGTCTGAACATCATATCCAGTAGGAAGTTTAGCACCTTGTTTCGCTAGTTCTAAGAAATAGTCTTCCTTCTCTCGGGTCATGATAGCTTTCATCATTTTTCTAAAGTCTTTGTCTTTTTGATAGTCAAGGATTTCTTTTTCTGGAGGTTCAGTGTCTTCGTCAGCCTCACTTGATGATGAGGAATCATTATCATTTTCGGGAATGTTATTATCGTCCTTGTTTTCGTCATTGTGTTCCATCTCATATATAGTGGGAGATTTAGGTTCATCAAAAATTGGTTCGCCTGATGATGACGGTATGTCAGTGAGTGGATCCTTTTCATAAAATGGATTGTTGGTGTATGAAAAGGGTATTCCTTTGCCTTTGGCTTCTTTCTTACTAGAACTCCTGGTTTGTGTAGGCATTTTTATGAATTAGTGCGACCTAAAGTTGTTTGTGATGCTAAGGTCAAGATCAATTTCAGAGCGATTTGTTCGGTTAATGTATTGTTTGGGAGAAACAACTGAGATTCAGTCTGGTTTCAGGAACGATCTATCATGTATAAGACGTTTATCTTTAAAGCTGATTTTAAGCGTAGTGTAAGATTCAATCTGGTTTCGGGAATGATCTATCCTGTATAAGATGTTATCTAAGTGACTAAAATTTGATAGGTAGTTGATTGAACTAGCTGAAAGATGATCAACCAAATCGTGCAATGCAAATGGCAAAGGTACACTATCTTGATCTGTTTATGCTCAGGAAAATTGATAACCAGTATTATGTTTGTTGTAAGCTAATTTTAGGCAAGTTTGACTGTTCTGTTCTAACAAAACTAGAGACTCGTACAACAGAATTTTCTGAAGCGGACGATAATTTAGCAGTTACAGGACGACAAAAGTTATGTTTCGTACGAGTTGCTATCTCGTACCATACAACAAATGGGTATGTGTAGGACGACAAAAGAATTAGAGTAGTTCTATTTCGTACGATACAAGATACAGAGCCAAATGACAGTTTAAAATGACTCGTACAACAAATGATCAGGTGTAGGATGACAAATCAGAAGACTCGTATGACACAGGATAAGATGTAGCACGATAAATTATCAGACTCATACGATTGTTCACAGGACAAAGCCTAGAAATTCTGAGTTTTTTCAATTGCTAAGTATGATAACTGAGTATGACCAATTCTGAGATGGACTAATTTTGGACCAGGATACAAAATTTTGACTTAAGATGGACAAGTTTCTGACATGGATAGAGTTTCGACATAGGATAGACTAGTTTCTGACACGGACAGAATTTCGAATTAGGATGGACTAGTTTCTGACACAGACAGAGTTTCGACTTAGGATGGACTAGTTTCTAACACAGACATAGTTTCGACTTAGGATGGACTAGTTTTTGACATAGATAGAGTTTCAACTTAGGACGGACTAGTTTCTGACATAGACAAAGTTTCAAAACACTGAGTTGTTTCTTGTCTTCTCCAATTTTTGGTATTTCAATTTTTGTTTCATGGATGAAAACACAGAAAACAAGTAGTATGTATAGTGACTCCAATCACAGCATGCAAACCCTAAGGAATTTGTGAGGAAAGAAAACCTTTGCTTGTAGACTCAGGTACACACCCAATAGCTAATCAGAATACCGTCGCTGAGTCTCACTCAATGGATTCTCAACGCCGTATTATCCGACTCCAAACTCTAATGGGGGCATGAAATGACAAGTATCTTGGAAGAGTTACTATCTCTCTTGCACAAATATTATTCCCCTTTCGGAGATGAACCGAGTAGCTTCTAATTTTGAATTGGATTTAGTCATGGATTCGTTCGACGCGTCGAGGTATAAACTCAATTAAGAGGTCTCCCAGCCTTGAAAACCAAGGTTTAATATACCCAAAGGTACAAAGGAGAGCTATTCTTGAGCATTGTCGTTGACTTGATTTTCATCAAATTATGTTCATTTTATAGTGGGTTGGAGTACTTGGCGTCTAGCCGTTCCCACTTAGGTTGTTCCCCTCACACCGGTCGTAATGGCTTTAAGAGTTTTTCAACCCCTCGGGAGGGCAGGCTTGCTAAAGATGTACAAATCTCAAAAAAAGAAAAAGCCTCAAGGGTTTGGATTTCTAATTGTCTAGAAAAAGACAAGAGCATACTCTCCTACCTCTCAGAATCTTCTAAAAACACAAAAGACAAATTTGTTCTTTAGCCAGATAGCAAGTTAGGTTCCTAAAAATGAATTTAAAGAATACACGATGTTTAGTCGATTCTCCTTAAGCAACCTGCAAAGACAACGAATCAGTAGTCATATTGTCTTTGTGCGACAAGCATATTCTTGGACAAGCGTTCTGCAAAAACTGATTAGGCTGTGAAAAAATCTGAGATAGACAGATAAACAATCAGGGTCAGTCGTCAGAATAATCAAAAAATAATGAAAATTTGCCTCTTAACCAGAAAATACAAAGTCGTACGATACAGGATCCCAACTCATACGAGACATGATTCTAGTTCGTATGACACCTGCAGTTTGTCGTTTCAGCCTGTGAGAATTGTCGTACGAGATGTACGGACAAAAAATCAAAAAATCTGAAATCTGGAAAATAACAAAAAAAAACAAGCAGTCAGTCTTGGGGGCCGAAAAATGTAGTCTTCTGCCCCACGCCAGAGATGTGTGTGTGAAAAAGTGGTCTGTAAGCTGCAAGCACAACACTTCAATTAAGTCATTATATGCATGGTTAATAATCAATAATCAATAAGTAAAAAACCATAACAAAGCAACTAATTGCCTTCTAAAAGATGCGAGTATAAGATTGCTCTTAGATTTTTATAAGCAATACCAGTGACTAGACTACATCAAGACGAAGGGTTTAATCTATATGATATTTAACTATATGGATGCAAGATGGATGAATAATTCAAGCAAATAGTCAATTCAAGCAATAATAGATGTAAGCAATAATGGATGTAAAATGGATGCAAATAATCTAAAAAGCACAATAATCTTCAATGACTCCAGAGCGAAATTAGCGTGATAATAATCTCCAAGCGTGTTCTCAAAAATCTCTGGGGTAAATTGGAATGAGAGTTGAAGACTGAATTTATAGAGAATCACAAAAGAGAAAAAGCTCAATTTAGGATTAATTGAAAATAATTGAGAAATCAGGTTAAGTTAACCTTGAGATAGATTCCAATTATAGTTTAATTGAAATGCATTCAAATTAGAAGTCCAAGTTGCATTGGAAATAATAATAAATTATTTCCATGCATTTGCGATAAAAATAGATAATTCTTTAATTTATTCAAGAAAAGTGTCTTTTGAATGCAACTGAACTTCTTTTTATGAAAAGCTTTGAGTTCCAATTTTAGAGAATAATTCAATTAAATTGCTTTTCTGATTTCAAGTTCTAAATTTAGAAAAAGAAATAATATCTCAAGTTTGATTTCTCTCTCAATTCAATTCTTTTATTTTAATTTCAATTCAACTCTTGTTTTGTGATTTATTCTTCTTTTGTAATAAATTAATTTTTTTTGCATGATTAAATGGTAATTTATTAATTAATTAAATATGCAAGGATATTTAATAAATTAAAATAGGATAATTGATCAAAATGATATGCTTGGAAATGATTCAATTAATCAAATGAATATTTAATTAATATTGAGTAATTGATTTGCCATGTTATATTTGATGATTAAAGAATTAATAATGTGCTCAAGATTGATTTAATTGCATTTGGTTAGGACCTTGGTGATGTTGTCGAGATTAGGGGCCCATGGTTTAGATGACCATTTTTAGGGTATTACATATGGTAGATACTCTATTGTGCCCATGATAGTGAATGCAAAGATAAAAACCAAGTAAGATGTGATACAAAATACTATGCTAAATGGATGTGATTATGCAAAAATATGAGTGAAAAAGTGGATGGATTGTGAAGGAAAATAAGGGGTTTAAATAGGCTTGAATGGGAGATTGAGAGGCATGAGAATAACACATGTTAAAGGAAAGACATGTGTCCTTGAGGACACATGTTCATTTGGGAATGAGACACCCAAATTAGAAGGTTCTATTCCAAAAGAGATTACAAAACCATGATATTCCTATGTTTGAAGAAATTTGGGATATTTTCCCAAATTTTAGGAAACTTCCCCAAATTCAACAACATTTTCCCCAAATTTTAGGAAATATGAGATATTTTGGGAATGTGCATACATATGGAGTGGGAAAGAAGTTGGAAGAAATAATAAAAGGATGACTAAAACCCAAAGTTAATTAATGAGTTGAGTTAGAGGAAGAATTAGATGATGGTTAAAGTTAGGAGACATGTGAGGAAATAGAATTATTTAATTAATCAATTCCATGATATTTCCAAGTATTAGGATATTTAGGAATACACATATATGGAGTGGAAAGGAGGTTGGAAAGAATAAAATGATTCATTTCCAAATGCTAAGATATTTCTAAATATTAGGATATTTAGGAATACACACATATGGGGTGGAAAAGTAGTGGGAAGAAATAAAAGAATGACTAAAACCTAAGGTTAGTTAATGGGTTAAGTTAGAGGAAGAGTTAGATGAGGATTAAAATTAGGAGGCATGTGGGGAAATATAATTAATTAATTTAATTAATTAATTCTATGAGAGAATTTAAGAGGAAAAAAAGGCAACATGGATTAAATAATTAAACTATGCATTTGATTTATTTAATAGAAGAAGGGATCAAATTTAATTACTTAATTGATTTATGATTGTTAATTGATTAATTAAAAGAGGACTATAGCATAATTAACAAAATTAATTAGCTAGAAGGAGGGAAGACTAATTAATTAAATAATGACTAATTCTTTAATTTAAGAGCATTTAGGATAGCTAAATTCAATTAATTAAATTAATCAAATTTAGGTGTCTACAACAACATTTCTCCTAATTTTTCAATTTTTAATTAATTTTCAAATAAAATAAAATAAAATAGTGGTTACTTGTTTGATGATTTGTTCAAATTTGAATACTCAAAAACTCTCTTCTCAAATCACCTTGTTGCTATGTCGATGCTTTGCTGGGTGAAATGGACAAATAAGAGTGAAAAATGACCAAAAAAACTTGAAATTTCACTTGAAAGTGCAGTTGTTATGTTTATGCACTAGAAGAGTATGAGTTCAAGATTCAGGACTCTTAAGTCTCAGACTCAATGAGTCTTGGAGTAGGATTTTGTTGAGTACTCTCCAAGACTTGGCCAGACTTAACATGCGAGTTTGGTTGGCTTGGTGCACCAGCTTAGGGCTCATGAGTTTGGTGAATCTTGCAGGGTACTTGTCGAGTCCTGAAACTATGGTTAAAATTTTGCCCCAGAAATCAATACATCTTCACATTTCTAATTGCAGCATCATTTGCAGATTGCGCAGGCAAATTGGCCTTTCACTTGTTCTGAATTATCCTCTTATTGGTTACAAAACTCTATAAACAAATTGTCAGATGCAAAATTCAAGTGTGTATTTTTTCACCTGTGTTCATTGAATCATAGTCTTTAGTTAGGGTGGAGTGATTACCATAATGATGACCTGGGTTCAAACTACAGTGAGATTGCTCCCCTGCATCTTTTGTGGTTGGGTATTGAGTGGGATTCACTAGGATGGGGCCACATGCAAGTGTCAAGTTATTTCTGATTGGATAGAAGTGCTTTGACTTCCAACATGAAGCTGAAAGGTTTCTAAGTTTGGCAGTGTGTTCTGGAGCCTTTGGTGTGTAAGGTTCATATTTGCCTAGTGACAAAACTGATGCATCGTCCCATGAACTACTGCTTCCTCAAACAGGCATTCACATTACAACAGGCATAAAATTTGACCATTTTAATTATATTTTGCTAGAATTTTTTTTGATTGGGGCCACATGCAAGTATTGAGTGATTTCTGATTGGATAGAAATACTTCAAGTTGCAGCACAAAGCTGAAAGGTTTCTAAAGTTCGACAATGTGCTATGAAGCCTTTGGTCTGTAAGAACAACCTAGTGGCAAAAAGATGCATTTTCCCATGAACTGCTACATCCTCAAAGGAGCATTTGCATTATGACAGGCTTAAAATTTAAATTTGGCATTTTTATCAGTTTTTACTTGAAATTTTTTGATAGCTTTTGTTCCTTGTCCTCCCATGAATCTATCACATTTTTTATATGACTAGTTTTGTCCATTGTGGAGATAAGATGGCCACGCTGAGCTGGTTCTGCATTTGGATTTGTTTGAACAATAATTGCAAAATGCAAACAATTGTTAAAAAATTCATTAATTTTCTAATTTAGGATTCCTCAGACCTTAGTATAGGATTTCACAATTTCAATAAAGAAGACATCTAGTTGGGTGATTTCTTGTCCAAAAAACCTCCAACAAGCATTGTGGTGTTTGGAGCAGTGGTTGCCTATTATAATCACAGGTTATTGTTTAATATTCACGTTGTACTGCAATTTTAGTAAATCAGTGTTCCTCAAGTACTGGCAAATCAAAGTTTCATGTGTTTTACAAGTAGAGTGACCTGCCTGAAATTTGGATTGAGCGTTACAAGAAGAGCCACTAAATAACTCAATAAATCAATTTTTTGGCTTTTGAACCTTACCTTATTTTGAATTATCTAGGAAATACTTAAAACAGTCACATCATGGATTCTAGTGAGTCTAGTTGGACCCTAAATTACCTCTTTTGTATTCTTTAAGGACCTCAAGTTATACCTTTTTTATTCTTTCAAACTGTGCTTTTCTTGCATTTTTGTTTAGATGATTGATCACAATAGCTCTTGGATACTATTATCCAAGATATCTGTCATTTTCCTCTTGAAAAAGTGGTATCCAATCTTAGTTGAATCTTGAAGTAACTACAATTTCTAATGGATTCATGAAAAGTGATCATATTGGAAAATGTTATCTATAATTCTTGGTGTTCGTTTTTTAATACCTCTCAATGAAAGATTGATAGTTGATAAAGGAGGGTGACTTGAGCTGTGTTATCTTGAATTTTTCTTGGTTCACAACCCTCTCATCAACTTCATCTTTGTTAAGTGGAAGGTGACCAGAACTTGTAATTACTATACGGGAAACCGCAGAAAGGTTTCTCTCTATTTGAGAGGCATGGTTTCCTTGTAAAGTTTGATGTTTGTCTAAGAGGAATAACTGACAATAAATTGACAAGGTTGGGTTAAAATGATGGCAACCTAAGGTAGTACAGGAGAGTTGAGAAATAGCCAGAGTAACCCTGAAATAAACAAAGTAAAATTGTTGTTGCCCAATATAAGTTAGCAAAGTTGAAATTTCCAGGGTAACCCAACAATCTTGCAAAAAATTGTGATTTCATTATTGCTGACAAAAAGAAGAAAAAACTAAATATGTGTGTAGAGAAACAAAGCATGCAAGATGGGTTGCCAAAAATAAGAAAGAACTAGATAGGCTTTTGGGGAAACAAAGAAGGCAAGATGCAAAAAAAGCAGTTGAAGACATAAATAAGAAATCAAATGACCCTGGCTAGGAAAAGCAGTTCTATTACCAACATTGCTAGAACAAATAAATTTTGGAAGGGTAAATATCCAATATGACTCTACTCTGCATTTAGATGACCATGGTTGCAATAGGTTGAAGTCCCAAACAATTGGAAAAATTGGAATAGCTTGAATGATGATGGAAACAGTATGTAATACTGTTATTTCAAAACATCACCCAATTGATTTTCTAATATTTACACCAACTTCAACATTATTTGATATAATCTGTAATCAATTCCTGTTTACCGTGTTTTAAACTAGTCAATTCATTTAATACCTAGGCATCAGTGTTGTCACAACCCTCCTTTATCACTTTTGGATTTAAAATACAAACTCTATTATATTTTTTTGGATAAGCTATTTAAATGATTGAATGATTATTATAAAAGGATAAAATAATAAAACACACACACACACACATGGAAAATATACATTTTTCTTAATTATTATTTAGTTTTCCTCATCCAATTATGGCACATGTTGTAGGAAGAATAAGAAGCTTCTAGAGGATTCTCCACCACCTTGCATGTAACTCCTCCCACTAAGTCTAATCAATTTGCATGAAGTCCAAAATTGGGAAAGAATCTCTTTTTTTAATTAAATTTTCAAGATAGTGGAGTGGAGGGAATTTTCTTATAAAATTATATGCAAGTTTCAAAGAAGGGAGTTGATTATGTTTTGAAGGGAATTTTCCCAGGTTTTTCTTTGGTAGTCTCATTTTGTTGCAAGAATTTTTAAGTTGTTGTTGGAAGATCTCTCTCTACTTGCAAGGAAGGATCAAGGATAGCTAGAGGATTCAACATCAAGCTTCAGCAAACCAGGTTCTCTCCTTTTGTCATATGAGAAATTTATATTATCAAAAAAAAAATAGCTTCTAGATCTTCTTTCAAAAGTTTTATTAGAGTGTAAGTCTTTTTCTTCTATTTAGAAATAATTATTGATAAGTTTCTTCCACATAATGCAAGTAAAAGATAGTTCTATTATTTATTTTATTTTCCTCAAGAAATATGCTCATAATCTTGCCTTTTGTTTTTCCAAAGATTTTAGATCTATGCAAAAATCATATTTCCTTTATCTTTTTTTTTTTTAAATCTCTTTTTCTGAAAATAAAATTCTTCCCTGTGTGATCGAATCTTAATCTTTACTTCTTCCCTCTAATTCATTTCTTTGGAAATCTGAATCTTGTTCTTAAAATGAATCTCTCTGTGAATATTAGTTACTTAAAATCTCTGTGATTATTTTAAATCTATGTGATTATTTCCTCTATGGTTATTCTAAATCTCTCTCTGTGATTACTTTAAATCTTTGTGATTATTTTAAATCTCTGTGATTATTTCCTCTATGGTTATTCTAAATCTCTCCCTGTGATTATTTTGCATCTCCCTGTGAGTTGGACAAAGACCTCTCTATGAATATCAGTTGAATAAATCCTCATGTGAATACTGGAAACGAATCCTGGAAATAAACAATTTCCTTGTGAAGTTTGGAAATAAACTCCCTCCTTGTGAATGCTAGATGAAGCTCTCTCTCTCTCTCTCTCTCTCTCTCTCTCTCTCTCTCTCTCTCTCTCTCTCTCTCTCTCTCTCTAAATGATAAACTCCTGTTTATTGTGAAAATCAATTAAAAAAAACAATTATTTGATCATCTATTTTATCCATGTTCTTACTTTCATAAATAAAATTCTCTTTTGATTTTTTTGTAAGGAAATATAAAACCACATATATATATAATGTTATTTCGAATGATAATATATATTAACGTCACATTATAATTATAATAAACTGCATTCAATGATGAAATATATTAATGAATCGGCACGGTCTTCGAAAAAATTTCGAAGGCATGATGGCAGCATGCAGGGGTGGTGGGTTTTGAAACCACCGGGGGTAGCAGTACCCCCCACTACCCTGCGGTCACTGTCAGTGGCCGCAGGGGAGTGGAGGGGACCACGAGGCCCGCTCAACCCTGCAGGCCTGCACATGCAGGACCGCAGGGGGGTGATGGGACCCATAGTCCCCACTCCCCCATTTGCAATAAAACAATATTAAAAAAAAAGAATTCGCTTTTTTTTCATTTTGTAAATAGTTTTTTTTTTATATAATCTTTTTTATTTGCAAATTGGAATTTTTAGAAATTAATTTGGGATTAAAGTTAATTGCTTAGATTTTAATTTTTAATTGTTAAATTTAGAAAATATGAAATTCCTTCCTTAGTATAAATTTTAGGAAAGATTGGGGATTATTCATGATTAAAGTATCCTTGGTGAATTTTATATTCGTAAATTATATTGGATCAATTCTTTTTAGAATCACTCATTCCATTTAAGATCCATTCGACACTTAGTTGGCCTTTAGCAATTAATTCACATTAATTTGATTTGAACCGAATGCCTAAATTAATCACTATTTTTGGATTGCTTAATTATGCACGCAAGTTACACTATTCTTATATCATGCAAATTACTTATAGATTAACTACATTTATTTGACGTTATCATCTCCATGCAAGTACGCATGTAATTATTAATATGCAAGTTTTTCATATCCAAGTTATATTTCAAGTTATGGTTTTTATGCTACGTAATTCATCAAGTAGTTATTTCGATCAATTAAAATTATGCACGTTCAATTAGTAATTGTTTTCAAGCATGATGTTTTCATAGCTTCTTAGTTAGAAAACTAAATAAAGGAAGATGGAAACCTAAATTTAGTAGCGTTCGGTAAATACGATGCCTCTGGGTCACGCTTACGGGTAATGTCGTCGTGTTGAACTACTACACTTAACGCCCAATAGAGCTACATCAACGACGTCTGTGGCATCGTCCCTATAAATCATTGGGGAGTAATAAGGGACACTTGGAAGTTAAAATCCAAGGGGCGGGTAATCCCTCTTGGATCAATAATCTAATAAGATAATTTTTAAATGATTTTCATCTGTTGAGAGAAACCATAGTAAACCCCCTTTAGGGTTGGTTAAGTAAACACTTTTATGAAATTGTTTCTTTATCTTGAAGAGATATTGGTGATTGACATTTTGGCCAAGGGTGACGCTCATGATAGGTGTTAGGATGTAGTTGTTAGGCCACAAACAATAGGCCATCTTGAGCCTTTGTTTAAGTGCTACCATCGTGGGTAGCAACCGCAAAGAAGCTGTCTGGGACATTGACCCTAGAAAGGGTTGCGTACCCACTAATCAGTTTACATCAAACCATAGAATAGAAAATAGAACTACATACTTTACGCCTTGATCCCGTGCCGAAGCGGGTATGTAGGCAGTCTTGGGACGAAGTTGTCCCTCGTACTCAGGCATTCATGGGTGGGGTCTAGGCTTGGTATAGAAAGATTGAGTAAGAATCCTATTTTGAAAGATAAGATAATTAAAATTGAAAAAAAAGTAATTCAATGCATACTCGGAAGGAACCCCATATGGATTCGCTTGACTTCCCGAGGCGGAATTCAAGATTGTATTATGTTATTCAATTACTCCTAAGGACGGAAACCTCGGTGCACTTCTATTAAAAGAGTGTAGTACTTAGCGAGTGGCTCAGGACCTGAATGGTCTCGATGAGTCTAAGTCTCTGGCCAGAGCACCTCCTATCCCGATTGGATAGATGCCTACCCCGTATGGGTAGATGCCTATCCCGTAATGGATAGATGAAACCTTATGTCCAGTATGGACAAATGCCTAACCCGTATGGTTGGATGCTCATCCCGGATGGATGAATGCCTAATCCAAATGGATGGATGCCCAGAGTATGCAATTGAATCAAACATAAAGATTAAATTAAATAAAAAAGAAAGGTCAAATTTTTTGAGTTAATTATGGTGGGTTATTACAAGTGTGCTCCTTTCAATTTCCTTATTGATGTTAGCATTATTTGGTTCTTGTATAGTTGTCTTCACCCTGTAGCCGATTATAACCCATAATGATATAATCTTGCAGTTTAACTATGTAGTAATCTAGGAAGGTATTTATATCATTTGCCTTCCAAGACCAAAAGAATTTGTGTTTTGATCATGTTTCTTTTCATTATGAAAACTTCCTGTTTTTGAAATAATGTATGACATTGACATCATTCCTTTTTTTACTAATAGTCTTGACCTAAGCTCTACTTCTTCCCCCTTTTGTGGACATAAAAAATGATTGAAAATTTCTTATTCCTCGTTTGGGTATTGAATCTTGGTTTCATATTCTTTGTAGAAACTAATGCCTCTTCTAACCCTTCAGACAAAGCTTCCTTTGACATTTCACATTGTCCAAGTCTTAGATAATTTATCTAGTTCAGTTTTCAAAACAAAAAATTGTGATTTTAATATGGCTGTGTGGTACTTCCTCTACAAGCTTATGTATTTATTATTTTTCACATTTCTAACTTTCTACTTCTTGGTTCTTCACCTTTTGTGAAGTGGGGTTGAATATCTAGTCTTACACTTGAAATTACTGTCAAGGTATACTGAAACATAATTTCTTCATGCTGCCATATCAGGCTCACTAATGATAACATGAAACAGGTCCCACATATTTGTTCTTTAACACCTTTTGACATATTTCAGTAGTATATAACAGTAATGAACAGATTGTCAAATAACAATATGAAAGGAAACAACAACTATGTTTTATATAGAATATGAATGTTGGTCGTAATCTTAGATACCATGTTTTAGTTTACTGTTCAATGTCCCTTTGGATAGGTTAATGCTCTTTTTGCTTTTAGGTGGGTTTAGCCATTTGTTCAAGGACAGTTCTTTTCTGCTTATTTTGATGCCCCTTTGATGGACATATGAGCTGTTGTAAGTTTATAACATTGACTGCCTTTACTTTTTTGTAAACCCTCTTTTTTATGATATAATTATTAAAATAATATTGGAATGTTTCTATAATGGTCATCTTAGTCTTAGTCGTTTTGTTTCTTTTTAGAATTTATTCCTGTTTCTATTCTCGAAAGTTTCTATTATGGAAAGATCGCTTTGTATTCTCTATTTAAGGAGTCTTTCATCTCCTTTTGTAATCATCAATTTAATCAATCATCTTTACATAGTATCAGAGTGGGTTAAAAGTTTTTGTAAAAAAAAATTATTTGTGGCTAAATTACCTAGAAATTTCGAGGAAATTTTTTTGGATCGATGTTTTAATGAAAAAATCGTGGGTGCAAATTCAAAGGGTTTTTTGATCGATTTTTTCTGGAAAAATCAAAGGTCTTTCTGCATTTTTTGAGGGTTTTCGGTTAATAATTGCGGGTTCTTTTGGTGAAAAATCATGGGATTTCTTTTGTTAAATAGCAGAGGATTTTTCTAAAAAATCTTGGATAACCTAAAAGTTTTGTTTCAGAATACTACAAAATCGCATGGGTCATCTGCAAAATTGTGTGTCTATTTCATTGTAAATCATGCACTTTTTTTTTTATGACTTAGTGGGTTTTCTGGCAATTTCTTTGATCACGTCTAGGGTATTTTAAAAGACGTGCGACCTCTCCTGCAAACCGCGGCCCCATTTTTGAAAAAATTGACGCATGTTTTCTTTTTTTGAAAATCACATTTTTTTAGAGCAAATTGGATAGGGTGTTTTTGCCAACTTTGTGGCCATTTTTCTAGTGATTTTTTGTGCGATTTGGGTAATTTTCTACGCAATCTAAGTGCCTTCTTTCTCCACCTAGGGTTTCTTCTTTTTGGAAACATGTGATGGATTTACCAGATTGTGATCGTCCACAATTTCAGCCGCAAAGATTTTTTTCAGTGCCTAGGGTTTCAATGACGTTTTTTCTGCAAGCCTCGACCTAGGGTTTCCATGTGGCCTAAGGTTTTTTAGATTTTTTTTTTAAATAAAAAAATTGTGGGTTTGTTTACATTTAAATGGTTTTTCATTTTTTGCACGATTTTTTAATACAAAACTCATGGGTTCTCTTTCTTCAAATTTTTAAGATTATGGGTTTTTTTAATTTTTGCACGATTTTTTCACTTAAAATTGTGGGTTTTATGTTTACCACAATTAGGGTTTCAATAGGCAAAGATTTATTGTTTTTTGACAATTTTTTTGAACAAAAATCATGGTGGGATTTTTTTATTTGTGATGGTTGTGATGGTGTTTTTTCCACGTGAAGGGTTTTTTATATTGTGCGAAGGGCTTCTGGCCATGTCTCTATAATTGTGCAAAGTTAGTTGTTTTTTTTGTGCGATGTCTCTGATATTATACCACGCAAAGTTTGGAGGGTTTTGCATGATTTTTTCCTAAAAATCGTGGTCATGTGGTTTTACTGTTGCCGATTTTTGCACAAATTCTTGTGTGATCTTATCATCGCATCAAGGGTTTGACAAATTTTCAACAAAATTGTGGTTTCAATTTTTTGCCAGTTTTTTATCAACAAAAAGAGAAGTTTTTTGAAGCTGGTCTCTATGTCTTTGGATAAGGGGAGGGGTGGCTTTGCTACCCAACATCAAGTTGGAAGGATTGTGGTCGACAGATTGTGGTAAGATTGGTCACATCCGGAAGTTTTGCAAAACCAGGGATGGTCTCAGCAGGCTCATGTTGCAAAGCATTCTAAGGAGAAGGGAGCAACCTTCTATGCATTCATGGCCAAATGACCTGCAAATTTTGTCCATTCTTTTGTAGGGTAGTTTGTAGGATGACCATTAAGGGATGGTATTAAAATAATATTGTAATGTTTATAATGGTCATCTTAGTCTTAGTTGTTTTGTTTCTTTTTAGAATGTTTCTTTCATGTTTCTATTCTCGATTGTTTCCATTATGGAAGGATCGCCTTACATTCTCTATTTAAGGAGCCTTTCATCTGTTTTTCTAATCATTACTTTAATCAATAATATATTTCTTTTTAAAACACAATATGAAAGCAAACGACAACTATTGGCTGGTAAGGATTGATATTTCATCACTTCAAATTGTATCCATAAATACATTTCACAAGATGCCTTTGCTGATACCTTTTCAACATAAACACATAGTACCAAATTAAGCATAATTATCCAGGAGTCTAATAAACTTAAGTTATTTGAAGCTAATAAAATACAAAATACACCCAAGTACCCATCATGCCATTTAAAAGGGGTGGTCCACATGTAAGGGTTTGGGTACATGCAAAAGACTTATACATATGTTTTTGATGAGCTTATTATGGTTTTGAGGGTCAGTAACAATGTTTCAGCTAGACATTACAGTCTACAATTTATTCACGTTTCTTGTTCTTATCATGATGGGTGCATATCATATATAATCATTTTATATTATTGTTTGCAGTTAGAACATGATGACCCTGAAGTAGTTTTACACCCAAGTTTTCCACTGTGGAACTTCTGAAACCCTACTTGTGTAGTTGGGTGTTTCATGAAATCAATTTTGTTTTTTACTTTTTTGTAGTAGTGTGTTAAATGGCACATATGTATATAATGTGCACTATCATGCTGTAAGTATGATCTTCAACTTTATTACACTTCATAATTACTAAAAATGCCTAAGAATACAATAGTAGCAAGTGCAACGTGAGATACATGAAGATTATATTTTGGTTTCCAAATCACACCATCAATGGTAGCTATTAACTGCCAATGATGGGATTTTCATTAGTTCATGTTAGGCGGCAATTAGCTATTGACTGCCAATGATGGGATTTTCATTAGTTCATGTTAGGTGGCAATTAGGCTAATACTTATAGTTTTGTTAAGTTATGTTTTTGTGTAATAAGACAACCATTGGTTCTGTAGGGGTTAGTCGACAGTTTTGACGGTTGGCATCTCCGTCAACTGCAGGTTGTCTTATATAGTGCAATGTAAGAGAACCATGACAATGTTTTTGTTGATGTACTAGATTTTGGGAATGCAATAAAGGAAACATCTTTCTGCCATATTGTTGAGATGGTTACTTAATTAATGTTCTGAATATAGTTGTAGTTGCTGGTTATATGTTTGTGTGCATTCACTGTTTATTTAGTGAACTTGAACAACTCACTGTCGGGAGTAAACATTTTGGTGTCGTTGCCGATTCGAATTCTGGAGATCAATATGGCAGTAGGCACTAATGGGCCGACCATTCAATCAGCAGTTGATCATTACTGACAGTGATACACACGAAGAAGTGTCTGAGGCAGAAGCGTGGGAGAATCAATTGACAGAGGACTTGGTAGACCCGTGGGAGGTTTTTGTCACGCGGTACGTGCAGAGGGAGGCTCGGGAGAGAGTCGTTCCTGAAGGCACGTTACATGGTGAACCCACAGTCAACACACATGTCCTTGATCTTCTCGGGAGCCTTCTGAGGCTATTGGCACGTAATTTAATTGAACTTCAAGATCGACTGGAAGAAACCATCTATGAACGTTGTTGGCAGCAAATCCTGCAGCGGTACAAAGAACGGAGTCGTAGGGAAGAGGAAGAGAGCGATACGAGCAGACGTCGTACCCCTGGCAATTAATGCCCATACATCCCAATAAAGACTGACGACGTACTGGTACCAACAAAGAGATAGGCGAGATAGAGACATCGACTGAGGGAGGTTGCTAAAGGCTCGGAGAGTCCGGAAAGGTAGAGAAAGAGTCAGAGCCATAGTCGAGAGAGGCAGAAACCGTGTATGTGGAACCAGTTGGTAGAGGTTGTGAGCAACCTACAACTTCCAGACGTAATGGAGGAAGATCTCGCCGACCAGGCCGCTCACTCGATGTCGAGTGAAGAATCCAAAACTCAGTCCAAGAGTAATCCGTTGGAGCAATCCGACCGCGACAAAGAGGTTGTATGGGACCTGCAGGGTGAGATCGTTGAACTGTTTGAGAATAACCTGTATTGAATTGGAAATTTGTCCCTCATGGAACAATAAAAAATAGGAGGGCTAGACCCAAAAACTCAAGGAAGGAGGGGGTATAGGAGTGAGGGTGACCAAGGCACAGAGGATGTAGGTGGATGTGTAGAAAGTTTGTGGACGAAGCCGAATGGTCTGATTCGGTCAAATGCATATGGTACCTTCTAGGCAGCACATAAAACCCTCTAGGCGGGGCATAGTACCTTCCATGTGAAAATAATGACACACAATCAAAATACCCCAGAGAGACAGAAGCTTCCAAGACTCGTGGGAGACGGGTCAGAGGACCCTGTACGACACTGCAAGACATGCATAACCATCTAGGAGGCGAACAACCAAGACGACCAGGATAACTGGTTGAAGGTGTTCCCAGCCACCCTTCGGGGGATTACAATTGACTGGTATATGGACCTTGATGCCCAACATAAAACATCATGGAACAATTTGAAGAGGGCCTTCCAAGAGGAACTCAAACTCCTACATGACAACAATGAAATTGTGGCTGAGATTTACCAAACAGGGAAAAAGTGAAAGTGTTCAGGCTTATAATCGAAGGCTGAAAGAACTATTGAACAAGATCGAGAACCATCTGGCGGATGGTCTAAAGAAAATATGGTTTGTCGAGGGGCTGGTACCGTCCCTCAGGCAGAAAATGAATGTGGTCCCTTCGTTGTCATATGATGAGGCTTATAACAGAGCGATGGACATTGAAAGCGAGAGTAAAACATCGAAGGGGAAACAAAGGGCAAGTGATGATGACAGTACAAATGGAAGTACTGACGGTGAGTCCAAAACCGTACAAGCTCTCTGGAAGGACATGTTGCAAATGATGGAGTTGAAAGCTGACAAGGAGAATGGCAAAGAGGGTAAAGAGGTCTGGTGTACCAACTGCAAGGCAGAAGGTCACACTAAGGGAACATGCCCACGAAAATCCTCTTGCGACATCAGTCAAGTACTGGGGCATTCCATCAAGGGATGCCCGTACAATCTAAAAATGCGGAGCACACAAGTGCTCCTAACCCAACCGGAGCAAATCACCCCACCAGCCACACCACCTAAACCAACAAACTTTGATGCTTCACTTGGGGGATATCGCAATAATCGGTGAGGGAATAATCGGTCCAATACCAACACGCTAAGGAGTAAAATCCAGTACGAAGCAAAAGGGCGACCTATGATTCAATGTTAAAAATGTAACGAATGGGGCCACTTTGCTCGATAATGTCAGAACATAAATAACAATGGGAGTTTGTTGTGTAAGTGGTGCGGTCCAAGAAACCATGAAGACACTGATTGCCCGAAACAAAAGGGGGTGAACATGATGGATGTGAAGGAACTGGAGGAGGTACTGGCAATCACAAGATTGCAGAGCAAGAAGGTAGTGTATCTCGACCCTCGTACAGAGAAAGAAAGACTTCGAGAAGCAAAAACAAACATTGAACGAGCGATGGCAGAGGAACGAAGAGCCTCGCACAACGCTGCCAACACCCCACTTCGGTCAAGGCCTGAAAAGACTATAATCAATTAGATTTTGCAAACCACTGTACTCGTACAGGTATCGGATCTTCTGTAGACAATGCCACAATTGAGGATGGCTCTCACAAATGCAATCGGTGATAACATCGTCGACCAGGAACATCATCCGGTGGTAGCAAAACCACCCAGTACAAACCCCTTGGCAGAACCAGAACTTCCTGGCACAACTACCACAGACCCCATGCTACTCATTGTGAGTATCGGTCGGAAGCCGATCGTGGTGGAAATGGAAATAATGGGACAAAAATTAACAAACACGATTGTGGATGGTGGCTCCAGGGTGAGCGTAATGCTAGAGGAGACATGAAGGGGTCTCGACAAACCACCCCTCTGGCCACCAACCTTCCACCTTGTCGATGCGGACCAACACAACATCAAACTTCTTGGAACCCTCATGGCACAAAAGGTTGTGGTGGGTACACAACATTTCTTTCTTGATTTTGTGGTCATTCCGCTAGAGAGGATGGCCTATGACGCCCTCCTTAGGAGAGGATGGCTGATTATGGCTAGGGCAAACCATAATTGGAAGAGGAATACATTCTCCATTGAGAGTGAAGTCTGAAAGTACTTAATTGACCTATGGAACCAAGCGGAAAGCAAGGAATTGGCATCATCTAATTCTGACTCGGATGACTCGCACAATTGGGAATGGGGTCCCCAAGAAGGCAGAGGGAGGATGAAACCCAATGACAAATGGGTATTGGAATTAGAAGGATGCTCTAAGGATGAAACCAGTTCTCTGGCCGGAATTTTCCATTGGCAAATGGAAGACTACGAAGTGTTCCATCCGAAGCGCCACATGTTGTAGATATGTGAGATCAAAGAGTCAGGTGATGGTACGGATACAACATCTCCTCCAAAGTATGGGGAGTATTGTGAGGGTGTCACACAGGTGGATGATACACCCGCGCACCGATTTGAATGAGATAAAGTCATCAAGTACGAGGACCCAACATGAAGAAAGTCAATTTAGGGAACGATGACAGTCCAAAGGTGATCATGGTCAAAGACGATTGGGACCCTGTGCTGAAAGCAGCCATGTTTAAAATCTTTCTGGAGTACAAGGATGTGTTTGCATGGACATACAAAGACCTGAAGGGGATACCTCCTGAATTGTGCGTACATCGTGTTAAAACCCTAAAATTCCTGACAAAATCTAGCATTTCTTGACTTGTTAAATATTGAGATCACTTTCCTTGTTTGTCATCACCAAGATTTTGTATCAAAACGAGGGGAAAAGCCTATCCTAAAAGCATAATTCCATATGTTTCAGCCTATCCCTATGAACACTTGTTTGAGAAGAATGGTTTATTTATCAGGTGAGGTTATTATTGTTACAAGTTCATTAATGAAAGACATGAATAACAAAGCAATAAAGATCATTAGGAATACTTTGAGGCATGGATCCTATGTGTGGGGATAAATGTGGCTCCTACAAGAGTTGAGCCCAACACTTAGCACTAGGGAGGAATCGACAACGATCCATAATTTCAATTCATGAAGCCAAGAAGATCACCTTATATTCTTCATTGTGCAGAAAATTTTGTATCGACAAAAATCACCAATTATTACAATGAAAGAATAACTTTTTGGAATAGCCTGCAGCCCCGATGAAGAAAGGAAACACTATGGCGAAATGGTAAGTTATACGAATAAGCCCTTTTCGGTATGACTCTTGCAAATCTCTAGCGAAAATCTATCTATCGACATAATGTTGTGGTTCTGCCGAATACAATAATGCTATACCGAAAGAGTAAACTACAACGAAAGGAAAAACTTATCTGGCGACAGTATATAAGCTATACCGAAAGCATAAAATGTAAGGGTTTTTGGCGATGTCGGAGTAGGTGTCTAGCCACCTCACTGAAAATATGGGTTTTTTATATAATGATCAAAGAATTTCAGAGTGTGGAAATATTACACCGAAATTTGCTTCTATACCGAAAAGACTGGTGGGCCCCATTTCTATGATTAAATAAGTGTCGACAAAACCGGCCAGGAACCTATGACGAACTCTAAGATTTTGTTGTGATAAAGCAAAACAGGAAAGGGTGTGAATCTTATACCGAAAGTATATGCTATAGCGAAAATGAGAGTTGTCGGAATATAGCCCTAAAACTTACATTGATATATATAGACATTTAGAACAGATATCAATATGACGAATGGACTCTACAAAGAGAGAATGTGCATATGCCAAAATCCAATCTTACACCGAAACAAGGTCATATCGGGATAACTAAAATTTGTTATACCGATAAGGATTTACACTTCGATGAAATTGCAAACAACAGAGAAAGGATTAGGAGTTTTGACAAAGTAGCAAGTTACACCGAAAAGACTTAGGTGGTGGCAAGGCAATGGG
Organism: Cryptomeria japonica; assembly: GCF_030272615.1. Taxonomy (NCBI): domain Eukaryota; kingdom Viridiplantae; phylum Streptophyta; class Pinopsida; order Cupressales; family Cupressaceae; genus Cryptomeria; species Cryptomeria japonica. Next base: position 357,476,211 of record NC_081413.1, read on the forward strand.
TAGAGTTCCATGACATTAATGCACACCAAAATTAATGTCAATATCACATGAATTTGAATTTAAAGCATCCATGACCGTTCTGCAACTATATTCAAGGTAGCGTTATATGAGATTTTTAAGAAGTGAATTGTGCAGAATTCAGACAATGCATACAAAGTTTGCTTTGAGCCAGGTGAGCAAACAAAGGATTAGAGTTAAATCCCAAATTGCAAGTAAGTTTTATCTTTGAACAAAATCTTTTGATTAATTCTACATTTCTGCGTGATGGAGGGTACTTCGAAGAAAACTAGGGCTAAAAAACAGAAAAAGTAAACCACTGAAACAAAAGTTTCTCAAGAACCCAAACCTCAAACCTAAAAAGCATAAAAAGGAGGGGAGACACCTAAACGAGGATCTAATGGATCAATTTCCCGATTCTGGCCCAAAATCCAAACGATCCTCACAAGTAAGATCAAACGTATTGGGAGATGAGAATGAGGGCTTGGGAGATATATGGACACCAATGAGGGGATTTGATATAGTGCTTTACCACTGTAGAAAGAGGAACAAGATAGAACCTATTTGCAACCCATGGACTTACAACATTGGCAAATTAGCAGTCCCAAATATCTTCGTGAATATATATTTAATGACTGCATTGATAAAAAACTATGACCCAAGCACAAAAATCATCAAGGATGCCACTGGGCAGATATTGTTACCAATCACAGGGGATTTCATGTCCAGAGTATTTGATTTGGATATAACATTGGACCAACCCATTGACCCTACAATTTTGACTAATGAATACAACAGGCTCGCAGATACATATAAAGATAGAGATTGCCCATCCACAGACCAAAAGATGAAACAAAGGATAATTTTTTGAAGAAAATGAAAACCCTCCCTTTGAGCTAGACCAATTTGAAGAATATTTAAGGTACACTTATTATGCCATATGTCAAATCACGAGGTATGAAGCAAGCATTTTGATGGATACGGTATCGATGGTGCTGGTTGCCGATGTGCAAACACATTATCCTAGGTCATTCAATTATGTATCTTTGATGGTTCAGATAACTCATGGTTTGGAGAGATTAAAGGGTAACTCTGAAGAAATGCATTTCAAACATTATTCTGTATTGATGCACATGTTATTGTATGTAGGACAGGAAAATAATTTATGGTCTAGCAATCTCAGAGTCATAGAATATGACAGACAGGGTTTAAGGAGACCGGTTCAAATGTGGATAGCCATGTGGGATCAAAGATGCCCATGGTCTCAATACTTGTGCTTTGAATAATACTTCGTTAAGCCCATACTTCATCTTCGTGGTCATCCTTGTACCTATACTTTGTCACCTAAAATAAAGAAGTTTTTGAGACCCAAGGACTTTGATGAGGAGCCAACAATTAATCATAATTGGGGAGATTGGTATGTACTCAGTGACTGCACCAAGATCAGGGTATTTGGATTTGAGGGTTCTCCTTTTCTATTACCCAAAACTGTACCAAATAGGATTGCTTATTTGGAAATTCTGAGACAAATGGTCGAGTCAAGCTACACCCATTTGGGGATACATTGAAAACAGTCTCGTATGCCAGGCTATTTGTCTTTTGGTGAGTTTACGGTATTTTCTACCAAAGGTTATGAGTCCATTAAAGATAAATTAGCCTATTATGGCATGACACTAGGATAGCCGAGGGTGAAATTTGACCCTGAAGGATTTATCAATGCTGCCAAACAAATGCAGATGTTGCGCCCTTATGAGCATGTGCCACTAGAAAATGATGACTTGATTAGGAATCTGGACGAAGGACGTGCTATGGATAAGTTAGAGGCCTATGATAAGGTCTTCAAGGTAGAAGAAAGGAGAAGAAGCCATGACTTATTGAAGGATAATGCTTATGATAGCATTCAAGATCCATTTACCCATGCCAATGAGAAGATTGCTCACTTAGTTGATATTCAAGAAGGGGTCCCTCCAAGTGTGTTTGAAAAGGATGAAAGGAAGATCCCAAGGAGAGGAGCACAAGCAATCACACCTCTCACGTATACATCACCACAACCTTCCCCTTTAGCTCAGAGTGACATAGGAGATGTTAGAGAATATGTCCCATCTCACATCCCTCGGGGAAAAGAAATAGTAGAGGTAGAATATGAGGATGACAAGGAAGATGTCAAAATGCATGTAGGAGAGAAGTTCATTTCTGATGATGATTTTATTTATTCTCAAGAGTTTAAAACTTTCTTGTGTAGATATAAAGGCAAGTTTCTCAGACAACAAGTTGGAGAAATTACTTCTGAGAATGAACTTGAACTTCTTGCTAAGATTCAACATGATGTGGATCATCAGATTGCCTCCATTACCCCTAAAATAGGAAGACAATTGTTGCAGGAAGCAAGAGTACTCATTGTCCCAGGATGGAACATGAGCTCAATTGTGTTATTTGATAGCTTTGTTAAAAGTACCGACAATGAAAAGATATTGCTTCCTCATGATGTAGACAATGTATATTCAGGATCGGGTTTTCACCCTGAGGAGGAGAAACTTTTGCAGTGGGCCCTATATCCAAAAAGCAAAATGCCGATTCTAGTAGAAACTAATAAAGTTTTTGGACATTTAATGGTGCAGAAAGCAGGAGAAACTGACCCTTTGGAAACAACAGACCTGAATGTCAATGTTGCTCAGTTCAATTGGGCCCAAATGAGACATGTTAAAAGAGAAAGAGACATAGACAAGGAGAAATTTGAAAAGGCAGAGGAACTCCGCAGCTTGAAGAAAGGATAAAATCAGTCTCACAGGAGGAGTTCTTATATCAGCGTGAACAACAAATTTCTATTGCCTTGCAAGACACCAACTATTGGAAATACAAAGCGGAGAAATTTGAGAAGAAGGCAAAGAAATTGGAAGAACATGGAAATAAAACTGTGTATGATATGATGGCTGATTTGCTCACACATAGACATAAAGAGATGATGATTCATGGTGATGAATATTGGAAGACATACGCAGGAACATACCATTCCTTCCAAGAGCATGTTAGATTAACTGAGCACCTAAATGAGAAAGTTGAGAAAATGAAAGATCCTGCCACCATTGAGATACCCAAGGAAGCAAAAAGGTTAGTAGCAAAACACAAAGAATACCATGAGGAATTGGAAGAGGATATGGCCTACTTAGATAAGGAGGGTACAGACAACCTGCCAGCGGTCCTAAATGGAGGAAGATGGAGAGGTCATGCCACACGAGCTATGGAAAGAAGGACTTATTGGCGAGTTGCCCAAGGCTTTGAACTTGATCAATGATGATGAATAGATCCTGCATCATATGAAGGTGATCACAAACAAATTCTACTGGAAGGAGTTTGCAATGAGGCACTTCATCACGGGAATTCACACATACAAGGATCAAGAATATATTGATCATTTGGGTGCAGTCAATCTATTTTTAGTTAGAAATTAAGTTTAAGAGTTAGTTATTTCGGTTTATGTAACACCTTTTCTCAAGAGAGATGTTGTTTCATTGATCTATCCTTATAAAAGGAAGACCATTTTCATGTAAAAAGAAGACAATAGAACATTATTAGAAGAAAAAAGACTTATCACTTAGTTAGAAGCATTTTTATACTTTTATGGTGCAATTCTGCTATGAGTAATACAAGAATCAGAAATATTTCTGCTTATTTGTTGTACTCAAAATGTTGTGGTTCATCCTTTGAATCTACTTGTTATTTTGATACTAAGAAGATTGAAGGCTACATTGAGAATTCTTTCTATATATCGTTATCTTGTTATTTTCATTCCATGAACAAGAAGGCATGCATTCTTGGATGAGTATTGTATAAGTTTGATTAAATTCCTTATATAGTGATTGTCATACTAAGAGAAATAAGTGTGGGAAGGTTGGCAGTGGATGGTTGTGTAGGACTGTCTAGCAGGGTGACAGAAAGAAAGGGGTTCCATAAGACTCTATGCCCAATTAAGAGGAAGACACTGGTCAATATTGCATATTCAACATTGCATTCTATTAATTCTAAATAAGATATTTCATTTCAATTCCATAAAGTAGGGAGTAAGATTTTATTTCAGTTTCAGCTTTGCAAAGTAGGAGTAAAAGATAAGCTCAAGTTCATTCTCATTCTCATGTCATTTGAGAGTGATCACTGATAGAAACATTGTAACATAATATGTCTAAGTATCACCAACCATAGCATAAGTAGGGAAGGGCTGGTGATAAGGTTTACCCGCCTTGGTTTGACAGGGCTAGAAGTGAAGGGAATTAAGATCAAATTGATCATTCCACCAGTTGGCCAAAATCAGTTGATGATCCTAATCATAGAAAGTGGCATACTCTTAGGGATCATCAAACCAATGATTTTGAGCTCCAACACATCGAATACTCCTCGTACCAGGTGCCCAACCTGTACGGAGGAGACTGTACAGAATGAATAGGAATTATGCTGCCAAAGTTAATGAGGAAATTGAGAAGATGTTGGAGGCCAGAATTATCTTCAAAGTAGAAACCAGTGACTGGGTATCCCCAATTGTCATCTCTCTAAAAAAGGAAGCAAACCAGATTAGGATATGTGTGGACTTTCGATGCCTGAATGTTGTGACTATCAAGGACCCATTCCCAATTCTGTTCATGGACAACATTTTAGAGGAGGTAGCGGGCCACGAGATTTACTCATTCTTGGATGGTTTTTTGGATATAACCAGATCGACATTGTGGAAGAAGATAAGCTGAAAAATGACATTCATAGTGGAGGATGGAGTATATGCATACAATCGAATGCCCTTCAGCTTGTGTAATGCTCTGGCAACCTTCTAGTAGATCATATTTCACATCTTGGATGGGATGTCGGTTGGCAGTTTCAAGGCATTTCTCGATGACTGGTCCATCTACAGTAAGTAGGAAACCCATTTGAATGCACTCAGGGAGTGCATGGAGAGATGTCGACGGGCTCGATTGGCCCTGAACCCCAAGAAGTGCCAATTCATGGTACCACAAGGGAAGGTGTTGGGGCACATTGTGTGCAGGGAAGGGTTGAAGACGGACCCTGCCAAGGTAGGGGTGATTGTGAACATGGAGAGTCCGGTAGATGTCACGGGGGTGAAATCCTTCCTCAGACATGTCGGCTACTATAGGAGGTTCATCAAGAGCTTTGCGCAAATATCCTGCCTATTGGACAAGCTGACAAGGAAGGGAGAACCATTCTAGTGGGGGGACAAAGAAGGAAGAAGCTTTCAAGAAGTTAAAATCTTGACTGGTGAGTGCACCAATCCTCACGTACCCCGATTGGAACAAGGAGTTCCACGTTCACGTGAACGCTTCCAATTATGCCATCAGTGCCACTCAGGCACAGGTGGGCGTATAGGGATTGGATCACCCCATTTTTTTTGCTAGCCGACTGTTGTCCAAGGCTGAGTGAAACTACAACACGACGAAGAGGGAGGCACTGGGAATGGTGTACTTTGTACAGAAGTTCTGCCACTACCTCCTTGCGACACCATTCACTTTTTATGTGGACCATCAAGCTTTGATGTATTTGGTAAATAAGCCAATAATCCAGGGATGGGTAAGTCGTTGGTTGTTATTACTTCAAGAGTTTACCTTCACCATCGTAGTACGGCCTAGAAAGAGTCATGTAATTGCTGATCAACTATCAAGCATCAAATCCTAGAACTCGCAGAAGGAGTAAATGAGGACTTTCCAGATGCTCACTTGTTCCAAATCACCGCACTACCTCCCTGGTACGAAAGCATTGGCGAGTACCTGTCCACCTCGACATTCCCTCTGGACATGCCACCAGGGGAACGATGTAAGCTGGCATTGAAAAGTAAAACTTTCCAACTGATTAATGGCCTACTATACAAGAAGGGACCAGACCAGATCCTGCAAAGATGTGTGATGCAGGAAGAAATTCTGAGTGTACTAAAGGAAGCTCATGACAGGCTTGCAGGAGGCCACATGGGACTTGATGCTACCGCACAGAATGTACTATTAGCAGGGCTATGGTGGCCAACCTTGCATAATGATGCATGGGAATGGGTTGTGGGGTGTGATACATGCCAGCGTACGGGAAAACCACTAAAGCGGGATTTCATGCCCCTATTTCCCTCCTAGCTGCAGGAACTATTTGAAAGACGAGGATTGGATTTTGTAGGGCCTCTGAAGGTGAGCAATATGCACAAATGTTGGTACATTGTCATTTCTACCGAATACCTCACCAAGTGGGCCAAAGCGAGAGCTCTTTCGGATAACACTGTCATCAGTACAATGAGGTTCTTATACGAACAAATCGTAACCAGATTCAGGATCCCTATCCAGATCACAAGTGATCGGGGAGTTCACTTTGTTAACCAGGTCATTCGGATGATGACGATCGAATTCAAAATCTTCCACAATTTATCCAGTCCGTACTATCCACGGGCAAATGGCTAGGTGGAAGCCACAAATAAGATACTCGTCTCCATCATTTACAAGTCGTGCAGAGTAGAGCAGGAGGACTGGGAGGAGCGTCTCCTTATAGTACTATGAGTGTACTGTACAACATAAAAGGTGACTATAGGTCAAACCCTGTTCCAACTTATGTACGACCAGGAAGGCGTGTTGTTAGCAAAGTACACTGTACCAAGCCTACGAATTGCTATCGACAACCGACTGGGAGATGAGAGTTTAAGTGCCCATCTTACGAACCTCACCAAGTTAGATGAATGTCAGATGATGGTGCAGTGGGCGGTGAAAGTGGCCCAACACCGATGGAAGTACTGGTAAGACAAACATCTCCCACAGACAAACTTCCATCTTGGTCAGTTGGTTCTGAAGTATAACAATCGCAACGAACTTCGGCCTAGTAAGTTCAAAGTTCATTGGTTGGGGCCCTATAAAATCAGAGAACTGGAGGAAAATGGAGTAGTAAAACTTTCCACCATGGATGATAACCCAACACGCGACCCTGTGAATGGCTCAAAGTTGAAACTGTATCGAGAACGTGATAAACCAATCATATCAATCAACATGCTGGGGTACGCAACAAAGGGAGACTAGACCATTGGAAGAAGTAAGAAAGTATAGGAAGATCTTATGGTCACTGCAGAACCTTACAGACATGATGAAGATTGGGCTAAGCTACTCACTTTCATAGAAGAAAAACTCGTGCCAAAACAAGTCGAAGGCATCGTGGTACCCAGAATTCAGAAGCATCTTAGAAATGCCTACTTCGGTGATCCGGCCGTATGGATAAGGATCATGGGGCATTGGAGGAAGAGAGCTCCATACGAAGAATTTCGTGAAGGCTATATTGCTTACGACATTGATGAAGAAGCAGCAGTTAAACGGAAGGCTGAACTTGTCGAGAAGGAAGAGGAGCCAATCGACTTGGAAGAGGAGGTAGACTTGGAGGAGTACGATGCAACCTTGGGACCGTGTTTGAAAATGGTACTAAAATCTGAAGACTTGTTTGTGATAGCATCATGACCTAGTAAGCAGGAAGCGGGCCCCAATGCACTCTGCTGGGTGATCCCTAACCCCATAGGCCCATCGCAGGTGAGTGGTGAGAAAGTGACATGGTGCCAATAGTATGGAGGTTGGTACATAGATGGAAGTTATAAAGGGGTGGGACCGACACCATTGGTGGACAAAATATGGGACCTGGAATATGTGGGCACGTGTTGCTCCGAGGAGTGTTACACGAGACTACTGCACGTGTGCGCATGGCTTCACGACTTGGAGATCAAAGTAAGACCTGAGGGAGATCCCACCGAGGTGAAAAGGAAAATGCAGGACTTGGACAATGAGGATGATACCGACAAACGACCAAGCAAGAAGATAAGGAAGGAAATTACAATAAAATAACACTGAGGAAAGGGGTGAAATGTCGGGTGAGGAAAGCCAAGTTGCGTAAACCAAAAAAGACAGTACGAGCCATGGAAGAAAAGGAGGTACATTCAAGGGTATAGAAAAACAATAAAATAAGTAGCCAGTTCAAATAAGTTGCTTGGTACCGTGGCCAACTAAAGGTACAAAGGCTAAAATTTAAATATTCTTGCTAAGTTAGAAAATTAAAAGGGTACTTTAAAAGGAAAATATTAAACAAGGAAAACATAAGGCAAGAATTAAATATTAAAGGAATTGGGTTAGGAAAAGTAATAACACTAAAAGAAAGGGGACATTATAAAGTTGGTGAGAGAAAAAATTTATATAGTAAAAAGAAAATTATTTTACAAAAAATTGATGCAATATAGCCTAACCCTAAAAGTGAGAAAGTTCTATAAGTACTTCTACCCAGCTAGTCCAAACAAATTTCATAGAGAAGTAGAGTCGTACATACCTGTGCAAAAGGCCAGAATTGTGCAACAACAACTGATTGTATGAAAAGGAAGCAAGTTGTCGTACGTGTTCAGTGGCAACGATCTGTACGAACTCGTATGGACTAGTGAAGATGTATGGTTAAATTTGTATGGTTTCGTACGATGCAGACGTAGATGCTTGCATATTGGAGAAAGGCTAAATAGTCTATACAAACTCATATAGAGCATCCAGGAGTCATAATCAGAGCCATACAAATCCATACGACCGCCATTTGTTGATTCAACGGGCAAGGGAGTCATGTACGATTCCGTACAACCACCATCTGTAGCTTCGATGGGCAAGGGGGTCACATACGATTCCGTACGACCACGACATGAAGTCAAGGAGGCGTCGTACGACCAAGACAAATAGGCATCAAACTGGTGTATGGACCTATACAGCCAAGGCACAAATGATTTTGCAATCTGTACGGTGGAGTGGTTGGCAGTCCGTACTATGAAGAGGGGGGAATAGCTGGTAGTCCATGCGGTAAAGAAGCAAAAGTGGTTGGTAGTTCGTATGGTGAAGAGGGATTGAGTGGCGCTAGTATGGTGAGGACAAGTTGGGGTGACCCCAGCTGGACAAAAAATTCAGACCTTTATAATAACGGTCTAGGGCAGATAGGAGTAGTGAAAAGTCTAGTGGGCTCGACACAAGCAACAAAGATAGTCAGAATGGCAGAAGCTAGTAGCAGTAAAAAATCCAAAGTCAGGCCGAAGGTGCAACATGACCTGGAGAAAGTCACTGTCGACACTCTGACATTTGAAAGTGTGACAACAAGCGAGTATCGTAGTTGGTGGGACGAGACACCAACAAATTATGAGTTGAAGAACTCACTTAGGAAGGCAGAAGTTGCTCATGCCATCCAAATGCCCATATTCAATATTAAAGAGTTTGAGCTAGTTCTGCGAACTATGGTGGTAGGGTATCATTCCCGCAGCCAAAAGTCCATTGTGCAGTACGAGGGTTACACCATTACCATTTCTTTCAAGCCATCCAACTTTCGGCGAGTCTTTAGCATTCCAGACCGAGGGGAGTCAACCATGAAGCCCACCAAGCTCACCAAAGAAAGAAAGGAAGTCCTGTTGAAATTGGTTTGCCGTGGCGAGTTGACCACTACCAAATGGAACAATCTTTGGAGTAGTAGTAATAGCAGGGGGTTGAAGTGTTCCTTCATCGCCAATGTTGACTGGTAGTGTCTGATGGACCTTGTGAAAAGAAGGCTTATAAGAGCGAGTCGGGCTTCCGACATTGCCATTTCTATGATAGCCCTTGTGAATGACATCAATGTGGGGAAGGTGTACAATTGGACACAGTTACTATCTGAGAAAATTCATGATTTTCTGGCACTATAGCATAAAACTTTTTATATGTGCCATCATGCAATAGCCATCTCCTTGGAGCCCGTATGCATGCAGGTCCCTTCGGAGAAATGGGGCAAATTTTAGCTGCAGAATAGGGTTGAGCCAAATAAACCTGCGATGTACTGCTGGATTCACTAGGACACTCTCGGTGGTGATGCCACCCAGCCAGCCAGGAAGAAGAGGAAGCAAGACATGTAGGAGGAGGAAAGCTCGGATGAAGATACAAAAGTGGACGAAGAAGAGACCAAAGTTTTGGAGAGCAGGAGTGGTGAGGAAGGGCTCCAAATGGCACCGCACAGTGTGGACTCAGATGAAGTTGAAGAAGTGGAAGTGCAACCAAAAGGAGGGGAAGAGGTAGAGCGACCCACAACTGAAGGAGGAGTGCAGGTGCAGGAAAAAACTATAGTGCGGGTAAAGTTTGCAGCTCCAAAGTTGTCCCCTTCGGCTCATTTGGTACCCTCACAGGCATTGACAGTGGCCATGCCATTAATGCCGTTGGAAGACGCCACCCCAGTCGGTGTGTTATTTCAGAAAGTTCCCGAAGGATCCCCACAAGCACCAGTTTGACTGTCCTTGCCCCAGGTTGCGTTGGCCATCCGAGGGGTAGTATAGCTGAGGGATAGAGCCATACAAACACCTACAACCAGGGCTATACAGTCAACTGAGAGAGTCGTACGCACACCTTTGATATTTCACCATATGGATGGCAGCACCTTCGGGAGATGTGCAGATGGAAATGGATGACAACCGTACGGATGGCAACACCTTCGGTAGATTTATGGATGATAGTGGTAGCACCTTCAGATGGAGGTGTATCGATGATAGTACCTTCGGGTGGAGATGGGCCAATACAAGATGAACTGGCTGTACTGGATGCTCTCGTGACAGGGTAGATAGAGCAAGAGCAAGACGTGGATGCATCCCTGGATAGTTGGTTGGGGAAGTTTGCCCTTGCACCCCACATACCACCTTCCCCTTCACCACGCAGATTGGCAGTTGGCTAGGAGCAGATTCAAAATGAGGGTATCGGAAACATAGGGCAGACCCCGAGGAAGGGGGAGAGCGAACAAGAGAATACGCATAGTATCATCAATTTGGAGGATGAGAGCTTCCAGTCCGGGAACAACATGATGATGGACATAGAGTCACCACTAGGGAAGGATCCCTCCTGGGGTCTTTACATTTCACAGCCAAATTCACAGGACCCAGTGGGATCCATTTGGCGATTCATGACGGAGTTGCAGGGCTTTACAAAGGTAGCACAAGGCATCACCGACCTGGCCTTACGCGTAGATGCAGGAGCCCTACTAGAAGCAGAGAAGCTTCTGGAATTTATGACCTCATGATGTCAGGAGGAGTTCACACAACAGTTCGTCCAACATGGTTGGCCAGCAGCCGAGACTCTTGAGATGGTGGCAACCCAGCGGGACACACACATCATGCATGGGCAGGGGGCACTTGGTCCCACCTTGCAGGGTATGGAGAGCTCCTACAGGAGCTATATTTTTAGATGCAGTGGGCCCAGGCTGAACAACGAGTTGCTAAGCAAGAGACTGCTGGACTTCAGAAGGAGTTGGATAAACGTATAGAACTTGCTGCTATGGAAAAGAAGATTAGAATTGAGCTAGAGGAGGTGACTGCACTACATAAGACCCGTATGGCCGAACAAAGTATTCAATTGAAGACATTGGAGGAGAGGGTCTCGGTCCTGACACGTGAGGTGGAGTAGAAGGATAAGGATTTGATGGAGGCAACTCTCATGGTGAAGAAAGCCCGTGAACGCTAGTTGGTTACCGAGAGGAACCTACGACTTCACATGGATCAACTTCAGCAGTCCCAGTCAGCAGGCTCCAGCTTCTACCACCCCAAGGACATCTTCTCATCCCCCTCAGTCTTAGTTTCAGTTTTGACCAGCTCCCATTTTGTCTTCGTCATCTGGAAGACGACTACATTTTGGGGGGGCTAATGTTAGGCGACAATTAGGCTAATACTTATAGTTTTGTTAAGTTATGTTTTTGTGTAATAAGGCAGCTGTTGGTTCCCAAAGGGGTTAGTCGACAGTTGTGACGGTTGGCATCTCCGTCAACCACTGGGTGTCTTATATAGTGCAATGTAAGGGAACCATGGCAATGTTGTTGTTGATGTACTAGCTTTTGAGAATGCAATAATGGAAACATCTTTCTGCCATATTGTTGTGACATATACTTAATTAATGTTCTGAATATAGTTGTAGTTTTTGGTTATACATTCTGTGTACATTTACTATTTATTCCGTGAACTTGAACAACTCACTGTCGGGAGTAAACAATTCATACTTGTTGACTTAAATATGATTTAAAGGATGCCTTTGGCTATACAGTTATAGTGACTTATACCCTTTCAAAATAAATACATAACACCTAATTAATCATACTTGTCTAGCAACATAATAAGCTAAGCTATATGATGCTAATGGTTATGCAAGATACACCCTAGTAACCATCATGCTAACTAAAAGGGGTGGTGCACATGTACTTAAAGACTTATTAACATGTTTGATGTGTTTATTATGGTTTGAAGGTCACTACGAGACATTGCAGTCCACTTGTTATCCATGTTTCCTACTACTGTTCATTATGGATGCATGTAATATATAGTTTTAATATTATTGTTTGCAGTTAGAGCATGATGAACCCTGAAAGAGCTTCACACCTAGTTTCTCCTCTGGGGTACTTGTGAAACCTTGCTTGTGCAGTTGGAGTTGTATGAAATCAATTTTGTTTTTGGTAATAATCTATATATAATGCCTAGGAAGACAATAGTGGCAGATGCAGTTTTGGAACATATGAAGTTTTATGTATTGAACAGTTCAAAGAAATGATAAGGTTTCTGTATAGCTGTTTAGAAATATTATATATGTAAAGGACATTTAGAAAGTCCGTGTTTGGGTCTTACTAGTGGGAAGTTCTTATCAGACTTTTTTTGCTAATCTGATATGATAGATCAAGCTTCTGTATTTTTTTAGTATTGCACTCTTTTAGTAATAGAAAAAATACAAAAATGAAACAAAAGAAATGATCACAGATGGAGATTGTCAAAATGCACAGAAGAAGCATTAATCGTTTGGGGAATTAATCGACAAAACAAAAGTATAAGATTTTTTGAAAAAATCGCGAATTAATCGAGAAAAAATCGACAAAAAATCAGATTTAAAAAAAGGTAAAAAATTATAGAAAAAGAGACATAATACTTTCTTTTAAAATTTAAGGGCATTTCCATAGCACAAAGATGTAGGTAGGTTGCCGAATTGGAATCAGAATCGGGGTAAGTGGGTACAATACATCGGTATGTCAAAAAACATATTTAAAAATAAATATATTTTAAAAATTAAATATAGTATAAATTAAATATATTAAAAATGATATAATATACATTATAAATTAAAAATAAATATTATTATATTTACATTTATTAATGGTCTATATAGATACAAATTTATAATTTATAATTTTTAAATTATTTATATTTCTAATTTACAATTTTATTAAATTATATAATTATTCTATATAGTTTAATAAATGACACTAATATAATACATAATAATTTTAATTGAAAAATTATTTTATATATATTAATTAATATTAAAAATTAAATAATATACATTATAAATTAAAAATAAATATTATTATATTTACATTTATTAATGGTCTATAAATATACGATTTTTTAATTTATAATTTTTAAATTATTTATATTTCTAATTTACAATTTTATTAAATTATATAATTATTCTATATAGTTTAATAAATGACACACTAATATAATATATAATAATTTTAATTTATAAATTATTTTATATATATTAATTATATATTAAAAATTAAATAATATACATAATAAATTAAAAATAAATATTATTATATTTACATTTGTTAATGGTCTATAAAGATACTAATTTTTAATTTATAATTTTTAAATTATTTATATTTCTAATTTATAATTTTATTGAATTATATAATTATTCTATATAATTTAATAAATGACACACTAATATAATATACAATAATTTTAATTTACTAATTATTTTATAATGTTAATTATTAAATTATTTTTAATTATATATTAAACATATAGTAAATAATAATATAAATGAATGTAAGGATCGTCCCTTATAATTTTTTTATAAATACATAAAATTTATAATCCCCCAAATTAGATGTCATAGTTTTTAATTATAATTTTTTTTTATAAATATATAAAGTTTATAATCCCCAAATTAGATGTCATAGTTTTTAATTTGGAGTTCAGATTTTAATTTAAAGTTACCAAAAATAAGGAAACAACGGAAAGCTTATTTTCGTATTTCTTAAGCTTTATCAGTTGCAGAAACGTTATTTCCGATTTTTTATTTATAATTCCCAGCTGAAACAGCGAGACAAGGTGAGGCTCTTATTCAGAATGCAAACAAAAATATTTAAGGTTTCAATTTTCAGTGATACAGAAAGTCATTAAGGTTTTGTAGAGATCAAAACGTCCGGCAAAAAATTAAGGACAAAAATTTCGAACCCTAACTGATCCCATGCAAGCTATACCCAGAATCGGTCTATTTTCACAGGTGATTTTTAGGGTTTATGTCATTTTTTTAGCCGAGCAGATATTTCGCAATTTTTAAACACGCATTTGCAGAGTTCTACCCGCAATTAATCGGCCAAAGCCGTTGACTGATATACAATTGGCATCTTATTTAGTAAGAGGTTACAGCAATCACTTTTCAAGGAAAATTGATGATTGCTGGATCTCATCTGCATCATATGCTACAAAAGCATACCTGCATGAGTGGCAGAGAGAACATTAAGAGGCAGAGAGTGGCCATCTTACACTGTATCATATGAAGAATATGCTAGAGATGAGCAATGCTGGCACTCAAAGCAAAGGCCCCTGAAAAACAATCATCTTCAGGCAATGCTCCAAAAGACTAGGGTTGAAGAATCCCCTAAATAGAGCTCCAATGGGTCAAACATGTCCTTAACCCGGAACAAACAGAGAGTTGTTTCTAACTTTCAACATATGACATCATCACACGTGCACTTGAGATTAAGCTTGTTTAAGTTATTACTCACAGACAACCATTGTTGATCCACATCCAAAGGAAAATTGTTTTCTCTTAAGCAACATGGGTTTAATACATTGTAAATAACCTTAATTTCTTTCGACCATCCTTACAGGGATCATGGCCCTCAATAATAATAAAAAGTTAAACGAAAGACTGCAATTGTTAACATTATTTGCATTGAAAGAAAAATTGTTTGTCCTTACGATCTTATGCCAATAATGTTTGGATAGTCACTGAGTTTGTTCTTTTAATAAGATAGGAGTAATTTATGTTTACATCCTTTGTCTTCTTGTTTTTGAAATGTTTATTTTTTGAACCATTTTTGCAGGGAGGGCATGCCTTCAAACTTGTCATAAGAAGGGGTTTCTACCCTCAAGTTTGCAAAGGAGGTGTTTTGAAAGTTTGTTGAAGATGAGCAGAGCTCTAAGCATGATTAGCTTTGATTGTCCAAGAAGTTGTGCAGGTTAGAATATTAGTGTGCTTGTATTCTTACCTTTATAAGGGCAAATGCAATACAAAAGTCTATAAATGGCAGTTTCTTATTGATTACTTTTTTAATATCGTTGAACATAAAATTTATAAACTGAACTGCATTGAAGTCTTTCTTGAAGTGGTTTGGTATGTGCTTTCGTCAAGTTGGGATAAGGGGCTTTTTTAAATATTCTCTGATCTTGAAGTATTTTTCTTTGTACAAAGCTGTCCTAAGTTGTGTTTGGAAGTTTAGATCAAGCAAGGAGCTTATATATATATTTGATCTAAATTTCTCTGTTAGAAGGACTCTTAAGTAAAGCTTTGTAGAACTATTTGACAAGTATAGACTAAATTGAGTACTTGGAGAATTTAATTGTTTCTGAAAGCATTTAAGTCTTTTACATAGATGAAAGTAGATGAAAGTACTTAATTGTTTTTTTATAATATTACTTGGTTTAGGTCCAAGAACCATCAAAATTGGGGAAACCCTAGTATGCAGTCCTAAGCCCCATGTTGTCTTGCTGTTTGGCAATCAGACCAAACATTAAAATCATAATACCACCCAAAGAAAATGGCTGAAGCCTCAAAAAATTCTATCCCAACTCCATTGTCTAGCATAGCATCAAAAGAAGCTGAAGAATCTAAAAAGGAGCTGAGGCAAATTACATAGGCTTTGCCACCCCCTTAATTACACAAATACATTTTTCACCTACCACATTTTGACTTGATACTTTAGACTCCTCGCCCTTGTCCTTGTCATTCTCTGAATCACAACACTTCATGAACAACGGTATAGCCTCCTCGAGAATGATGACCTTCATATTCTTAGCAATTGATTCTACGACCAACTAAAGAAATATTTGCCTCCTCTTGATAGCATGAAGGTACTTCAAAAAACAATTGAAATGTATCTCTATCTAGTGGACATCTACAATATTGATGTGGAGAAGATAGGAACTAGCCATTACTGAAAGCATGGATGCACATGAAAGTAACTAAGTAGTGTTGAAAACTTGAATGTATTCCATCTATCCCTTGTATTAACTTGGATCCAAAAGCAACTTTGCCATTGCTGAATGTACACTCACATTGGAAAACCATCCATTCTCGTGGCCAACTACTAGATGTGGACTATCCATTGTTTGAGTGCAGGGTCACTGATTTCTTGATCAACAATGCCAGGAAGTCTGCCATCTCTTTTACACTAGTCATCTGAAATTTGCTCTACTTCTATATTTTCTTTCTCCTCCTTTCCCTTTCCGTGCCTGCTACCAACCAATTTACCCCCCAAATGGCCAACACCAGTTGTTGAAGCCATGAGAAGCCGCTCCATGTGTTTTTTATGCACAATTGAATGCATATTAAAATACCAAAGTATTTTACCCTCTCTTGAACAAAATCACCTTGGATGCTAAATATCTGATCAACTAAGACGATTCCAAGGTTTCTACGGTCAATTCTTGACATGTGGGTAACTCAATGGGTTTGATGTGTGTTAGGGTTTCAAGCAGATCCGAAGCAAATATAAACTAACAATTATATGCAGATTTAAATACAAAAGATAAAGAAATAAAACAGGACACAGATAACACAGAGATTTAACGTGGTTCACCCAGAATGGGTTACGTCCACCATACACAGCCGTCCAATCTTTCTTATTATCCAGCAAAAACAGTACATCAACCTTACCATGCCTTAAGCATCCCAGCCGCTTATAACATGCGTTTTTAGGGCAACAAACAAAGTCGGCCTTTTTTAGGGTTTTATTACAATGTCGGTTTTCATCAACAAAAACGGCAAATTTTTTTTTTCTCGGGGGCGGCACCCCCGCTTTCTCGGGGGCTGCCGCCCCCGAACCCCTGCCCGGGGCCCGGCCCGGCCCCGGACCCCGGCGAGGATACGTGCTGAGTGTACAGTACTTTGCTGATCAGTCGCCACATTTCAACAATGTGAATTGCTGTTTTCACTTGGGGACTTACACAACTGTTCTTGTTGATGTCAAACTTATCATGAATGGAGTAGGCTTGCCAATGACTTCAAATGACTTATGATTTTACAATTGAGTTCTCAATCTATCTAACAAGGATTTTAAATAAAATGCAAAAGGATGAGGGTTTAGAGGTTCTATTCTAACTCTATTCTAAAAGGATGGGTCATCAATATCTTCTACGGGCTGCGCCTCTATCACTTTCTTCTTCTCCATGCTGCTCAACAACCAATCGAGAATGGTAGAGAATTCCATCCCATCTTTGAGGTGTAGATCCCGATCAAGTCCTCTCAAGGCTGAAATAACATCATCATCCGTTTCCTTATCCTTAGTCAAATCTACCACATTGTTGCCCAAATCAACCTCCAGTTGAACCGTGGGAGATCCTGTATGATCTTCATCATCTTCATGTCATGCCAATTGTGCTGTAGCATGTAAATCTGGATCATTCTTCGGTAGGATCTCCATATTGGAACCTCGTTTGGACTCATTGTCCTTCTTTGTCATATCATTCTCCTTCACGGATGAGGAACTCATGGTAGATTGAGGAATGTTAGACTTATGTCTCTTGTGCCTTGACTCCTGGCTAACAATCTCCTTGCCTTTTATTTGTGATCCTCCAGGCATGCCTTTCCTTCTTTTGGGAGCCTAACTCTCCTCATCATTGTACGTTCTAACATTGCTCATTGTTCTCTCATCATCATTGAGAGAGGACTCCTCATTTCTCATCTTCTCATAGGTAAAGGTGACCTTAAGTTTTCTCAACTCGTTCATGTACTTGTCCACCCATTCCTTGGTGTAATCATTCACATCTCTCATCAAAACATTTAAATCTACCAACTCAGGTTGTGTCCAGCTAGGCAACGTGATAGACTTGTCTTCCTCATTTGCATACTGCAGATGGATGTGATCCCCATCATCTTACACTTGATCTGGAATGGAGAAGTTAGACTTCCCCATGAAGTCCATTGACATACGAGACCACATCTTCCTTCTAACTGCGAACTCATCCATGAGATTAGCCCAATAGTCTTCGATGTCAATCTTGTGTATAAAATTCCCTCCCTTAATCGTTACAATTCTCCAAAATAGATTGAATTGATCCCTGCCTTCATAGATTCCAAGATGATAGAATTCCAATTCCTCTTTAACTGTCTCTGTTGCGGATGCGGTGTGGCATACCTCCTTCATCTTCCCAAGCGAGATAGGAAAAGCTATCCCCGTTTTGTGCTTCGCCTTCTGGATGAAATCATATTCTAAAAGCTATCTCACTACCTCAAGTAAAACCATCTTGTTTGTCGAATACCTAGGAAGCTTGTATGGTTTTGACATGAATCCCTAAATCCTTAGGTATGTGAAGGTAGGAAACTGGATATACCATGATCCGTACTTTTCAATAAGTATCATTGCCTCCTTAGACAATCGTTTGTGTATTACACCTTGCAACAACCTTGTGATGTACATGTTGCAAGCATCGTTCACCCTTCTGTAATGTTCAATTTCATGTACGTGGAGTTGCGAATAGCACTTGTAAACTCTGTATTGTCCTTGACCGTTCCCAATTGTGCCCTTGCATATCAATCCTTTGTACACAATATGTCTGGCAAGCATGTAGACTAGGTAGGAGGTCATATTGAATGTCCTTGTTTTCTCCAAACCTCTCAACTGGATGTCAAGGTTATCACTTATTATCTTCGCCCAGTTGATCACCGTTCCTCCCACTATCTCAATAAAATAATACATCCATGTCTCAAATAGCATCCCTTGAGGTGTTCCCATGACTCGGTTGAGTAGAAATATCAAATCATTGTACTCCTTGAAGTCTGAGCATAAGAGTCTCTTGGGTAACCTGGAGTGGTGACGCTTCGTCTCAAGAACCCACTCGTTGTTGATAACTGTCATACATGACTCCGATCTTCTTTCAAATTTAGCTTGCACTTTTTCCTTGGTTCTCTCTTGCATGTTTGTACACCTAGGGATTCTGAATACTTCCCCAATTGATTCCTCAGCCAGGTATGGAAGCACTATCCCCTTAGTGATTTGATCATTTTGGTTTGTGGATCATAATGCTTTGCACACTCGACTACAAGCTCACTACACTGAATGCATGGTGGGAAACCAGCTGCATGGTAGATCCCACTCTTCATGATATTAGCCACCAATGCGGATGGGAGATGATTCTTCGGTCCAAACATTCTTCGCCTCATCCTCTTCATGTCCATGTACTCCATATTGGTATCTCTGACCTTCTTCCATCAGGATGTTATCTGTGACTCTGGATAGTAGCATTCTTGCACGATCTTCAATTGATTTTTCCTCGCTGAAATCCCTGCCTTAGACATGGCACCTGTATGAAGCGGGAAGTTAATATCATGGTAAAAATAACTCTAATAATTCATTTTCAGAATTTTCTAAGTTCTGATTTCTTAAAATATTTTCAAATTTATGAGTTTAAAATCAGAAATTTAAACAATGTATAACATAAGCTCTGAAAAAATAATGAATTATAATCACATAAGACATATCACCTCTCTTAGAACCTGATTTTCAGACTTAGAACAAGTCTGATCGTATTATATAAGTCTGAAGATACCTTGCTATACTCAGAAAATGAAGGTTTTCAATATCAAAAATGTGGTTTTAGCTCTGATTTTCTGAGTACAATGTCTGAATGTGCCCTCTGAAAATTCACCTTCAATGGCTGGGAACAAACTTAACCATGGCGCAACCCCAATGTACCCTGCGACCTGCCCTCCGATTGACTGGAAATGAACATGCCTTGGTCACAAATAATGGCTGGGCACAATTGTTTGGTCTGAGAATATTGATGTTTCAGATCTGGAAATGAATTTAGACCAGCAATGATGTTGTAAATGATGTCACAATCTTCTCCCCAAATGGCACCACACACACCTGGACAAAATTGCAGCCCAATCAGCAATAGCGTACCTCTTGTTCGCCCACAAATCCACTCAATGGTGGCGCAATCAGCCACTTAGGAAAAAGTCGCAGCCTCCCTTAAGCAATGGTGCCACACTCAATCAATCTTTTTAGCCTCCAAACTGTCAAATCAGTCACAGTATTATAATATATTAGCACTGGATTGTGTCTTTTATTCATGTTTTTACCTTGCAAGTTCACCACATAGCCAATGTGGGATAAAACTTCTCTTTTTCAACTTGGGGGAAAATTGACTTGCATTGGGATTCAACATTTAGCATTAAATACCACCTTGTTTGATCATTAAATATTTGTCGTAAGGCAAAATCGATACCATTTAGGACACATTTGTCATTAAAATTCTTACTTGAATCCAATCTTCAGCCACTTGGGAAAATTGCACCCCATCTGGACACACAATTTCACTTAAATTCACCTCAACTTGCAATTTATGACCCCAAGGGGAAAACCGGCGCTCATCTAGATAAGTTATTTTCATCACTTAATTCATTTTCATTCCCAAATCCATCTTAGGGGAAAATCGATGGCCATCTGGACAATTAAATTTGATCAATTTATGTAAAAATATGCCCTGGTGGAAAAACATCCTCCATTTGGACTCACAATCTCATTAAAACTTCAATACCCCCAGGGGAAATTCAAACTACATTTGGACACATTAACTTGGTCAAAATTCATCATTTTATCCCTAGTGGAAAAACCCACCTCATCGAGACAACATAAATTTGTCCACACTTCACTCTGTCTTACTCATTGTCCTCTTTGGTGGAGATTCGAATTCATTTGGACACTCAAATTGCACTTAACTTGGTCATTTACCTCTTGGTGGAAAAATGTGGGTCATCGGGGCACACTTTCCTTATACATTTTCGCTCTTGAAGGCCTGGTGGAAAAACGGCCTCCATCGGGACAACCACAGTGGAGAATCCAGATGCATCGGGATTTTCCCCAAAAACAATTGCAAAGTCAATCCATGAGGGGAAAAACACACCTCATTAGAACTGAGACCATTTTCATCATAAAAATCACTTCTTTTTGCTCAAAATGTAGTGGGAAATCATTCTCCATTGGGACAAAGTCCATTTTCACCTTTATTGCTTAGTGGAAAAACGCCTCCCATTGGGATTTTTCACTTTTATGCCTTAATTTCACTTGGGAAAAAAATGTCTTCTGTTGGGACTATGATGATTTTCACACTTTAAAAGCCCAAACTTATCAAATTTTGCCATTTCGCTCAGTGGAAATTCTATTGCTATTGGGACTTTTAACATTTTAAGTGGATTTGAGGGGTGGAAAACTAGGGTCCATTGGGACTTTGTGCATTTATAACATATTTAACCTCCTAGGAGTGGAAAAAGGACTCCTATAGGGACTTTTGACACACTAGCACAAAATTCACACCAATTTGCAACATTTAAAACACATTTACGCTCACATTTAAAGCAAGTTGCAACCTCAACACTTACAAAATTTTAGGATCACCTTAACATTTTGAAACATTTTAAACATTTGATCCTATTGACTCAAAATTTAAATATTGCTAGCACATTGAAAACCTCTGGGCATGATCATATCAAAAATGAGACTCAGGCATTAAAAGCTCAAAATTGCCTTAATTTCACTTGGGAAAAAAATGTCTTCTGTTGGGACTATGATGATTTTCACACTTTAAAAGCCCAAACTTATCAAATTTTGCCATTTCGCTCAGTGGAAATTCTATTGCTATCGGGACTTTTAACATTTTAAGTGGATTTGAGGGGTGGAAAACTAGGGTCCATTGGGACTTTGTGCATTTATAACATATTTAACCTCCTAGGAGTGGAAAAAGGACTCCTATAGGGACTTTTGACACACTAGCACAAAATTCACACCAATTTGCAACATTTAAAACACATTTACGCTCACATTTAAAGCAAGTTGCAACCTCAACACTTACAAAATTTTAGGATCACCTTAACATTTTGAAACATTTTAAACATTTGATCCTATTGACTCAAAATTTAAATATTGCTAGCACATTGAAAACCTCTGGGCATGATCATATAAAAAATGAGACTCAGGCATTAAAAGCTCAAAATTGCCACCTAACTGCCAAAACCCTAGACTAACAAAAATGGAAAGTAGGAAAGAGGGGGTCCTGTTTTGCAATGGGGTGATGCGTAAAAGGTCACAACACCGCCATGCCTCAAAAATCTCAAACATGAAAATATGAGTAATGAAGAGCCATTCCACCTTCGATGCTTATACTTCAAAACTGAAGACCATCACATCTATTAAGAACTCCACATGCTCTGCACCTCATAACGACTATCCTACCCACCGTTACTCTATCCCATGAACGAGAGGATTCCTCAACAAATACTTTTGGATTAGAAGAAGAGCCTTAGATGGAAAATTGTTCCACCAACAAATAGAGAGACACTCACTTTTAATTTTCAATTCAACTCCTCTGTTAGCTACTCGATCTCGCAACTGCATTGCTCTTCTTACCAATATGGGAGAATCTAATATCTTCAAACCACTCAATTCCTATAAACGATTCAGACTATATTGATTACAATTTTCTATTCTTAATGTTACCCCCCTTTCATTGCTCCTATCAGCAATTTTCAATCACCCTCTATCGATTATTGTTTTCATCCTTTTCCTCTTGCTATCATCATACCCCACAAAAGGGCTTTTGCTTTTGCAATGTTATTAGAGTCCCTACCACATCATAGGCAAAAATATCTAGAGTTTGACCATTTTACTCTCAATAAACTCTTCCACCCCTAGTATTAATTGGGTTATAGTTTGCCACTCCATCAAAATTAAATTTGACTTATCCTTCCTTTGAGAAAAACTACATGCAATGAGGGCCCTTATGAATGAGTTGTTTCTTACTATCCTCAATCCATCAAAATCTAGGCCACTTGTCTACAAGTTCCCCCTGATGAAGGCACCATAGGTCATCTTTGTGAACTTCTTCCAGCTCGTCAATATTTGTTTCAATTCCATCCCAAATATGCTCCACCACCCTCTCTTTGTCAAGAAAAAATCTTCTATTCCTCCCCAACTAGAGATTCCGAACCATTAAGGCCGGGAAATAGTCCCACATAAAATTTAATCCAAGGCACCTGTTTTTCATATACCAACTAGCCAAAAGCTAGGAATATGAGGAGTGATTCAATACGATCCCCATTTCCCAATAAAACATCTCCATAGTTGATTAGAGAAATCATAAGGAATAAGTGATCATTGGACTCATAATTTTATCTGCACAACACATAGGGAGGGGCTGATCTTGCCAAACTGTTGATATCTACCCCATGGAAGAGCATGCCTTCTTGAGGTGATCCACAAAAAGGTATTGGCCTTGGGAAGCCCTTTTGGATACTGTTGTCATTTTATGACACCCTTGGTCCATCAGTGAGAACCGATCAGAGATATGTTCCATGGACCAGCGCGGCCCCAGTTGATCAAGGAGAGAAGAATCATGAAGTGTGAAGTGTTGCCTTGTCCGAAGAAAGTTCCTCCCTTGGCCTTTTCTTCTTCCTCGGAACTCCGGGACCTCGAGGTTCCGAAGTTCTTTTCTTTTTGCCCTCTCTTTTCCCTTCTCTGGAACCCCCAGGTTCCGAAGTTCTTTGCCCTTGTCTCTTTCCTTCTTCCTTTTCCGGAACTCCGGAACCGCAAGGTTCTGAAGTTCTTTGCCTTCGCCGCTTTCTTTCCTGGCCCGGAACTCCGGAACCCTGAGGTTCCAAAGTTCTTCTCCCTTTCCCTTCCCTTCTTCGTAACTCCGGAACCCCAAGGTTCCGAAGTTCCCTTCTCTAGCTTAGCCCTTCCTCCGGAACTCCGAGGTTCCGAAGTTCCTTCTTTTCCTCCCCTTTCCCGAAACTCCGGAACCTCGAGGTTCCGAAGTTCCTTTGAGCAGTTCCCTGGAACTCCAGAACCCCGAGGTTTCGAAGTTCCCTTCTCTTGCCTTTCTTCGGGTTTCCGGAACCCCAAGGTTCCGAAGTTCCCTCCTAGCCCTTCTTCCTTCTTCTCTCTGGAACTCCGGAACCCCAAAGTTCCGAAGTTCCTTACCCCTTTGCCTTCTCTCTAGTTCCTCCGGAACCCCGAGGTTTCGAGGTTCCTTGCTGCCCTCCTTTCTCCTATCCCGGAATTCCGGAACCCCGAGGTTCCGAAGTTCTTCCCTTGTCTTCCCACTTCGGGAGTCCAAACTTCCGAAGTCTCCAGACCTCCTTCCGACTAGGGACACTTCCGGATGGCGTGATCAACACTCAAGGCTTTTAATGCTCCGACAGTTTTGGTGACTTGTGCACATTCTTTTGTGGAGCCACAAGGGTGCATTAAATGTTTTTGGTAGGATTTCCATCAAGTAGGTACGGGGCCATGCTTGGTGACTTATGTCATGACTGACTTTGGAAGGTTAGTCAATCCACCTTCTCAGGATTGCTCTTTGTGGGTATGCCTAGGTTGCTTGCATGTGCAAGTCAAGTGCATGCACTTCCAGACTGACATGCAGGGGTCATGATCAACCTTGTAACCATTTTTCTATATAAAGGCTGTTAAGCCTCATTGTAAAGGGTTCTTTCCCTGCTGCCTTGACTTTCCCTATGCTCTTTCTCTTCTCTTGAAGACTTGTAACTATTTTTGCATTTCTGCAACTGTAAGATTGGCTTTTGGCCTTATGATTAATTGAAAATCACCATTCTTGCCTCCTTCTAACCTATGTATTCTGTGTATGCTTTCTTACCTTCATTATAGGTGTATGTCTTGTGGCTTTTCTCTCCATATATGCTATGTTAACTTGTTTTTTGAGTGACTTGTGGGAATCCTTCTACCCTCTTGACACTCAGCAAATTCTAACCTCCATACATGCATTGGAGTCACTCATGCAACTGAAGTTTGTGCATCTCCTGGGTGTTTCAGTTAATTCTTTGTGTCATCTCGGTGGGGAGAGGAAGAATCTCTTCTTGGTGCATCACCTCCTTCTATTTCAAGTATTTTCTCTTCCCTTTACCTCAGCAAGTTGTTAGGATAGGCTTAGGAATTAGTTTTAAAGTGTTGAGTTGGTTCAACACCTGCACCTGGATTGAGAAGGAAGCCGGCCTTCTCCGGAGATTCAACCCCCTTTGCGCAAGGTCCCACACTTCGGGGTTGTTTCCATGTTCCACAAGGTTGCTGAGTTGATAGCTCAGCAAGGGTGCAAGCTTTTGTGATAACAGTTTTTGGCACGCTTGGTGGGACCTCATTCGACATACATGCTAAGGATTTGGTGCTAATTCTTAGTGTTTTAGCCTTTAGAGGCAGTCATCTCTCAAGCACTTGGCGACTCTGCTCAAGGACCAGTTCGTGTTCACACAAAGTTTATAACTCTGGGACCCCGGAACCCCCCAGGTCCCCAAGTCATCGTAACTCTGCTTACCCTGGAAGTCCAAAACCCCCCAGGTTCCGAGGTCAGTAAAACCACTTTGCTCTGTAAGTCCGGAACCCCCAGGTTCCGAGGTGCTTAGGCCCGGACACCTGGAACCCCCAGGTTCCGATCACTCGAACTTCCTCACTCCGGATCTCCAAGCTCCTGAGGTGTCGAAGTGGTCATACTCCACAACTCCGGACCTTTGAACTTCCGAGGTCGGTTGCAGATTTCATGCCCAGAATTCATACAAGGGCGTCTTTTAGGGGCAGTTTTCAATTCATAGAGCTCCCATCTGCAAGCTCTAGAATGCAGAGAGGTAGACCTTCATTGTCACCAGTCAGGGGTGTCAAGGTTGTAAACATTCCATCTCCTAGGTCTCGTTCTACTCCTCCATTTGCAAGGCCATTGCTATCAAGGGCTCCCACCACTCATATCAATAAACCATTGTGCTACATGGCAAGAAATTAGGTTTTTGTTACCTTCAATGGAGGGAGTCCCCTTATTTTGACTCAGTGGAATGACATACTAGTGGCTACGTTGAAGAGTATACCATACTTCACAGGTGAAACAGCTACTACACCCATTGAGCACATTCAAGACATTGCAAACATCTGCTCCATCCATAATATCACTTAGGATGATGTTGCTGTCAGACTCTTAGCCACATCTTTGAAAGGCAAAGCCTTGCAGTGGTGTAGAGGGTTGCCGTCTAACTCCATTCACAATTGGGATGAATTGGGGGAGAGGTTGTGCAACCATTTCGAAGACAAAAGTGATCACCTATCACTTGTGGAGCAGTTGACTACGATCAAGAGGGCACCCCATGAGTTCATGGGAGACTTCAACTTCAGATTCCATAAGACATGGAATAGCTGCTCTAGTGAAGCCATCTCCAAATCATGCCTTCTTGTAATATCTTAGAGCTCTCAACAGCGATATAGCTGTCATGATCCAATCAATGCGTGGAGCCTCTCTACCGGGTGCATATGACATAGCCATAAGAGCAGAAAATTGTTTGATTCAGGCTGGGAAGATAGCTCCAAGGCCTGCAATGCCTCTCTTCCCAGAAGCTCCTACTCAACAACCCACTTTGGCTCCTATTTCCATGGCTTCCGCAGGACAATCATCCACGCCCTCTACATCCTCCAACGAGCTCCATGAGGTCAAGGCTCTATTGCAAAGCTTTGGCAATGAATTGGTGGCACTAAAGAGGCAACAAACTCAGTATAGCAGACCTTACTAGTCACAGGGTCAGAATTATCAGCAAAATAGGCCACCCTTTCAAGGGCAAAACCAATGGAGCAATGCCAGGCCTTTGAATAGTGTGAACCCCACAACCGCAAGCAACTCAAAGGCGATAGTTCCAATGCAAAATAACCTTGCCCAAGAGCAAGATTGGTGTCAACCATGCAATCAGCCACACAACCAAGGTGTATGCCAAAATGGAGGGTTTGTCCAAACTTTAGTAGTGCAAGATGAGCTGACCACCTCTGGCTAGGAATATGACCCAAATCAGCCTAGTGTTGGCCCCCAGGCTCACTTACAAGGGGATTCTACCTTTGTCAATTGGTAGGAGGCAGAATTCTGTGGTTTGAACCAAACAAATGGTGAGTCCATGGTGCAGTATACAAGGTCAAAGAAGAGAGCCATGGAGGCTGCCTCACCTTCAACATCAGCCCAAGCTCCAACACCTAATGTAGCCGTCCATGATGCAAGCCAAAGTACCATGCAAGGGAACAAGAGGCAGGAGGAGGCCCAAGTCGTCCAAAGAGCAAAGGCAGACCTTGTAGCCTCAAAGGGGCCTCTAAGGTCAGTTGGTGTTCCTTTCAACATAGTGGATCAGATGAAGAAGGCCAACCTCAATGTCACTATGTGGGAGGCCTTTTCAATTTCATCTCAAAGGGATTTGCTTAAGGAGGCACTAAAGGACGTCAATCAGTCAGGTGGTGAGACAACAGTTAGCGGAAAGGCAGTCTCCACCATCTTGGTGCAACCTAGGGAGGAAGAAGATTCAATCAAGATCAACAAGCCTCCCCCTTTCTATCTCTCCTTAATCATAGGAGACAACTTGGTTCACAACTGCATGATAGATTTAGGAGCTAGTAGCTCAGTCATGCCTAAGAAGGTAGCTGATCTTCTTGGCATAGAATACGAACTTGTGACCAAAGGGGTGGTCCAATTAGATGACACTTCTATTAAGACAGTAGGGGTGGTAAAACATTTGAAGTTAACCTTGCATGCATGCCTTGGTTGCACTGTCTTGCAAGATGTATTGATCATCGACCTGCCTGCCTTCTTTGCCATCTGCCTGTCTAGAGACTTCATAGCCAAGATAGGTGGGTACCTATCTTCTGACTGGTCCCATATGCTATTTCGAACAAGGTATGGTACCAAGGTCACCATAAGGGCAAAGCCCATTGCCCAAAACCACATTGAGCCCTACACCCCTAGCCCTATAAACATGAATTGTACTTTGCATGAAGAGGGGGAGGAGTGTGCTGTTCTGTGAGCCTGCTACTCTTTTGCAGGAGGTCCCTGATTGCTTGTTGGACGAATGGGCCAATGCTTTTCAGTTTGATCCATTAGCTGAGACTGAAGAGACTGGGCTTGGCACCTATTGTATCCATGAAGAGGATACCCCTATCCCTAACCTCATCAAGACAAAGAGATTCAGAGGGGTTATGGAACATGTTTTTTGATGCTTCAAGAAACAAGAATGGTGCAGGTGCCAGGGTGATGCTTGTTTCTCTTGAGCAGGAGAAATATTTCTTCTCTTTTAGGCTTCAATTTGGTTGCACTAACAATGTCGCTGAGTATGAAGCCTTGATCCAAGGTCTCCAACTTGCACAAAGTAGAAGGATCAGATCTTTGCAAGTATTTGGAGATAGTGAGTTGGTTGTTAAACACATTCGAGCCCAAAGTGTAGCAAAGAACAACCTACTCAAATCATACAAACATAGGGTTTGGGATTTGATTGAAGGATTTGAGGCCTTCAATATCCAGAGCATTCTTAGGGGTCAGAACAAGCATGCTGATAGGCTTGCAGCTGTTGGTGCTCAGTTCGACATACTAGTGCATGTTGCAAGAGAGAAGGAGCAACACATCAGGCTTGTTGTGAGACCTGTTGTCCTAGACAATCAAGTGAATTGGCAAGTGTTTGAAAGCGATCAGTAGATCGTTAACTTCTTGCAAAATGAAGCAGAATTTTCTGCTAAAAATCAGTCTAAGCTGCAAGAGCAGTATGGAGATCAAATCATGCAGCTCAACTCCAACAAGCTGCCTAAAGGTCTAGTTACCTTGGAAGGCATTTTCAACTCGGATGATCAATTGAAGAAGAAAATGAACTTGGCTGCGAAGAGAGGTGATTACAAGCCAGTTGTCGTTGTTGAGGGTAGGTCCTTGAACTTGGTCAAGGTGTGTTCCTCAACCGAGCAAGAGGCCTTTGTTGAGCTTTGCCAACAATATGATGACATAGTTGCTTGGACCTATGAAGACTTGAAGGGTTTTGATCCTAGCTTAGCCCAACATACTATAGAGCTAAACCCGGATGCAAAGCCAGTTAGACAAAAGCAAAGGCCAATAAACCCCAAAATTGAGCCCACTAATGAGGAAGGAGTTGACCAAGCTGATAGAAGCCAATATCATCTTTCCTATCAAGCACTCCTCTTGGGTGGCCAACCTTGTCCCTGTAAGGAAGAAGAATGGGGAAATCAGGCTATGTGTAGACTTTAGGGATCTCAATAGAGCCTCCCTCAAGGATCACTATCCCCTTCCCTCTATGGAGCAGATTCTCCAAAAGGTCAGTGGCTCAGAAAGATTTTCATTCTTGGATGGGTATTCTGGCTACAATCAGATCTCGGTCGAAGAATCAGACCAATTTAAGATTGCATTTACTACTAACTGGGGCACCTATGCTTATTGTAAAATGCCCTTTGGGCTAACTAATGCAGGTGCCACGTTCCAAAGAGCGATGGACATGGCTTTCAAGGGTGTATTAGCAAAGTTTGTGCTTGTATACCTTGATGACATAACTGTTTATTCGAAGCATGCAGCTGACCATCTTGGTCATCTTGAGCAGGTGTTCATGAAATGCACGGAGTATGGTGTGTCCTTGAACCCTAGCAAGTGTGTGTTTGTTACTGATCAAGGAAGATTGTTAGGACACATCGTATCCAAGGAGGGTTTGACCATTGATCCAGAGCGAGTGGAGGCTATTCTCTCCCTTCCACTCCCCAGTCACAAGAAAGGATTGCAAAGTTTCCTTGGTAGGATCAACTTTATGAGGAGGTTCATTCCCAACCTTGTCACCATGGTAAAACCCCTCACTTCCACGTTGAAGAAAAACTTGGCTTTCAGTTGGACCAAGGAGGGAAGGGCCGGTTTTGAAGAGATCAAACAAGCAATTGCTCAGGCTCCTACCCTTGTCAATCTTAATTATGAAAGGGATTTCATCCTCTATACCTTCAGAGGAGAATCCAGCATCTCAGCTGTCCTAACACAGCTGAACGACAACAAGTTGGAGCAACCTATTGCTTTCTTTAGCGAGGGGCTAAAGGACTATGAGCTTAGATATAGCTATGTAGAAAAGCAAGTCCTCACTGTTGTAAGGGTATTAAAAAAGTTCAGACACATGTTGTTCAACAACAGGATCCAACTCTTAGTTCCACATGCAAGTGTCAAGGATTTCCTTCTAAACAAGGACATCAGTGAGAAGAGGGCCGGGTGGATAACCAAGGTCATGGAATATGACATCAATATCAAGATCACCAAGCTTGTAAGAGGCAGGGGCCTATGTGAACAACTTGTCTCACCTTTTGAGACTACTTCAGAGGTCGCCCTTGTGTTACAAGAGTATTAACCAACTGGCAACAACACTCAATTCAGTTGGGTAGGTGACATGACCACCTTCTTAATGGAAGGTAAATACCCCCAAGGTCTGGACCGGACCAAAAGAAGACACTTCAGGTTGCAGTCTATTCCTTATGTCTTAGTGAATGACACTCTTTTTCGAAAAGATTCTAATGGAGTCTTACTAAGATGCATCGAGCAAAACCAAGTCAGCAGACTGTTAGAGGAATTTCATGATGGCTCTTCAGGGGGCCACTTCTCTGCAAGGACTACGGCTATCAAAATAACGAGGGCTGGTTATTACTGGCCATCCTTATTCAGTGACTCACTTAGATGGGTGAAGAATTGCAAGAAATGTGCTCTCTTCTCTGGGAAGCAAAGACTAGCTGCCCTACCTCTTCATCCCATCCAAGTAGATCAACCGTTCGCCCAATGGGGTTTAGACTTCATTGGCACGATAAACCCACCTTCTAGTGCTGGCCATAAGTGGATCTTGGCCGCAACGGATTACTTCACTAGGTGGACAGAGGCAGTTGCATTGAGGGATGCCACTGAGGCCTCAGTGCTGGAATTCCTTGAGGGAATTGTGACAAGATTCGGTACCCCCTCCACCATAATATCAGACAATGCTAGGGCATTTGTTGGAACCCAAATCAGTTCTTGGACAGTTAAGCATGGTGTATACTTGAAGACATCATTCAACTATTACCCTCAGGGTAACGGCTTAGCTGAATCTTCCAACAAGAACCTCATCAGGATAGTTAAAAGGACAATTGAAGACAATCAGAGGGCATGGCATATTAAGTTGAAGACAACCTTATGGGCTGACAGGATCACACGTAAGAGGGCGATTGGTAACTCCCCTTTCATGCTAGTAAATGGGAAGGAAGCAAGACTCCCAACTTCCCTTGATTTACCCTCTCTTGAACTAGCACATCAGCTGGAATTAACAAAGAATGATGCCATGACAGTAAGGCTAGCAGAGCTGATGGAGCTAGAGGAGGTTAGAAGTCAGGCTATGCATACACTTAAGACTCATCAAGAGCAGGTCAAGAAAGTTTTTGACAAAAAGGCGACTAATAGGATCTTCAAAGAGGGAGATCTAGTTCTCAAGTGGGATGCAGACAGAGCCAAAGCTGGGCGACACTCCAAATTTGATGCTATCTGGAGTGTTCCATATGTCATCACTAGTTGCAAGGAGGCCAATGCATTTCATCTCTCCAGGCTTGATGGCGAAGTGCTTCCAATCCCAGTGAATGGGATTCATCTCAAGCCCTGCTTCTGAAGAGGGTGTTGATGACTATGTAAATATTAGACTAAAAGTTGTTTTGCTTTCATAAGTGCTTATGCACATGCCGCATTCTCCTTAAGAGGGTGTGCGCTCTAGTTTTCAGTTTTCCTCCAAGTGATGGCACACACATGTTTTGGGTCTTTTCAATGACTTAGTGCCCAATGGATGCTTAAGGCTTTTGGACTTCATGCTTAGCAAGCAAGCATTCCGCAGAAATCGCCAAAAATGTTGTCATTTTATGACACCCTTGGTCTATCATTGAGAACCGATCAGAGATATGTTCCATGGACTAGCGCGGCCCCAGTTGATCAAGGAGAGAAGAATCATGAAGTGTTGCCTTGTTCGAAGAAAGTTCCTCCCTTGGCCTTTTCTTCTTCCCCGGAACTCTGGAACCCCGAGGTTCCAAAGTTCTTTTCTTTTTGCCCTCTCATTTCCCTTCTTTGGAACTCCGGAACCCCCAGGTTCCGAAGTTCTTTACCCTCGTCTCTTTCCTTCTTCCTTTTCAGGAACTCCGGAACCTCAAGGTTCCGAAGTTCTTTGCCTTAGCCGCTTTCTTTCCTGGCCCGAAACTCTGAAACACTGAGGTTCCGAAGTTTCTTCTTTTCCTCTGGAACTCTGGAACTCTAGCTTAGCCCTTCCTCCGGAACACTGGAACTCTGAGGTTCTGAAGTTTCTTCTTTTCCTCCCCTTTCTCGGATCTCCGAAACCTCGAGGTTCCGAAGTTCCCTTCCCTTGCCTTTCTTCGGGATTCCAGAACCCCAAGGTTCCGAAGTTCCCTCCTAGCCCTTCTTCCTTCTTCTCTCCGGAACTCCGGAACCCCGAAGTTCCTTCCCCCTTTGCCTTCAATCTAGTTCCTCCGGAACCTCTAAGTTCCGAAGTTCTTCCCTTGTCTTCCACTTCGGGAGTTCGAACTTCCGAAGTCTCCAGACCTCCTTCCGACCGGCGACACTTCCGGATGGCGTGATCAACACTCAAGGCTTTTAATGCTCCGACAGTTTTGGTGACTTGTGCACATTCTTTTGTGGAGCCACAAGGGTGCATTAAATGTTTTTGGTTGGATTTCCATCAAGGAGGTACGGGGCCATGCTTGGTGACTTATGTCATGACTGACTTTGGAAGGTTAGTCAATCCACCTTCTTAGGATTGCTCTTTGTGGGTATGGCTAGGTTGCTTGCATGTGCAAGTCAAGTGCATGCACTTGCGTGCACTTCCAGACTGACATGCAGGGGTCATGATCAACCTTGTAACCATTTTGCTATATAAAGGCTGTTAAGCCTCATTGTAAAGGGTTCTTTCCGTGCTGCCTTGAGCTTCCCTATGCTCTTTCTCTTCTCTTGAAGACTTGTAACTATTTTTGCATTTCTGCAATTGTAAGATTGGCTTTTGGCCTTATGATTAATTGAAAATCACCATTCTTGCCTCCTTCTAACCTATGTATGTTGTGTATGCTTTCTTACCTTCATTATAGGTGTATGTCTTGTGGCTTTTCTCTCCATATATGCTATGTTAACTTGTTTTCAGAGTGTGACTTGTGGGAATCTTTCTCCCCTCTTGACACTGGGCAAATTCTAACCTCCATACATGCATTGGAGTCACTCATGCAACTGAAGTTTGTGCATCTCCTGGGTGTTTCAGTTAATTCTTTGTGTCATCTTGGTGGGGAGAGGAACAATCTCTTCTTGGTGCATCACCTCCTTCTATTTCAAGCATTCTCTCTTGCCTTTACCTCTGCA
This sequence comes from Cryptomeria japonica, assembly GCF_030272615.1. NCBI lineage: Eukaryota > Viridiplantae > Streptophyta > Pinopsida > Cupressales > Cupressaceae > Cryptomeria > Cryptomeria japonica. The sequence goes on from NC_081413.1 coordinate 357,509,692, forward strand.
AGTTGTTAGGATAGGCTTAGGAATTAGTTTTAAAGTGTTGAGTTGGTTCAATACCTGCACCTAGATTGAGAAGGAAGCCGACCTTCTCCGGAGTTCAACCCCCTTTGCGCAAGGTCCCACACTTTGGGGTTGTTTCCATGTTTCACAAGGTTGCTGAGTTGATAGCTCAGCAAGGGTGCAAGCTTTTGTCATAACAGATACCAAAGCCCTCGCTCAAGAGAAAAAGAAAAGGGCTTTGTTGGAGTAATTAGTACATTTTATCTAATTATTTAATTATTATTTCCTTTAATTACTTTTTCACCTAAGTTAAACTTAGGCACTTTTTCCTTTTATTAAATTATGCTAATAATAGCTTAAGTAGACTTATTCATTATGATTGTGACAATTGGTGCTAGCTAATTTAAATCTTGCGTTAGGGTTTTGCATCCAGGGTTTCATTCATCCTTTCATAAGGATTCATTTGTTCATTGTAACATATTCTTATGTGAAATCAATACAAAATTCTTAGGGTGTGTTGAGCATATTATTCTTGCTCGATCTCTTTTGTGTGATAGGTGTTTTTCCTGCAGATTGATTCTTGGCTCTTGTGGTTGTATCATCAACTTCTACATGGTATCAGAGCAGATCTACGAAGTTCCTATCCATATTCTTGAGGGATCCAACCTTGAGAGATTTTTCAGTGCACATTAGGCTCAAATGAAGATTGCCATTGTGTTTGCAAGATCTCAAAACCTATAGATTGACTGTTGTCTCATCAAAATTTGAGTTGTTGAAGTTTTGGGTATTTTCCTTGTGGGCACACATTTTGAGCAAAATCTAGTGGCCATAAAAATTGGGCACCTTGGGGCAAAATAGACCTCACTTTGCATTTGCAGCATCCAAAAACCTATGGATTGATTATTTTTTCATCAAAACCAGAGTAGTTGATTTTTGGGTCTTTTTTTAGAGGGAACAAACATTGATGCAAAATCTAGGGGTCATCGAAAAATCTGGGCACTTTGGAGCGAAACAAATGTCTCCATTGCACTTAGAAGGCCCAAAAACTCTAAGATCATTTGTCAAATCATTAGATTTTGAGCTAGGCAAAATTTGGGCAAAATTTTTTGTTGGCACATTTTACGAGGCACAAAAATATTGAAATCCGTATGACCGTACCTGCTGTCAGCACCATACTTTCATTTGCAGCAAAAAAACATTGCAGATTTTTCAAAAAAAATTCCAGCAATTTTTTAATTATTAAAAAGTTTTTTAGCAAAATTTATATAAAAAATTTGATTAAGTGCTTGATTTAATTTCCAAAAAGGTAAGGAATTTTTTATTAAAGAGGAGTTGCAGGTACATACCTGTAGAAAGGTCACCTCAAAGGAATATTTCGTGGGAATATTCCATTCCCTTTCTGTTAGTTTTTAGTGACCAGATTAACAATTAATGAGCAAAAAACACTATGCACAGAAAGAAGAACGCACAACACAAATATACCTTGGGAAAATCTCCCTCTTGGAGGAAAAACCCAGCAACTAATGTCTCATATCAAAACTTTTATTATGAGCAGATTACAATAACCATGTTGAAATATCTAGCTAGTATCGGATTCTACTATGCTAAATTTTAATGTTGCCTTTGGCAATTAAAATTTAAGTAATATGTGAGTGATTAGCTATTGTAATTTTAAATTATCAAGCAATCAAATTCAGTCATACAAGCGATCTGCCTTATGCGAACTATCATCTTCAGCGAATATGATGCCTTGCCATCACTAGCGAATTGCTCTCATATAGTGTGAATCTGATTATCATTGTTCAGGCGACTTTGTGCTCAATCCAAGCAGCCATTCTCCTAACTTCAGATCCGAATCTGAACCTGATTTGCAGCAGACTTATGCGAACTTGTGATCATGACTTGCTGAGCAATCTGAGCAAACTTTGATGATCTAATTGTTGGAAGAATCTGTGCGACTGAGAGCAGCAATCAAGTGCAGCAATCATACACCATTATGATGGCGAATCCTTGTGCTCAAGTTCAGTAATTAGGGTCTTCATATCAAAGGTTTGACTGGGCATAATTCTGCCCTAGGTTGAGAGCTATATCAGATAAGTAATCTGATCCATGTTGTTATTGTAATCTGCTCATAATAAAAGTTTTGATCTGAGACATTAGTTGCTGGGTTTTTCCTCCAAGAGGGAGGTTTTCCTAGGGTATATTTGTGTTGTGTGTTCTTCTTTCTGTGCATAGTGTTTTCTACTCATTAATTGTTAATCTGATCACTAAAAACTAACACTTTCCATGCCATTTTTCCAATTTTTATTCAATAGGAGAATATTCCTTTGTTCAAAGCATATTCCAAGAGGCAAAAAGAATATTTTGGGGAATCTTTTTTTTGGCAAAGGGGGTATTTTCCCGGCGAAAGGGAATATTCTATTGCTAACATCAACATGACATCATTCGCATGGACACCACATCATCACCCAGGTTGCCCTTCATGCCATTTTGACCTACCTTCAGTTTTTTGGCCATAACTTGAGCATATGGACTTGAAATTGCCCAAAGGAGATATCGTTGGAAAGCTAGTTTTGATGCTGATCCAGTGGTGCTGTTTATTTTGTCAGATTTTGCTCCTATTTTTCATACCAAGCCTCCAAAGTTAGCTCTTCAGTTTCGCACTTCCAAGGCCATATCTTGCACATCTGGACTCCATTTTTCGAAAACCAGATATCGTTGGAAAGCTGGTGGAGTCCTCTATCTAGATCTTAGGTCCATTTTGGCAAAATAATCATTAGGTATTCAAAGATCTCAATCTTGTCCTTTTGGGTTCTTTTATTTGGAAACATGCAAATTATTTATTTTTTTGTGATTCAAGGGAAATCATTTAGCATTGAGAGAATCTATATTGCTGTATTAGTCCATTTCTATACTTTTTTCTTTAATTTATCATGGATCCAAATCATATTACTCCCTTCACTCCATTCAACTACTATGGTTGCTAAAAAAAAATGGAGATTCACTTGAAGAACAGGGGTTATATAGAGTGACCATGGGTACGAAACTTGAGTGTACAGGTGCTATTGGGAAGAGAAAGTGGTTCAAGAGGTGTGATGAGGCTTTTGGGACATTATGCATGTCTATGTCTCTAGATTTTCTCTTTCATGTTGAGTCTTGCACCACACCCAATTAGATTTGGACTACATTGGAGTCCTTGTTTGGGAAGTAAGATGCATTGAGGGGTTTTCAGTTGGAGAATGAGCTTATTGTGCTTGAATCCTATAGATTTTGACAACATCCAGGACTTCTTCACCAAACTCAAGTGTCTCAAATTACAGTTGTAGCATGTGGTATCAAGGAGGAATATCAGTTGATTCTCTCTATCCTTGTCAAGCTTGGTCTTGATTGTTTGGTTTTTTTTTCTACCTTTTATGACACTAAAGATGCACTTGGTGCTCGTCACACCATGCCTTCACTTGATGAGTTTGCTTCTCAATTCACTTTAGAGCAAACCAAGTTGGTGTAGATGGGTTGGTTGAAGTCTTCCAAATCATAGGCTCTTTTTGCATCCCAAAGCGCCACAAATCGAAAGGCTTCACATGGCAAAGGCAAGAAATAGAAACACAAGGACTTCAAGTCACTTGAGCAGCCCAAGGACACACAATCACCTGATTTTTCAGATTCTTCTTTCTCTTCTAAAAGGTCATCATTGAAGAAGGATAAGCTGAAGTGTGCATATTGCACTAAGATAGGACATGATGAGCATTAGTTTTATGCAAAGAAGATTGATGAGATGACGCGTCTTCTCTAGAATCACAATATTTAGTCGCCTTCATCTAGTACATCTTCTACTACTTTAGGACTTGCACATTTCGGGTCATCCTCTATATCATATGGTGAAGACAAGATGAAGGGCCGTGCTCTCTTTGCACCCACACATCAGTCAGTAGGCGGCTTCTTGATTCAGGAGCCTCTCATCATATGGCTTCATCTATGGGTATGTTCTCTTCATATGAGCCTTGTACTTTACCACACATCTTGATGGGTAATAACACTTATGTGAGTGTTACTGAGAGGGGTTCTATTGAGGTTGATGATGGCACATTTAATGATGTACAATCTGTTCTTTCTTTATCATCCAATCTCCTTTCCATATATTAGATAATTCATGGTGGGCAGGGTAAGATAGTAGAGTTCACACCTAATTCAGTGCTTATTAGAGACTTGCATGGTAGAGAGATCATTGCAGTTGGTAGTGTTGATCATGCATCTCAGTTGTATGAGTTCTCTCATTTTGGTCCCACATAGCATGTAGTTCCATTGACTGGTCCTAACTCTCATTGCTTCTAGAGTGGATCAGGTATTCGAGGAGAGGTTTGGTCCCTTGAACCTATGTGTGCTCTAGTCATCCACCATGGTTCCTGAGTCTTGTATTGAGCCTCCTCCACCTTTAGCTTCTTCAAAGATCAGTTTAGTTCAGCAGGTTGATTTTTCCCTTCTAGTTTTCGCTTTGTGGGATGAGTACTTGCCAGATATTGTAGGGTTATTTGATACTTCACACTCTCTAGACATCGGGGACATGATTGAGGATATTCCGTTCCTCTTTGATGGAAGCTTCAAAACTCTTGTCATCCCATCTTCAGTGCCTTCAGAGGTTGTTCATCAGGTATCTTCATAGTTGTTTGATCTTGCTTCAATTGATTTGGCATCTTTTGATTCAGACATGTGGACACTTGATCTGTCTTCCATGGCACACATCACGAGAGTATTCCTTCCATCTCGTTTCATAGAGTTGCTTCTGCCTTGGTCATTGGATTTGTTTCTTCCTAAGGGGAGGAATGTGGTTTTCCACTCTTGGATCTTCATCATCATGCATTTGTGAGGCTTCTTCGACATTGGAGCTTCTCTCTTATGATGGGGATACATCTTCTCTTCTTTTCTCTCCTATGGGGGGATCTTGATTGTACTTATTTGACCGATTCATTACTTGGAGGGACATTTGGATTCCTTCATGCTTAGTCACATGTAGTATCTTGTTCATTTTTTTTCTATCTTTTGGGGAGGAGTGTTTTCCCTATGGTTTTCTTAATTTCTCCATTTGTGAGAGTTGCATTGGTTTGTACATGGGTACCTGATCAGGCCTTTGTTGTCGGGACTCATTCATACATGCATTCATCATTAGCTCTTTAGCTTATTCCTAATTTAATATTAAGGGGGAATGTTGGAGTAATTAGGACACTTCAATCTAATTGTTTATTAATTAGGTCCTTTAATTAATTTTTCACTTAAACAAAACTTAGGTGCTTTTTACTTTTATTAAATTAGGCTACTAAAGCTTAAGTTGTCTCATTTATTATGACCATGACACTTGGCATTAGCTAATTTAATCTTGCATTAGAGTTTTGCATCTAGGGTTTCATTCATCCTTTCATAAGGATTCATTCATTCATTGTAACATATTTTTGTGTGCAAAGTTGCAAACAATATAGAATTCTTAGGTTGTGTTGAGCATATTATTCTTGCTCAATCTCTTTTGTGTGACAGGTGTTTTACTTGCAAATGATTCTTGGCTCTTGTGGTCATATCATCAACTTCTACAGGTCATCCAAGATCCTGAAGAAATGAAGTGAAGTAGATCGAACAGAGACACGTCCATTTCCATGACTTCTCCACACCATCATATCTTCCCTGTCCATCATAGGGATAGACCAATTATCAAGCTTCAATTGGAGGACAACATAAGCCTCTTTCAACTCTAGTGCAAGAGGCAGCAAATTTCTCCATTTCAAGGAGACACCCTCCTCCTAGTAATCTCTTACCAAAATTCCCTTACCATCTTCAAAATAAATGTTTTGTAAGGAATTATCTTTTAACTAATTATCTTGCCAAAAATTTATTTAATCCCTCTTCCTAATTATTATTTAATGTCAAGGGAAATCAGTTTGTAGCAGAATCTAATGAAATTCCATTTACTAGAGCCATGGGGAAGAGAGAGAACTTCCTTAGAAAGCTCATCTACTCTAGAAGGAAGGTATTTGGACTGCAAAACCTTACCCCAAAATCTGTCTTTCTCCTTATATATCCTCCACCATAGCTTCGACCCTAATGCTTTGTTCATTTTTTGGTGTTGTTTGAACCCTAATCCATTATTTTCTTAGCCTTATAGACATCCTCCCTGTTTACCAATCTATATTTAATATTTATGTGAATTCTCATTGCCACACCAAAAGAAATTTCTTTGCATCTCCTCTAGACTTTTAGCCACTTTGCTAGGAATGCATAAAACAATCATGTTATATACTGGAATGGAGGCCAAAGAGGCCTTGATCAATATAATTCTTTTCGTCATCTAAAGTCGTAAGCCTTTCCAAGATGCCAATCTACCATGAACATTATCAATAATATTGTTCCATTCTAATTCAGAAGTCCTTATATCCACAAAGGGCATCCCCAAATATTTGCTTGGTAATTTGTCAACCTCAAAACCAAGAATCCTATGAACCTCCAATCCTTCTTGACATTTTGTCATGTAAAAAGAAAATTCTCAATTTGCTAGCATTTACCTTATGTTCAGCTGCCAACTCATATTGCATTAGAATGTTCTTGATTGAATTTGCTTCTCTTGCAGTAGCTTCTCCAAATAGAAGAGTGCCATCAATTAACTACAAGTGTGAAACATTCCTCATCTCTGAAGAGACTTGAAGCCCTTTTAGATTACATCTCTCCATCTCAATCTTCAGGGATTTGCTGAGAACCTTAGCAACAATAAGGAATAAAAAAGGAGAGTAGATCATCCTGGCGTAAACCCCTATTGGCATGAAAGAAATTCATTGGGGAACCAATAATGAGCAGAGCATATGTGACAAAAGAAATACAACTATATATACCCAGTGGCACCAATCTTCACAAAATCCCACATTACTTGATTAAAAATCCCGTAGAATTCTATCATAAGCTTTGTTCATGTCTAATTTAATGACCATAACTTCTTTTTCTTTAATTTGATAGAGTGAATAGTCTCATGTGCTGTGATGATTCCATCCAGAATCTATCTACCCTAGAACACTTTGTTCTTCAGAGATAATCCTCTTTAAACATTTCTTGAGCTTCATTCCATGGCCTTGGAAACAATTTTGTATATTGTATTACATAAGGCAGTCAGTCTAAATACAGCAAACTCTTAAGCTTAGGGATCAAGGCAACATAGGTGGAGTTGCAGGCCTTTAATATTGCTTTTTCATCTACACTTAGCAGCCTTTCAAACATCTTTCACTATTACCTCGTAGAACTTTTGAAAAAACTCCACTCGAAAACCATTTGGTCCCGGAGCCCTCTTGGCCCCCAAAGAGAAGGTGGCATTGCAAATATCTTCAATTGAGAAAGGCATCATTTATATCATCGTTCTACTGTTTGCTAATTAAATAGGGGATATTTCTTAGCAAATTCTCTTGCGCTTCATGGTCTACTTGCACGGCTGAGTCCAATAGTTTTCTAAAGAAGTTCACCTTTTCCTTTCTAATGGCCTCCATATCTTCAACAACATTTCCTAATGACAATTGAATACTGACAGTCTCATTACTCTGTCTCCTAATATTAGTGACCAATTGATTTTTTTTTTGTTACCATTCCCCTCCTAAATTATTTGACTCTAGATTTTCGTTGCCAATAGATCTCTTTCGTCCTCAAAATTTTGTTATGCTCCTCCATTATTATGAGCTCCTAGTTTCTCAAATCAATCAATCCACTATTTGAGATGTCAGCTTCTATCTTTTGGAATTCTAATTCCACCTTGTTTTTTCTTTCAAATAAGTTACCCATGATTATTTGTTCCAGACCTTTGCTTGTTTGTTCACTTAAACAAGTTTTTTGAAGAATGAATCTATTACAGCCTTTAGTATTTGCCTTCCACCACTTTGTTAACGAATCTTTGAAGTCAGAATGCTCATACCAAAAGGGTTCCATTTTAAAAGGACATCTTTGAGGCTTTTTGTTGTTGTTCATGATTAATTCCATTGGCTAGTGATCTAATCGACCATAATGAACTACCCTTGAACTGTAGATGGAAAGCAACCAATTTAATGAGATCAGGTTCTTCTCCCCCTTGTATTAGTCTAAGAAGAGTACCCAAACTTCAAAGCTATGTTTGGTAATGCTATCTCCCCACACAAAATTCTAAAATCCATTGTGCTAGTTGAAAAGGAAGCTTTGTCACCTTCCTTTTCCTTTGAAGATATGGCATTGAAATCACCACCAAGAACTCAATTGTCTATTGGGTTTCAACGCTTGAAATCTTTTAATTTCTCCCAAACCCCTACTCATTGTGCAATAGTGTTAGGCCCATAAACATTTTTGAGTAAAAAAGATTTATTGCCCAATACATCGTTAAAACTTAATAGTAATAAAATCAGGGTATTGGGACACAAGCATGCCTATGAATCTATTTCTATTCCAAGGAATAGCAAGGACCCTAGTTAGGCTATCCACATTAAATGTTAGTCCTTTTCCATTTCTCCACATCCAAAGAACATTCTTAACATTATCCTCTACCATCTTGGTTCCTTGAATCGAGATTCAAAACTATGTTTGGAATCTCCTTCTTGAGTTACTTCAAAAGGCAGCATTTTCAAGGCCATTTAGGCCATGGATATTCTAGCTAATGATTTTTTTTTGTGCTAGGAAGGTGCTCTCCTCTTGATTTGATAAATTTCCTCATATAAGCTTGAGTCCCATTTTCCAAATCCTCCAATTCCTTCATCTTCACCTTACTGGCATCATTTGTCCTCCCTTTACAATTGCCTCTCCCAACATCTACTCGAGTAATTCCTTTTCCCCCATTTCTTCTTCCCCTTTTGGTAGCAATACTCAATTCTTTCGAATTCTCCTAATTCTCTAATACATCCATCACCACCTTAATATCACTCCCATAAATTATTGGACCCTCTATATTTTTTGGAGTATTATTTACTGGACTTAACTCCCCCATCTCCCTTGCTTCTAAATCGGACTCAGTATTACCGATTCCTACTTCCTTGAGAATTATTTAGTCTTCCATGGGGACGCCCCCCACCTCCCCCCTGTTGTGACGTTTTCACACATCGCCCCATTGCAAATGGGGACCCCTGCTTTTTGCTTTTTAGGGTTTGTTTTTAGGTTTTTTAGGGTTTTGTCTGTTAGCCTTTGCGTTTTGAGGGTCGCCAAGGGGATCACATGGATAGCAAGTCCGGCTTGAGTGATCTCCTGATCCTGAAATTTGGCTAAGTCTGAAAGTCCTGATCCTGAAATTTGGCTAAGTCTGGAATGTCCTGATCCTGAAATTTTGGCTAAGTCTGAAAGTTCTGATCCTGAAATTTGGCTAAGTCTAGAATGTCCTGATCCTGAAATTTGACTGAAATTTGGCTAAGTCTAGAATGTCCTGATCCTGAAATTTGACTAAGTCTGAAAACTGAAAAATCTCCAAAAACTAGATTTTGCAATATAGCTCCTGGAGGTCTGAAACCACTCTCAAACATCTTGAAAGTATATATGGAATATCACTTATACTTAAATGTTATATTCCATAAAAATTATCCTGATAGAGAGTTCAAAAAGTCAAATTTCGCTCCTGTCCTTCATTGAGGATCCAGAGCGAATTTCGCTCCAGTCCCTCTCCAAGGGTCCAAGGCAAAGCGCCTGTCCCTCACCAAGGGACCAGGGCGAAAAGGCTTATTTGAGTCATTCCTGGCCTTGTTTGGTCAAATTGAAACATCAAAGGCATGGTGAAGGACGAAATAAACATGATAGAGCATCCAGACTTGATCGAAGATGATGAAATGACGGAGTTTTTGTCTAGAAAGGTAAAAGCGCTCCTGTCCCTCTCCAAGGGTCGAGAGCGATTTTCTAAAAAGTGCAAATTTCTTGCAAAAGATAAGGCAAGTTTGTGATTGAAATGAATGGAATAAGGCATGATTAGCCCATTGAAGATAATTTGGGAGGCTAGCAAAGGACAGACAAGCTTGAATTTACAAAAGCGCTCCTGTCCCTCTCCAAGGGACCAAGGCGAAAAACATATTATCTAGCTCTTCTCTCCAAATTGGGATAAATCCAAGCCAAGGCAAGTTTGAAATGATGTTTAAATGCTTCGAGGTGGAATCGAGATGCAAGATTTGCAAATTTTGATGACAATTGGCAAAAGTGCTCCTGTCCCTCACTGAAGGACCAGGGCGAAATCTCCAAATATGCCCATTTACTTTACATTTTGAGATGCTATTTTTGTTTCCAAGGCTCAAGAAGGAATGGGGAATGATGTCCTACGCCTTAAGGATAATTTGAGGATCGAAACAATCAAGAATTTGCACAAGGACTCAAAAGCGCTCCTGTCCCTCATTGAAGGATCAGGGCGATTTTTTAAAAATCAACAATTTCCCTCCGAGATTATGCTAGGGCAAATTTGAGCAAGATTGGAAAGGTCTTCTAAATCATGATGAACAAAGGTTTGACTCCAAAAACTTGATGATCCTAAGCCAAATGCAAAAGTCGCCCCTGACCTTCACCAAGGGTCCAGGGCGAAATTGGTGATATCCTTCATTTTGACATTGTTTGAGCATTGATATTCTTAAAATTCGGCAAATTTGCTCACTTCGAAATATTTGAAAAAATTAAATCGCATTGGCATTTAATAAATTAATTTTGAGCCTCAAAAAATCAAATTTTTATTATAAAGGCATTTAAAATTAATTTTTGTGAAATTAAAATTAAAAATGGAGCGCTTGAGGGCTTATTTTTATTATTTTATCAAGTTGGCCTCTCCTTTTTGCAATTTTATTTATTTTCTTAGCCTTTTGTTGGCAAGTCGGCCTTGGAGCAAAGGGGTGAGCGCTCTATATATTGGAGGTGTTTTTTCACAATTCAAATCATTCAATCATCCTTTTAAGTGCGAATTTGGAGAGCTAATTGAAGGTGCGAAATCTAGCTGGAGTGGAGCGAATTTCTACTAAGTATGGAGACTAAGGAGGGCGAAATTAATATTGAAGGCTATTGGAGAGGTGAATTTCTTGCTAGATTGGAGGATAATTTCCAGATTTTTTGAAGGCTAAAGGAGGCGTACTTCATCCAAGGGATGGCTATAAATCTTGCCCAACAAAATCCGGTCTTCTTCCTTCATTTTTCAAGGTTTTGTACTTAAGTACTCAAGAGAAGGTATGAAGAATTACTTTTTTGAAGATCTCATTCAAGACTTATTGTGATCCCATTGCAATTTTGTAAAATCTAAGTCTTGAAAATCCAATTTCCATTCATGATTAATTTGAAAATGCATAATTCTTGATTTATCATGACTTTTTTCAAATTAATATCTTAAGTTTTACCTTTGAAAGATCTTAAATTTCATGCTTTGAGGTTTGATGCTCAAAAGACTAACTTTAATATTTTGTGTAGGCATCAAATGGAGATCCCGGAGTTGGCTTTCTTCGATCAAACATCAACAAGGGCGACCTCTTCTAATCCAGCATTACAAGGCGAGGTACATCATCATCCTGCAAATCAAGGACACGAGAAGTCAGAGCAAGGGTTTGTTGAAGAAGCAGATAGTTCCAGAAGAGTTAATTAAAGCTAGCTTCTCAGCAACATCAAATTGGCATCAACCAAGTGTCAAATGAGGTGGCATCCCAGTCATCACTCCTCCAGTCGGATTGATCCACCTCAGCATGTCCAGATTCAATGTACCTAACTCATGGAAGGTGGCACAAACTCCGATGTACCTACCCCAGCTATCCATTGGTGGAATTTTCCAGAGAGGACATGTGTCCAAGCAATACAATTTTATCATTGGTCAAGCATTAAATGTTGTGTAATGGTTGTAACAAACCCTAATTAGGGTTTTCATTATTGAATCATGGCCATTGATCTCGAATTGATCTAAGCCATCGAATTGTATTGAGGGCACTATATAAGCCCCGACTCTTCATTTTGTAAAGGCAGTAAGTTAGGAGTTAGAAAGGAGTTAGTGAATGGAGAGTAGTTAGAAGGTGATTAGCTAGTTGATAGAATAGCAATTAGAGTAGAGTAGAGAGAGAAGGCAAAGATTGTTGCCAAGATGTTGTTGTAAAAGACTTGTAACTTCATTGAAGAAATGGTGAAATTTATGGGTCGATTCGACAATTTGCATGGTCTCTATATTTCTCATATTTGATTTCATGTTATTAGATGAGTGGAAGAAATGTGCTTGATTGATGGTGGAATTCATATATCCATACTACTAGCAGTTTGTTGATTGCAGACTTGCCTTGTGTAGTCAACTGGAATCATTCAGCTTAAGCTTAACTTCAGTTGTCGCTTCTTCATTGATATGCATCAACCTGATGGTGTCTATGCCTACAGTGATGATTTGAACATCATAAAGCTTTCCTTCGAAGATCGCACTAACCTTGTGGAGATGGTCCTGGGATGTCAAAACAAGACTTAGTTAGAATTTCATCAAAGATCATTCATTGCTCTTACATTCTTAGTGTTAGGATTAGATCCTTTCCTCGCCCTCGTCTTTTTTCCTTTTTTTCAAGTCTAAGGCAGTAAAATCCTGTGTTCCAGCAGCATTCAAAGCAAATCAGAAGTTCAGTCATCAAGTGTAAGTCCCCTTGTGATTCCAGCAAATCACATCATACCACAGAGAGCTTATCCACACGTAGAGATCCTACAACAAAGAACCTTGAAGTCACCCTGATTGATCCTTTTCGCGATATCTTCAGCATTCAGAGGCTTTACTCAAGAGAGGATAAGGTACCCTTGGGTATTTTATTCTGTGTTTGATAGTGTACAAAATACACGTCAACACCCCCCAATCCCCATGTTTTCGGGATGGGGCATCCCCCTGCCGTTGGGACACTTGGGGACGTCTAGACGCATCTGAGACGCCTAGGCGTCCCTCAAATGTCCTAGGGACGTCTGGATGTTTCCCATCTTGGGGTATCTTAAATAAGTGTTTTTTTTAAAGATCTTTTCTTTTTTTTGTTTTTGCTGCTAGGGTCGAACCCAAATGGGAGGTGGGCCCAATCAATTTCCTCTACTTTAGAAAACCCTCTCAAATCCTCTTTTTTTCTCACATTTGGTTTTCTGATTTTTCCAACAGCTAGGTGAAGAGGAGAGAAAAGAGTGAGTGAAGGAGTGAAAAGAGATAGATTGAGTGTTTGCAAGAGCAAGAGGGGTGACAAGGAGCAAGAAGAAGAGAAGGAGGATTCTACATCAACTTGAAGAGTTTTTTCAAGCATAAGGTAGGTTTCTATGAATTGTTAAAAAAATTTTATTTTATTTTTTTTATTAAGTTTCATTTTTCAAAATCTGTTTTGATGTTGAATGTTGATGTCAAAATGAAAAATGAACAATGTTAAATTGAAATGAATGTATGAATATGCATTTGCAGCCATACATATTCATGACAATGGCTGCAAATGCATATTCATACATTCTTTTCAATGTAACATTGTTCATTTTTCATTTTGACATCAAGATTCAACATCAAATTTTATATCTTATTTTCAAATTTGTTAAACTAGGCTGAAACTAGGCATTTATAGAATTTATATTGTGAATTGTAGTGTCACAATGAGCTCTCATGACATGAGTGAGGATGAGGTAGAGGTTCATTCTCATAGTGAAACTGAATCATAATATGAACCTGAGGTTGAGGGGGTGACCATAGGGCTGATCCTAGAGCCCAAATTAGTTCCATGGCAAGTGCAACAGCTAGTGTAGAGTGCCCATCCACAATCCTAGCAAAGTATGCTAAGGGTTCTTTTGATAGTAAGTCTCCTCTCAAACAGTTTGCAACAAAAATACGAGGCATATTAGACACAAGTGGTGGCACAAGGAAGTGGAAATGCAACTTTTGTGGTCTAGAATGGTATAGAAGCACTACTAGAGTTAATACACACCTCTTTTTAATTCGAGAAATAGGTGTGGGCATATGTGCGGTTTTGGAAAAAGGGGCAAATGTCAAATATAGAGTTGAAATGAACAGGCTTTGGGGTGTTCCTGATGACATCGCAGCGTCTCATAGGACACAGGCTCAACAAAGCCAGCCACATACTTCTAGTCATACTTTGTAGATGAGAGGAGTGGTGTTAGGACCTTCTTCCACTTATAGTGTCATGGCCCATGTAGGAGAGGGTAAGGGGAAATGCAAGTTGCAAAGTAGCCCCATAGCTGAATTGTTTAATTTGCAGCTGAAGGATGAGATAGATGATGCCATTGGCAAGTTCTTCTTTGCCAATGGTATCCCATTTCATGTAGCTTGATCTCCTTATTATAAGGAGTGATGGTGGCAAGGGGAGGACCATCATATGTGCCACCGGGTGAGACCAAATTGAGGACCACAATCTTGGACAAGAACTATTCCAAGATGTCATGGATGGATGGACGAACATTAGCCATCATCCACTCATCGACATCATGGTTACAGAGGGCCCATACTTTCCTAGGGAAGTTGATTGTACAGGGTATCACAAAGATGCTGATTTTTAGTTTGAGGTCCTCAAGGACGCTATTGAGGAGGTGGGGCCACAAAATGTGGTTGAAGTAGTGACAGATGCAACACGTATGTAAAGTTGTGGGGAAACTTGTTGAGGCAGCCTACAAACATATTTGGTGGACTCCATATTGTGTGCATGCCATGAACAATGCACTCAAGGACATGGGGAAGATTGAGTGGATTGGAGGAGTGGTCAATGATGTGAGATTTGTGCAAATGTTTATCTACAACCACCACACTTCACATGCACTCTTTTGGAGCTTCTCTAAGGAGTTCTTAAAACCTGTTGAGACTAGATATGCATTCTATTTCATTCTCTTGGAGAGAATGTTTGAATTGCAAGAGGCACTGCAACTCATGGTTATGACAACTAATTGGAATCGGTGGACTGAGTCCAAGATAGAGTAGGGGAGGAGGGTGAAGGATATAGTGAAGAGTGATGTGTTTTGGAGTGATGCAAAATACATAGCCTCCATCATTGCTCTAGTTTTATATGGGGATGGAAATGCACCTACCCTTGGATAGGTGTATGAGTGTATCAAAGATGAGGGTTGTTGTGCAAGTGAAGGACCCCACTGTAGCTTTCTACAATGAGCACATTCAGCCAATCATTCAATAGAGATGGGAGAGGCTCAACACTCCCTTACATATGGTTGCGTATGCATTGAATCCTAAGTGGTACAAGACTAGGCTTGGTAGAGTTACATCAATTCAGGATGCTGAGGTGAAGGCAGGGTTCTTCAGGTGCATTGAGAGGATGTATGATGCTAATAATGCCAATCAGATTCACACTGAGTGGAACACATTGTGGAATTGCCATGGACCAAAATCTTTGACTTTCACTCTAACCATTCGATTGCTATCTCAAGTTTCTAGTTCTTAAGCAGCTGAGAGGAACTGGTCTACCTATAGCATCATCCATTCTCTTAAGAGGAACAAACTTACCTCTAGGAGAGCAAAGAAGCTTGTGGTTGTACATAGTGCTTTGCATCTCATTGATTGCAAGACACTTGTGTACAGAGAGTCTAGCAGCACAATGGGATGTAGAGTTAGAGGAGCTAACATAGATTGATGAGCATGCAATGACTTCAGATGCAGGGCTAGTTGGTGTTAGTTTGGCAGAGCTTGACCATGAGGAGTTCAGTAGTTCTAGTGATGAGGAGTTTGAAGATGATTGCATTGATTAGAGGCCCCCCTTCACTACATATTGACATTTTATACGAATTTTGATATCATGCTACTCATTGTAATCATCTTTATGATATTTTTGATATAATAGAAATCTCCAATTTGACATTTTCATTTGTCAAATTTTATTTAGTATTCAAGTATTTAAAATGAAAATCTTAAATCTTAGTATTAAGTATTTGCAATTTTGCTATTTTACTAATTTGCCAAAGTTTCATTTGAAATGTAATTCTCATACATCTATTCATAACTAGTTTTTCAAGTACTATATGTATATCAACACACACACACACCCCCACCCCCCTCGTCGCATCCCTGTCTTCGTCCCCTCGACATCCCCAAACTTAGGCCCTTTGTCCCCCCGTCCTCCCCTCCCCCCGTTTTGAAACTCGGTGGAACACTAGAGTTATTTGATCAGGTGAAGATGGGGTCTTAGGAGGGAAATCGTTCTCTTTGGCTTTTTCCAAATCAGATTGGGGGACTTTGCCCATCGTCTCCACTTCCTCCTCCCTGTACTCCTCTTCAACCAATTTATCATCTCTTTGCCCTTTGCAATCCCTTGCTAGATGACCAAATTTCCAGCATTTCAAACATCTGATGGGTCCAATTCTTGGATCCACTCTCCCAAAACTGAGGACAGTTTAATAGTGTGTTCGATAGGTTTACCTAGGTTTATCTTAACACAAATTCTGGCATACATAGCCAATTGATTGCCCCCAGTCGCATTGGAACAAAAAATATATTTTCGTAGCGTACCCCCAATCATTTTAAAGATTTCTTTTGACCACAATTCATGGGGAAGCTTGTACATTCTTACCCACACAGGAGCATCCTGAATTAGCTCCGAATGACGATCGGATCTAGGTGTCCAAGCAAGAATATAAAGATCCACACTCCCCATGAAACATTGCCCACCTTTAAGAATTGAATCTTTGTCATATTCCAATTGGAAGACAATTTGCAGAAACCGTAATGCCAAGGACAATGACATTCTTGGTTTATCCATACCTTCTTAATTCTTTCCATTGGCAGCAAAATTCCACAAAATTCCAATGAATTTTGCTATCATAGTGTTCCTATTTATCTTTTCTACCTTTGAGTTAAGAAAATCATTCGGTATGTAGATACTTGGAACCTGTTTATCAACTTATTTTAACATTGCCTGAAGCAAATCTTCTGCCCTTAGCTTCAGATTTGAACTGCTTATTTTCCAAATTCTTGAATCTGTCCCCTTCATCGGCACTCCTTCTAACTCACTTCCAGAGAGGGAGATCCTGGTCTCACTCTGTTCTTCTTGCCATTATCCTTCTTCTGCTCCTCTTTTTCTTCATCCTCTTTTGTGCAAAATGTGCCTTTTTTGAATTATTTGCTCATTTTGCTTTTCTTTTCAGGAATTCCTTTACTAATTGACCTTGATTTTATATGAAAGTACTTATTTTTTGTTTTCTAGTTTCATAATTCTTTTGTCAAATTTAATGTATCTTTGGGAAAGCAATTTTTAATTTTACATCATCTATGCACTAATAGAATGCTAATCTTGGCAGGTTTGATTGAAAAATCATGCAGCAACAAGCTGAAATTTGGGATGCATTTTCGACATGAAAAAAGATTTAAGGCAAATTGCAAGTTGACCTCAGAAGTATATGCACTGGGCACTCTCTTCTTCCAATTTGGAGTTGAATGTATTTAATATTGACTGTTGCACGAAGAGATCAGTAAAATTAATGCACTGAATTTTCTTTTTATCTCTTCATATATAACTTAGCTATTTTCAGTTCTGTTTGTTAGCATTCAATTGGGCAGTGTAACTATTCGAATCTGAAGATCCATCCGGAACAAGCAATTACCAGAAGCAGGGTAGCTAGAGCAGACAGCCCATATTTTCAAGATGACGATGACCTCAGTGCAGAGTCATTTTTCATAAACCTTGGAAAGCAGTTTCTCAGGTAAATACAAATTTCTCTACTTTAACTTTTTCAAAATGTGTTCCTTTATAGATAACTAGTGAGCATAATGAAAGTACTATGAACATATTAAAAGCACTATGAGCCCATCGAGTGAATTTTTTGGTTCCAATTGCTCACAGGCTCAGACTGGGGGTGGATTTTGGTCAAAATGTAATTGTAGATTGTATTAAAAATTAAAAATTTCTGCCGGATCAAACTCATTTTCTAGCATAGATGAACAGCCTTGGCTGCATCAAAGTCAAATTCTCGGAGTCAAAAAGTGATAAAATTAGACATTCTTTTGCAAAATTCCTAGAAAAATTCTTTCAACATCCCAACCTTCCAGCTTACCAACCAATGGTAATGCATAATGTCTGAATTTCATAATTTATATGATTGTTTATTTTTTTGATAAATTAGTGAGGGTTTTATATTGGTTCCCTTTCCCATGCTTAAATAGAAAAAAATCCAAGTACAAACAAAGTGATCAGTACCAGCCTACAACAACCAAACCCTAATATGCCTTTAATGTAGTTAAGGGAGTAGGAAGCTTCATTTAACAAAAATGAGTAATGCCAATTTGTATGAGACCTTGTATTAATTTGTGCATGCCATGGGACCTATGGTCTGAGCACTTTAGGGTATTTAAGATATGGGATGTTTAGATGTTCTAGGAGGTTTGACTTAGATAGGTATGATTATCAATGAAGCACTCCATTCAAAACTTCATGCAAGAAGGATGCCTCTTGGAGTTCACTCGCTATTATGTTAATCAAGGCCAGCCAAATCAGGACAGCCTTGAGGTGCATCCATTGTGGTTTCCTCCTCCAACTTTACACACTTACTTTTTCTATGCAAAAGGTTGTAATGTCCCCTTTTGGCGCATAGCCAATTCATGCACGTTTAGTTAGTTTCAAAGTCTTCCAAAGGCTAGTTGGTTAGGGGTAACTCCAACATTCTTGGAGAAGCATTAGATCAGTCTTGTAGAGCAATTGTTCTAGGGTTTGAGTTTAGTTGTTAGATGGAGCTCTTTGATGCTTTTGGAATCCATTTCTGACCTTTTGGGTTCTCTCCAAACTTCTTGGAGAAGTCTATTTTTAGAAAGTCACCCGGTTGCCTTCGATCATCATCCCTAGTCTTCAATATCACTTCTGTGTGATCAAAATTGCAAAATTATATCATTTGGGTGCTTTCCACAACTTGGATATATTATCGAGTTATTTAATTAATACTTCACCTACGTTACCCGGGGACGCGTCCTCGGTTTTTCTTTCAGGCGTCCCCGTCCCAAGGACGTCCTGGGGACAGGGGACAGGGGACTCCTAGGGGACATCCCCATAAATTCTGCATATAGACAGTGAATTTTGACAATGAATTCTATAAGCAATTTGACTTTGACTCTCAATTTAACACAAATTTGCCATAAGAACTCTGCTGGTTCTTATATGTTAAAGGTTCTATAGTGTATATGTGCATGTTTTATCCATGTTTTCATATGAATATTTTAAATTTCCCTATATAGTTTAATTTTCCCTATTTTATATAGTCGTCCCCTTTGCCCTCCTCTAGCCGTCCCCAAGATTGACAAAAAAAATCACCGTCCCGGAAACGCATACCCCTGTCCCCTGCCGTCCTTGTCCCGAAAACTTGGGGTAACATAGTACTTCACTTGTGTTGTCTAATGTTGGAAATATTAAAAGAGACAATGAGTGTAATAGCTCTTTTTAAAGGCGTTGAAAAGTTATTTCTAATGGACACTTTGGAAAATGGACTTTATTCATGAGAAAACATTATTATTCTTCAAAAACGTGAAATAAGCTCCATAAAGTTAACTATTTATTTTATAAAAAGAGTTTTGGAGCAAATAAGGAAATAAGTAATATTTTTTTGCTTGAAAAAGTTATAAAAGGAGTTTGAGGGCTCATTGTTTGGGGCGTCGATGAATATGATTTTGTTTTTGCAGTTTAGAGAGAACTTCTGTTCTTCTCAAAAACTCTCGAGGACGAATTGCTCTTTAGTTTGCTGGTTTATGGTGGATTCCAACAGGATTCACATTGGAGCTGAATGTTTGAGTTAAAAGATTTGTGCCCTATATTGTTTTGTGGAGATTTGTGTTTAAATAATATTTCTAAGTTTGCATTTTCTAGATTGAAGATTTTCTTGGTTATATTGGTTTAGCAAATTATGGAGGGTATTTGGAGAAAATAGGCACAAGGGTTGCAAGCTACAGTAGCTGCTACAGTGCCAGACAGTGCTGGGCTGGTATTTGGTGAGTGGTGACCATTGGAGGTGTTTTATGTTGGTACTATGTGAGTGGTTACCATTTGGAGGTTTTTTTATCATGGTTGAAGCTGTTTATCGAAGGTTACCATTGCTATTTAGGACTGTAATAGCCTTTGGAACAGTGCTGGGTGTGTTTGGTAACCTTGGCGACAGTTTGATGCTGTATTTGATGGGTTTGATGTCAAGAAGTGGTGCCAAATCAGTCTCAGGTATGACTGAGAATCATTGACAGACCTGTCCCTGTGACTCATACCTTGACAATTAAAGGCTGTTTGAAGACTGTTGGATCATTGCCTTGCTGGTTTTTAGTCATTTCAGAAGGTGTTTCACTTGTTTGGAAGTTGGATTTGATGGTTTTGGGCTTCCTGTGAGAAGCGAGTTACATCTCTGCTACAACATTCTACATTCAGTTTCATATCTGCAAAATGTGACTTTATCGTCATATCCAAGGTACTTCTCATGTGGAGTGACCTCTACCTTTGTTGAATTTGATAGAACAAACCTTGTAACAACAGTTAACCTTTAATTTGTAAGTGCATGTTGTTAATTTGGCTTATTAAAAAAAAAAATGTAACAGTGGTTATTATAGTGGGGTATTAGAGTTGGTGATATTGCCAACGTGTTGGTTAAGCTAACACATGTTGTAGTTCAATAGTTGTTTGATAGTTTCAGTGGTCTCATATCTCTTTTGCATGTTGGTGACAAGCATTGACATCTCCATTTCAGTGCCACTTCTTTGATAGTTGCTAGAACAGAATTGAAAAAATGACTATAGTTGATATGTCTATGTGTGAGTTAATATAAGAACTGTTTAATCTAATGAAGGACCCAGACATTAAAAGGGAGTATTTAAAGATAGTTGCAAAACCATAGAAACAGGTCTCGGACTTGGCACGGACTCGGCAAGGGTAACTCGACTCGGGACTCGGGAATCGGATCGGCTAGGACTCGGCAAAGTGAAAAACCCAAGAAATTTAGCGATTTTTAAGGATTTAAAACTTGTTTCATGGACCCTTTATTAAACAAACCTTAAATACACAATAATATCATCAAATAGAAGCTAATTTGATCACATACACAAGTATACATCGATCACATTAGTATAAACGCAAATTGTAGTTGAAGGAAATAGCAACCAATAACCATAGATATATAAATAGTGTCAAATGTAAAAATATTACAAAACTCATGGAATATGAAATCCTTGACATCAAAATTCAATTGTTCCAGTTTTACACATATATCAAAAGTAAAAGAACTACAAGTCTATGGCTTAGAGGAGCCTGGGTCCTTCCTACGAAGGCATCTAAGGTAGGTCCTGGATGCGTCAACAGCCATACTCTCTGCCCGTGACTCCATTCTACCCTCACCAACATCAGCTATGTCTGGCTCTGGCTTTGGCTCTGCTCGTGTTCTAACCTCCTCCTTTGCCATGGCTACATCGTCAGCCTCTCTATCTACCTGGTCGATCCAATCTAAGTCCTCATCACTAAAGATAGGATCTGTAGCCTCACTGATCCACTCAGATTTTGGATCAACCTCCTCTAGCGTGATCGGGGTGGTGTCATGGTCTATAACCTGTTTCTGTCTAAGACAGAGGTTGTAATGAACAAAGACTAGATCATTCAACCCCTCCACATATAGTCTATTGCACCTCTTGGAGTGTATGTGCTCAAACATACTCCAATTGCGCTCACAACCGGAAGCACTGCATGGCTGGCTCAAAATATGAATGGCTACCCATTGAAGATTTGGTGTTTTAGGACCAAACATCTGCCACCACCTATTTGAGATGAGAAAAAGGAAAAAAAATCAGCCTTATTTAATAATTAATAATAAATTGAATAACACATAATTAAAATTATGCTCCTAATTTCTTAAAATATACATTTTACCTGGCTGCATTTTTGTCCGATTTTCTTTGCAAAGCTGACGAGAGAATATCTCGCCTTCTGCATTATAAAAGGCTTCTAGCTCCTGGATTATACTATTGCTATGACCAGGCGACATTCGCTCTATCACTGAGTAGAGCCCACTAAGAACCTCCTCATCCGCCTTGAAATCAGGGCAAAAATGGAATGCCGGATTGAGGTAATAAGCAGCTGCATGAAGGGGCTTGTGAAGTTGGGCCTGCCATCTCCTATCAATGATATTCCAAATGGGACGATACTTACTCTCATCCCCTTCATAGGCAGATCTGATGCCCTCCTTGGCCCTATCCATGCCCTTGTATATGTAGCCCATTGTGGGCTTCTCCCCGTTAGCAACACGTAGGTGAACTACCAAGGGCTCAATGAACTGCAAATATTGTGAAACAATATCTAATATCAGTTAATGTAAGTGTGAAATTGTGAATGAAAATAAGCAAATAAAAGAAAAATACGAATAAAAATAAAAAGTTAAAAATTAAAACATAATGTAGAATGCTTAAAAATTTTAC
This sequence comes from Cryptomeria japonica, assembly GCF_030272615.1. NCBI lineage: Eukaryota > Viridiplantae > Streptophyta > Pinopsida > Cupressales > Cupressaceae > Cryptomeria > Cryptomeria japonica. Next base: position 357,532,025 of record NC_081413.1, read on the forward strand.
CTTCTCAATCTCAGCACAAGCCGTCCAAAAGCCCGACTCATCAAAAATGCAATCTGCGGCATCAACTCCTGCAACATTCGTAACATAGGATGAGGAAGTCCACTCCTCACCAACAAACATACATCTCAAAGCTGGCTTACTCCAAATGAAGGATTACAGTGTGTTGAAGTTAGTGGAAAATCTAGTGATTCCAGGACGAGCCAACTCCTTCTACCCCGTGTATTGCCTCATTAAGTTAAGGACTCATGCATGATTGTATACAAATTTGCAAATATTTTTTGCCTTCTCTACACGTCCTGATCCATGCAATCTTACCAATGTCCTCCAACATGAGGTCAATGCAATGGGCAACACATGGAGGCCAAAATATAGATGGGTGCCTCTCCATCAAAAGTTTACCTGCAGCAGCAAATTTATTTGATGCATTATCAGTCACCACTTGTACTACATTCTCCTCACCCACTACATATATGACCTCCTCTATAACCTCACATAGGTAAGTGGCATTTTTAGAATGTGTGGAAGCATCAATGGACTTCATGAACATGGTGCCACCTGGAATTTGAAAACAAAGCAAAATCAATGATCAATGATCATTCAATAAATCTCAAATTAAAAATAAAATACGAACCATTAAAGAAAATTCAAGTTATTCAATCACCTGCAGAAGAAACAAGAAAATTTAGGAGCGTTCGATTTCTCCTATTAGTCGAACCATCGGTCGTGATGGTGCAACCCTTCTTCTTCCATATCTCTCGCTGATCCTCTAATGTGGCTTTTACATTAGTCACCGATTCTGTCAAAATTGGGCCACTTTACTCGGAATCAGAAGGGGCTTTGAAACCTACCCCACAAATAGCGATGGCATCAACCATGCTCTGCCAATAAGAAGACCTATCACAAATAAATTAAATAAGATAAGTATAAATATTAGACAAAACAAACTAAAAATATTAAAAACTTAACAACTTAAAACAATCAAATAAAAACTAAAAGGAATTACCTGGCTGCGAAGAATGGGATATTGCAATAAAATTAAAATTTTCCAATTGCACCTTTAGCCTTATTGTGTACCTCTTTGTTCCAACCCATGCTCTCAAGTGAAGGTTGGGCACCAGGAGTAGTGCGTGTCTCAAAATATGAATCCATCCTAGATTTACGAATTCTAGGACCAATGGTTGCACTGATACTCCCACTAGTACTGGCACTACCAGCAACAGAAGCACTACCACTAGCACTCGCACTAGGACGATATGGAGGCATGGAAGAAGCCTCTCCAACACAACCAATGCTAGCCTGAGCCAACTCCTCCCTTTGCCTCTTCTTTATTTCTTTTCGAGTCTCAAATGTCTCTAATAGCACTTGGCACTCACGAATAGCCTCAGGAAATGCTAGTTTGCAAGGCTCTGCATCATGCCACGTATGCCGACAAGGTGGTATTTCAATCTATTTATGCCTCCATGAAAGATTGTTCTGCAAAATTTACATTTTGCCTCTCCTCTTTTTTGCCCAGGAAATGGTTCAATATATTTCCAAGCTGGATTTTTTCTACCCGGGATTGTTCTACGAGGAGTGGAACTAGACATTGTTTTCAAAAGTTGAAGGTTGCTGGAATAAGACACAATTACAAAAAAAATGAATATTTGTGCATTGTTAATTATAAATTAATACAAAAAAAATGTAATGGCAATGTTTCGATTTTGATACAAAAATCAATGCAATAGAATTTGTATTCATTTTTTTTCAAAGAAATTAGCAAACCTACCATGTAGAAAAAATCAGCAAACCCTACAATGTACATTTTTTTTTTCAAACATTGAAAAAAAACATGTACATTGTAGGGTTTGTTGATTTCTTTAAGTTTTGAGAAAACAAAAAACAATCTACATGGTAGGGTTTGGTGATTTCTTTGAAAGAAATGAATACATATTACAAATGTTTTAAAAAAAAATGTAAATTTTGCTTATAAAACACCAAAAAAACCAAAAAAAAATCAATCTTACTTCTTATAAGAAGGTTGAAATGAAATGCAACCTCTTTCCAATCCTCTCTAACAAGCTTTTGATGCACCAAATGCAAGTATTACACTGCTCCAATGTGATTTGTTAAAGAAATTTTACTCCTTGTTGGTTGCCCTACTATGCTCTCGTCTTTTTCCTTACAACTCACTCTTCTCCTCCTATTTTTTCAATAGAATGAAATGAGATGCCTTTTACAACTTAGAATCAAATATAAATGAATAAAAAAAGAAACTAAAACCATTTTTTAATGGGTTTTTTTTTAATTTTTCGGTGGCTGCCGCCGGCCGAGTCATGGATTCGGGCCTCGCCGGGTCCGAGCCGAGTCATTGAGTCATGTGACTCGCCATGATTCCGCCAAAACTTGGCGAGTCCGAGTCCGAGCCACCTAGGACTCGCCCAAGGTCACTCGGCCCATGACTCGCCGAGTTTTGGCGAGTCATGTTGAGTCACAGAACTCTGTGCAAAACTAATATATATGGAGCCAAGTACGAAAGAAGAGTTAGAAAAGATGAAAACAAAATGATGATAAAGCTAAAAATTCAAAAGCAACTATAGAGGAAGAATACTCGAACCCTCCTGAAGAAAATAACATAGATTATCCTTGTGAAGGAGAGTTAGATCATGGGGGAGATTGGCCTAAACAAGATGCTAAAAGTAATCTTCAAGTTTTTGATAACCTACTTCTTGAAGTAGAGTTCATGATCTTGTTGAGAAATGTGTAGGAGAAAGGTGTCTCATTTGATATTAATGATGGTTTGGAGCACACTGTAATTTTCAAAACAACAACCAGTGATATCTGTTTTGATCATTATGATGTTAATTTGGACTATGAGTAGAGTGTTATGATTAATGAAACATACAGGTTTGATTCACAGGAAAACTTGGTTGAGGAGTATGCCCTTGAGCAAAATGTTTGGTTTGAGCCTACTGCAATTTTCAGACCAGCAATCGAAGGTAAGCAGATTGACCACCTGTTGGATTATAATCCAATGCATGAGGTTAATCATGAGATTAGAGAATTGACGCTTTTTACTTTGTCATTACAAAGTGGTCTTCATGAAAGATGCATCATAAGAAAGATGAAATAATCCATATGTGTCTACACATACGAGTATGGGGTCTGGGGGCTCCATTAAGGTGTTCGATATCGAGAATAAAGGGCTTTCCTCCACATAAGAATCACAGTTTGCAAGTTAAGACCGCAATAAATCTCTCAACTTGTCATGGCATTGAGTTCACTTTGGGTTAGCCTTGCATTATATGTGACGTTGCATCTGGTATCAACGAAATCACTATAATAATAGCTCCAAAAATACCTTATAGCAATAGGATCGTGGAGGAGTTTTTTCAGCCGATTGTGGAGAATGTTTAGGGGTTGGATCATTTCAGCAGTCCATTGTTTGTGAAGAGGGTAAATAAATATATTTGAGACTTTTGCAAAACTCAAGTTTGGTTATAATATGCTTGATATTGCTTTTGAGGGAATGATATTTGTCATGTTTCAAAATTTTTGGGCTGTCATTAATGATGTTCAAACCAAGAATATAATAACCTATATACACTCTATCATATCATTGTTTTGGATGAAGATGGTGATATCTCTAAGATCTTGTTGATTAACTTGTTGGTTGTTTGGATGAAAGAATTGGATGACTCATGGAATGAAATCAAGGTATGCCATATGATGGAACTACTTAAGATATAATTTCATGATGGAGCTTGTTCTATGTTGCATCAACCTTGCATGGTGTTTGAACTTACATACTTGAGTTATCCAAGAAATAGAAAACACCATTACTATTGTGAGATAAGTTGGGTTGTGCTTTTTCCTATATATGAAAGTCACTATGAAAATCAGAATAGCACAGTGTGAGCTTGGTGGAGTCACTTCACTATGGAGTCTTTGTTCAAAGGTTCACCAACAAGGTATATTGCAGATTTATGATGACAAAGGGACTATCTTATGGAGGGTCATGGGACAAAATTTCAGATTTGGTGCAGCTGTTATTCTTTCAATCAACCATTGCATGATTTTAGTTTCTTGCATATAGGTGGATTGGCAAGTAATTTCAGTCAAGGAATGGAGTATTTATTGGTTGGAGTTTTTGGCAAAGAATTTTCAGTCTTTGAAGAGGTGTTCAATCAATTCTATGTCCACATCTCCTATGCATTTTAGATTTATTCATTATTGCAGCTGCTGTCCCAGTTTCACATTGCTGATTTTGAATTTTATGACAGAGGAAGCATTCCCAAGATATCCATGAATCTAATTTTCAGATTTAACACTACTGTCATGATTTGTATCAACAACTTGAAAGTGGGTGTGTGATTGTTGATGGTAGCTGGAGGAGTGATGTTCTTTCTTCCAGTCTCCGTGTGTATGGTGATATGAAGATTTGGAATCCAGAAATAGATATGATTTGTGGAATTGCTTCATGGTGTAATGAATTTGCAGCAGTTGATTGTATCAAAGTGAAGCAATGGAATCGTGGTGAAGGTATATTCTTCAAATTGATTTGGGATCTTGGAATCACGTTAGGTTAATCCGGGGTCAATCAGTGTATGAGTTGGTATTGCTTGAGGAAAAGCAATCTTGGGGAGGGAGGATTGTAATATTCCCTTTTGGTGCTTAGCTAATTCGTGCACATTTAGTTTTGAAGTCTTCCAGAGGCTAGTTGGTTAGTTAGGGGGAATTGGGGGAACTCCAATATTCTTGGAGAAGCATTTGATCAGTCATGTAGAGAAATTGTTCTTGGGTTTGAGTTCAGTTAGTTAGATGGAGCCCTTTGATGCTTTCAGAATCATTTTTTGACCTTTTGGGTGCTCTCCAAACTTCTTGGAGGAGTAGACTATTTTTAGAAAGTCACCCGATTGCCTCTGATCATCATCCCTAGTCTTCAATATCATTTTGGTATAATCAAAATTGCAAATTATATCATTTGGGTGCTTTCCACAATTTGGATATATTATTGACTTATTTAATTAATATTTCACTTAAGTTGTCTAATCTTGGAATGTAATGTCCCTTCTAGGATAATTAGTCCTTAAGAGACAGTTACTCCAAATTCTTAAACTTACTAAAGATTATAATATCAAATTATAACATGAATTATATAATGAATAGTATGAATTAATTAATGTCAATTGGTCTTTCTATTATTATCAATATAAATGAATGCTAAATGAATAATATGTCTTTAAACTTTCCCTTTCACCCAAAGGGATGTAAACTAAAGATAGCTGTCTCTGATTTAGTCTTTGATAATGTGCTGATGATGATCTTCCAATCTGCAACTTGCTTCAATTGCTCTTCCAAGTTTGACGATAAACTATGCAATGAATTCGTTGCCACTGCTGCTATGTCTGATAGAATCGATTATATCTGCAGATCTGATTTATACTTTTGTCTTTTATGCAACTTGATATGCCTTAATGGCAGTTGGCTCCTTACAGCGATCCAAATTGGATTAATAAAGAAATAATACAAATTCCATGATCCCTTGAATGAATTGTCATGATCCCATTTTGAGGGGCCTAGTCGGCCTCATAGTGGTGTTTTACAACATCCAATATCAGTTTTGCTTATTTAAATTTTGCCTTGAATAAATAAATGGAAATTTATTATAAATGAAATTATAATTTAAATTTCCTACATCGATTTATTTAATTCTTTTTTTGTATCGACCTTAAGGCCAGCTCCTTACTACGGCACACAAACCTTTATAAGGCATGCCTTGTGCGGGGAGCTATATGCTTGGATGAACGAACTTTTTGCCCTAGTGCACGGGGTGTTTGGGACGAAATTCCCAAATAGTGAGGCTGGGTAAGGACACCGACCCTTACTCTACTAATTGCTCTTTCAAGCGAATTTCATTACATTTTCTAAGTTCGAGTCTGATTGCAATTCAGTGTACAGGGAGTTCCAGACTGAGGAATTGTTGCAGAAGCAAACATTGAAATAGGTGCTGATACTGTCGTGGGTTTCATCTTGCAAGGAAAGGCCAATTTGTAGATGCACAACATTATTCTGTATCCATCTCCAAGAGCATCGTCGATTGTAGAAGAAGCATCCAGGTTGAGTAACGATATTGGCGCCTTCCCATTGGTGCCCATCATCAATCTTCAGTGATATCGAGTGAAGGGCTTTCCAAATCGGGCACACGATTGAGGCAGGAGATATCAAGATATTAAGGTTAGAGTCATCTGGATTTGATATAAGCTCGGTGGCCATTCAATGATTGAAATTGATAGTTTCCAATAGTCACTCTCAAAGATTAAAAGTCTGATCTGTAAGTTCATTATTAATGAATGAAACTGAAGGATTATACCTTGATTTTTCCTTAATATGAACAATGAAATAAGAACAGAATAAATCTGATTCTTGAATTTGAATGTTATAAAGCATATAGATGTGATGTATTCTTGAGAAATACTTTTGTTAGTCACGTTTTCTATGTTTTCTAAGTGCTGTCAAAGAACTAGGTATTTTTAAGTGGTATTAGAGCTATGTTCTTGCCAGCTGTGGGTGTGTTTGATGAGTGAGAGGGAACAAAGATACTTATCAAGAGAAAAAAAGAAGGGCTCTATAATAGGTGATACTGACGAAGAAGCAAGAGCCTTCTTTAGGAGATCTGAGGAGCTACATCTTAGTGTGTCTGAGACACTTAAGGAGGTGTCCCAATTGCTGAAAGGATTCAAATTGTTTGCTGAGGGTGAGAAAACCAGTGACAGGAGTGAAGGGAGCATTGCCAATAAGGAAATTCAGCTGGTTATGACGAAGGGAACGATTCCATTAAGGAGAAACCTGCCAATGGTGGTGAGAAAGGCTCAGTCAAAACATTTAGAGCTAAGTTTCCGGCAAACAAAGTAGCTAAAGAAAACCAACCAGACCAGACTAAAGAAATGGACTGCCTTTTACTTGAATATAATGCCCTGACTGAGGCAGTCAGGGATCACATGTCCTATACAGAGTATTGTGGTCTGAAATTAATGAACGGACACAGGAAAAAGGGATATGAAGATAGGAAGGACATTCAGCATTGCTTGGGGAAGATCAACATACCAAACTTTGATGGTACAAGCAATACTTCAGCCAGATCATGGTTGCAAAAATTGGATACTTACTATTCATTGAACCCCATGACGGAGGAGGAAGCCATCAAGTTACTTTACATCTAGAAGGAATAGCCCATGAATGGTGGTACCACAGACTTTGACCCAAGGACATGATTCAATTTCCACCATAGACAATTTTAGTCAAAGGCTGATAGAAAGATTTGATAGGACTGACTCGGAAGTGCATTTCAAAGACCTGGCTTAGTTAAGACAAGATTGGAGGAGTATGATTTGGAATTTCAAAAACTTGCTGTCATGGTGCCCGACGTGACCGAGAGGAGGCTTATAGTGCTCTTTGTAGAAGGTTTAGCTGAACCACTCAAAGGGCTGCTCAAAGCCTTAAACCCTACCACTTGTCAAGAAGCTATCACACCAGCCCTCAACTTGGAAGATTTAGTGGCCAGGGATTGTTTCAGCAGTAAAAGGGCAGCCCTACCTATGCCAATCAAAAAACCTTTTCAAAAGAGTCCAATGCCTCCCATGATCCCAATAACAACATCCAAGCAACTAGACATTAGCAAAAATGAATTAAGAAGAAAATTGTGTTTCACTTGCAAGGAACCATAGCAGCCCGGGCATCATTGTTTAGGAAAAGGTCAGGTACATTATATTGAGTTAATTTCAGACCATGACATAGAAAGTGAAGGGGCTGATTCGGAAAATGAATCAGAAAAAGTTGAGATGCCAGAGGGAGGCACACTTGCTACCCTCACAAGAGAACCACGTTACAGTGCTTTTCGCATTAAGGGAATCTTGAAGGGACAGCGGGTAATTATTCTTATTGATAGTGGCGCTACGTATAATTATGTCAGTGAGGAATTGGTACACAGGCTTGGGCTAAATACCACTCCAATTGAGGGGTTTGACGTTAAGGTAGCTAGCGGAACCACCCCCCTTTCTTGCACTGCGAAAATACCACAAATGAAAATAATTATGGCGGAATATAAATTAAAGGATGATTTCTATGTGATCGATACGGAGATGGAAGTTATTTTAGGATGCCAATGGCTGCATTCCATTGACAAATATAAGACCAGCTATCGCAAGATGCAGATCTCTTTCTAGCTTAAAGGGAAAAAGGTAGTGTTACATGGTTTGACCAGCAAGGGAACCATGGAAATATCAGCCAAGAGAATGGAAAGAGTTTTTCGTAAAAAGCAAGTAGCTTGGGCAGCAAAATGTCTCATCACCAACACAAGTGCAGATAAGTTAGGAGGAGTAGTCAATGGTCAATACAGACTATCTTGGATAAGTATAACAAGGTATTTCAAGATATACCTCCGGGTTTGCCCCCTAATAGAGGATTTCAGGATATCAAAGAACTCGAGAAAGGAGCAAAACCCGTGATGATTACTCCTTACTGCCATTCGAAGGTTTATAAGGAAGAGATTGAAAAGGCTATCAAAGAATTGCTTGAAATGAGACATATAAGGCCTAGCTCCAGCCCGTTTGCATCCTCCGTAGTGCTGGTTAAGAAAAAAGACGAAACTATGAGGATGTGCATTGACTACCGAGTTCTCAATAAGATAACTACTAAGAATTGTTATCCTATATCGAGAATTGATGAATTAATCGATGAGTTACATGGAGCTAAGTATTTTTCTAGGATTGATTTGCGCTTCGGTTATCACCAAATCAAGGTCCAGGATGAGGATGTACATAAGATTGCTTTTTGGTGTCATTATGGACACTATGAATTCTTGGTAATGCCTTTTGGTTTGACAAACACTCCAACAACTTTCCAATCGTGTATGAATTTTTATCCATCAATTGATAAAATCTGTTTTGGTCTTCTTTGATGACATTTTAGTTTATAACAAATAATGGGAAGAGCACTTAAAACACTTAGAAAAAGTTTTGAGTATTTTAGAATAGCAATCCTTTGATGCTAAAGCCTCTAAGTGTGAGTTTGTATTGCAAGAAATTTTATATTTGGGGTTTAAAATCAATGAACATGGAGTGAGTGTAGATGAGGGTAAAATGAAAGCAATACAAGAATGGCCTAGACCAAGTAGTTTAACATAGCTGAGAGGGTTTGTTGGTCTATGCAACTATTATAGGAGGTTTGTAAGTGGGTTTTCACAGCTTGCTGCATCCTTAACCAATCTTACTAAGAAAGGGGTATTTATATGGACTCCATCAGCACAACAAGCCTTTGAAAAGCTTGAGGAGGTAATGAGTTCATGTCCGGTTCTAGCTATTCCCAATTTTTCACTATCTTTTGTCTTGGAATGTAATGCATCAGGTGAAGGGATAGGAGCTGTCTTGATGCAAAATAAACACCCTATAGCATTTGAGAGTAGGAAGCTCAAGGAGACTGAGTGTAAGTTCTCAATCTATGACAAAGAAATGTTGGCCATAATGCATGCCTTGACTAAATTCAGACAATACTTGGTAATAAATTTCTGGTTAAGACTGATCATAATAGTCTGAAGTATTTCCTTAACCAAAGGGATTTAAATGATAGGCAACAAAAATGGGTGAGTAAAATTCAAGCCTTGATTTTGACATTGAGTATGTTAGAGGAAGCAATAATGTAGTGGCTGATGCTTTGTGGAGGAAACCTCATTTACACTCCATTACTGAAATATCTACTGATTGGAGATCATTAATCACAATTGAGTATGTTAAGAATTCTTTCACTAATGATATATTGGAACTGCCCATTCCCAATCAAAAGTGGGAAATTATATCTATGGATTTTATTACTGGTTTACCAAAAGTCCAGGGCAAAGATTGTTTATATGTAGTAGTTAATAGACTCACGAAGTATGCACACTTTAATGCTATATCATCAGATTATAAAGCACCTCAAGTGGCTAATCTATTCTTTAAGGAGATTTTCAGACTTCAGGGTTTACCTAAAACAATTGTGAGTGACAGGGACAACAAGTTTCTTAGTTTTTTTTGGCAAGAATTGTTTCATTGGACAGGGACAAAACTAACCCCAAGTACAAGCTATCATCCCCAAATGGATGGCCAAACAAAGATAGTAAACAAATGGATTGAGGGTTATTTAAGGAACTATGTAATTGGCCAGCATTCAGTATGGATTAAATGGCTACATCTAGGTGAGTACTACTATAACATAACTTATCACCTATCGATTGGCATGTCTCCTGTTAAAGCACTTTATGGATATGATGCTACTTCTTTTATGGACTTGATTCTCACTGATAGTAGAGTCCAAAGAGCTAAGGATTTGGTGCAGCAAAGCAAAGATATTATGGAAGCACTCAAGGAAAATTTACAACAAGCCCAAATTCAACAAAACTATATGTTGATAGACACCGTACTGAACGGACCTTTGAGGTAGGAGACTTGGTGTTCCTACGCTTACAACTTTACTGGCAGCCCTCAATCAAGGGTAATGGAGCAGAGAAGTTGAAACCTCATTTCTATGAACCTTATCCAGTGATAAAGGTGGGGTAGGTAGCTTATGAGTTGGAATTACCACCTAATATCAGAATTCACAACACTTGTCATGTTTCATGTCTCAAAAAAGACCTTGGACAGCAGATTACCCCTTCATTGGAGTTGCCTCCCCTTGATTATGAAGGTAAGCTCATCCTCGAACTAGAAACTGTGCTCAATGTGAGGGAAAAGAGGTTAAGGAATAAGGTGATTCCCAAATACTTAGCAAAGTGGAAGGGGCTGCCACCGAAGGATGCCACATGGGAAGGAATAGAGATTTTTGAACATCTCAATCTGCAATTGCTTGAGGTCAAGCAATTAGAGGATGGGAGAACTTTCATGAGCCTGTTTTGAGGGGCCTAGTCGGCCTCATAGCGGTGTTGTACAACACCCGATATTAGTTTTGCTTATTTAAATTTTGCCTTGAATAAATAAATGGAAATTTATTATAAATGAAATTATAATTTAAATTTCCTACATCGTTTTATTTAATGTTTTTTGTATTGACCTAAACTATGGCACACAAACCTTTATAAGGCTTGCCTTGTGCAGGGAGCTATATGCTTGGATGAATGGACTTTTTGCCTTAGTGCATGGGGTGTTTGGGACGAAATCCCCAAATAGCTAGGCTGGGTAAGGACACCAACCCTTACTCTGCTAATTGCTCTTTCAAGCGAATTTCGTTATATTTTCTAAATCTGAATCTGTTTGCAATTTGGTGCACATGGAGTTCCAGATTGAGGAATCGCTGCAGAAGCAAACATTGAAACGAGCGTTGATGCTGTTGTCTGTTTCATCTTGCAAGGAAAGGCCAACTTGTAGATGCACAACATTAATCTGTATCCATCTCTAGGAGCATCGTCGATTGTAGAAGAAGCACCCAGGTTGAGTAACGATATTGGCGGCTTCCCATTGGCACCCATCATCAATCTTTGGTGATATTGAGTGAAGGGCTTTCCAAATCAGGCACACAATTGAAGCAGGAGATAATATCAAGATATTAAGGATAGAGGCATCCGAATCTGATATAAGCTTGGTGGCCATTTAGTGATTGAAATTGATAGTTTCTAGTAGTCACTTTCAAAGTTTAAAAGTCTAATCTGTAAGTTCATTATCAATGAACAAATCTGAAGGATTATTCTTTAATTTTTCCTTGATATGAACAATGAAATAAGCACAAAATAATTCTGATTATTGAATTTGAATATTATAAAGCATATAGATGTGATGTATTCGAGATAAATACTTCTGTGAGTCACGTTCTCTATGTTTTCTAAGTGCTGTTAAAGAACTAGGTATTTTTCATGAATGATCTCAATCTCCTTATGTATTTATCTCCATCGAATGGTTGCAATTTGAAAGTCATGCTTTTCCTCTCAATTCGTATCTCTTCACAAAAGATCGTATCTCTTCACCAACACTATCACTGTTTAATCATTATCATGGGTTTATACTAATATTAACGATAACTTTAATCACTGCTACTTAACTTGTATATATCATGTTTAATGATAATTAGTAGGTGTTTCATTAGTCCTCTATTTATCAATCTTTAATTGTAATCACCTCTGTAATAAGGATAATCGTGGATCTTTGCTAATCGCTTTATCATAAATCGATTGTCCAACTCCATTGATGATTATTTCCTTTCAATGCCTTAGTCAGATGGGTAACTCACCATTGGGTTGTATCGTTATTGATCACCGATTAGTCTTCAATTGGGATCGATCATCTTGTTCAATGATAGTCTGTTAATACATTGGCGCCATGTTTTTCTTAAACGATGTCTATCTCTTTGATTAGAAACTTGAGGGTGTGAGGCATTGATACTCAATGATTTGCTGAGAGTGGTATCTATTGATTTTTGATAGTGATATGGACATCCCTTGGATCCACGGTCATTGATGTTCCCTCTACTCTTACCATACTGTAATAAGGATCGATCTCCTTATATGATTCTTATATCATTGATACATGTCGTCTTCATGATGAAGAGGCATTCATATGATCACTGGTGTATCATACTGTTGTAGTAGGGATTAAGAGTATCATGCTCGAAACCCTTTGTGTTGCATATTCTTGAAATGCCTAGGATGCTTGCAAGTCCTTATGCCTTGATGGACGGTCAATCTGAAGATGTCGTGCTGACTGTCCTTTTCAATGGTTGACCAACGAAGATGTATAAGGTTCATCATTCTTCTTGAGGGGAATCAGCAACTGGGACTAACCCTTATTTCTCCTAAGATAACTAGGAAACTCTTATTATTTATAAGACTTCACGGTTTCCCTAATATCTTATTCTTCTTGCTCATATAAGCATAGCTACTTCTAACTACTAGCTTTTATTAGTTCAAGGACTGCCACTCCTGAACACACACTTGTTAGGCTCTTTACTTTTTGGTCTAAGATGGGGACGTCACATGGAAATATTAAAAGGGTTAACTAAGTGTAATAGCTCCCTTTAAAGGTGTTGAAAAGGTATTTCTAATGTTGACCTTGGAAAATGGATTTTTTTACTTTGCTCCATAAACCATAACCGAAGTTACGAAAATGGAGGTCACAAGGGGGACCTACTCCCCAATCAACATATTCAACTAAGAAGCCACTTAATCAACTCATATCAAATTGGAAGCCACAATGGAAGTCCAAGGACCACCACTTCGGATTTCAAAAAAAGATGTCACTTTGGGGATTCGAACATGGATCTACATCTTGAGAACCTTATGGCCTTTCCACTATAGCACAAACCTATTGACACCTTGGAAAATGGATTTTATTCACTATAAAACATTATCATTCCTCAAAAAGGTGAAAAATGCTCCATAGCGTTAATTATTTATTTTATAAACAATAAAAGGAGTTTTGGAGCAAATAAAGAAAAAAGTAATATTTTGTTGCTTCAAAAAGTTATTAGAGGACTTTGAGAGCTCATTGTTTGGGGTGTGGATGAATATGGTTTTGCTTCTGTAATTTTCAGAGAACTCTTGTTCTTATCAAAAAATCTCAACAAGGAAGCCCTCTTGAGTTTGCTAGTTCTGGTGGTGAAAGATCCTCCGTAGTTGGTTTATGGTGGATTCACATAGGATTTACATTGGAGCTGAATGTTTGAGTTGAAATATTTGTGCCCTATGTTGTTTTATGAGATTTGTGTTTAAATAATATTCCCAAGTTTGCATTTTGTTTCTAGATTGAAGATTTTCTTGGTAATATTAGTTACAGCAAATTATAGAGGGTATTTGAAGAAAAAAAGGCAAAAGGGTTGCAAGCTATAGCAACCGCTTTAGTGCTGCTATACTAGCCACTACAGTGCTGGGTTGGTATTTGGTGAGTGGTGACCATTTGGAGGTGTTTTGTGTTGGTATTATGTGAGTGATGACCATTTTGGAGGTGTTTTATGCATGTTTGAAGGTGATTATCAGAGGTTACGATTTCTGTTTAGGACTGCAACAGTCCATTATCAGACCTGATAATGACCAAATTTATATATCAGACCTATTTCTTCGTGTTTGGTAGCCTTTGCAACAGTGTTAGGTGTGTTTGGAGGCCATTGTGACAGTGTTGGGTTTGATGTGAAGAAAAGATGCCAAATGAGTCCTAGGTTAACGATATTATGCTGGTGAATATTAACAATTCTCTTAGAGGGGTTGCTTACAACTATAGTAACAAAAATATTCCTCAGCATTGACTTAGCAAACTAAAAATTTAATTGTAAATCAATTAACTGAGATTAAACCAGGAAATTAAAAAATGCTGAAAAATTCATAAAACGACGAAAAACACAGTTATTTGCATTTAATGCCAAAAAAATAAAGCAAATGCTGCTTTTCCATCCAGTGCAACCTAGAATACATACATTTCTTCTTTTGAAAAATAGGGCGGGGATTCAGGGGTGGCAGCCCCCAGCTAGGTCAAGGGGCAGTGCACTCATGGGTTTTGAAAAAAGTGCCATCACAGGGTTTAGGGGCAATGCCTATCACAAAGTCTAGGGGTAGCACCAGGGGCGTTTGCCTTGTCATTATACTGGGCAGGGTCAGGAGCTGGAGACCAACCACCAAGCCCAAATCAATATCTGTATGCCATTTTTAACAACATTATTGCTTTTAACCAATCTCCAAACTATCCAAACATGTGAGTGTAAAGGACATAAGGTAGTAACATAGTTACTTGGAGATGGGGATTAGTACTGATATGGGAGACAAGGATGGGTATTGATAGACCATTTTCCAAAAAAAGGTTGGAGGTGGGTACTTGGAGATAGAAAAGTAAGTATAATTTAAATTTAGAAAATATATTGTTACCATGGATATGCAACTTTAAAAAATGCAAAACACTATAATGCTTAAAACCTAAAAAATTAACATATTATATTCTAAAATTCTTAAAATATAAAATAGATGCCATTGAAAGCAAATATTATTTATATTGATATTTGATAATCATCATCATGATATAAAAATTTATTTTAAACCATGATTGAAAATGGTAGACAAAGACTAGGAGGGAATGGTCATTATATTTAAAAACTTGGAATGGGGTCTTTAGAGATACCTTGCTTTCAATCAATTGATATAACTTCAATGTATGTACATATTTTAAGTCTAATTATACTTTCTCTTCATGCTATTACCTCCTTGCGATTTGATAAGAAAAATTTCTACCACAAATCAACTTGTAAAATTTCATGTAAGAAGCAGAAAATTATAAGTCCATTAGTTTTTAAGCTTTTGTCAACCACATATTAGCAGTTAAAAAAAACCCACTGTAATTAATATGATATATATGAGAAGCCCTTTTTAGGAAGTTGCCTAATTTTCAAGGTATGCTTCAAGGAGACATATAGAGATGCCAAAAAATCTCATTTGAAGTCTCCTAATGTCTGGAGACATCCTTTCATGGGTCTCCGAGATTGGGATATGTTTCCAGTATAGGAGATGGGTACCAATGGTTAGGGTACAAGTTGTTTGTTAAATGTGAGTAGTAATTAGTGTGAATTGAGTGTGAATGGAATGGATGTTCACTGCTGAATGATTGCTCCTGAGTGTACCTATTTGATCCAATATTTTCTTAATTCGTAAAAATGTAGATCTGTAATGTAAAAATCAGGTTTTGGCTGAAAATTCAAAAAAGCATGTTTTTTTTAGGAAAATTGTAAAAATTGGATGAGAAAACTGCAGTTTAGTTGCAATTATACTGGCCTTGCAAATCATGCTAGCAATCAAAGCAAAAAACTAACAGCCTCAAGAACTGTGGCAGCAATTAGAGGAAAAAATTGGTGATCTGATTCACACTGGATTGCTGATTGGGCCAAGCGGTGATTTATCATGATAAATCACAATTTTTCATTTTTTTCTAGTATGCTTACAATCATGGATTCAAAGCAAACTAAAATAGAAATCTTGCAAAAATGTCTCTTTTGGTCTATATTCAATAACAGAAAGGCGATAAGAAAATTGTGGTGGACTGCATGAGCCATCAATATGAGTGCCTCAGTTAGAAATCTGCTAAGGAAAATTTTTGTACACCTTTGAAACAGATGTGAAGCAATTAAGGGTATCCTCACAACTGAGAAACAAAGGAGAGAGTTGGCTGAAGTAATGCGGCACAATGGAACTGGATTGCTTTCTGCTTATTGGCAAACACAATAGGCTCCTCCCTCTTGGATAAGCCTTTTGGATGTCAGACCCTCAATCCTAAACAAAGCTACCAGCATAATAGAGTGGTTGCTGGCAGGATATGGGTCTAGCAAGAGCATGAGGCGAGGAAAACACACAAGCATGTGTACATCATCACAAACCATCTTAGGAGCTTTGCTGATCTCTTGTTTTTCAAAAAGACAATTCTTTTGAAGAGAATTTCACCGTGAAAAACTGTGATATCATTTATATGTAGTCTTAATCTTATCCTTTTCTGGTATGAATGTTCTCTTAAAATAGTTGTTTATTTTGTAACTGTTGTATGATGTAGTTATGTTATGTAAACACTTATACTTTTAGTACTTGTGCTTCTACTCATGGCTATGCTGATGCTGTTTTTGTTAGCTTTTTCCTTTCATTGAAATAGTGTCCAGTGAGATAATCTTGTTATTTTATGATTCACTATGGAATTTCATAAAAAAGGCTCTTCTATAAAATAAAACTTTATTGGATCAAAAGTATTCTCTTGTCAACATCTTGTTTCCTATATATTCGATCTCATTCTTAAATATTTGCACTCAATTTTTTTTGTGTTCCTTTTCATTCTTGCTGGGGATCAATGTGCTATCTACAGATACTGTGGTCATTTTTCTTAGGCTATTCAGATACTTGCAGTTTGAAATATTGTCCAGTTTGAATCTACAAAATTTAGAAGCGTGTTCAAAATTATCATGTTATTGGAGAGTACTTTGATGCATTATGATGATGGTACAATGAAGTCAGATTATAGAAAATATGAGAGGAGGGTGGAAAGTCACCTTGCAAGAAGTGTCTCTATTATCTCTGTAATTAATGTGCTGTATGATGGATGCTTTTGAGATATGCTTTTTTGTTAATATTGCTATTATGTAGTGCTGTATGGGGATTTGTCGTAGACTCATTAGTCTGGATGATGTCCCAGACATCATATCTCCTCTAGCTTGGATCTGCTCTCTTAATGACGGGTCCAACTCGTACTCATTTATAACGGGATAAGGGGGCCCGCATATAGAAGGTACCCAAGTCGAGACTAGTGAGTAATAATGCCCGCTTCCGTGGCACCTTTTAGGTCTGTTGCTTTCGTTTTGACTGATTATTCCCCTAGTTTTGCTTTAATAGCTGCTTATGCTGCTCATAAATCTCAAATTCCCCCCCCCTCCCCTACAATTTAGATGGCGTAGCTTTTGGATTTGCAACTGATCCTGGTCCTATTGATGAAATCGCTATAGCTGATTCTACTCCTTCGTATAGGTGCAGGTACAACTCTTTCGATAGAGCTCTAGGAGCGCCCATGGATATACTATACTCGTATCTATGTTTTCTGACATTTAACATAATCGTAATCGTAATAGTAATAGTTGGACCATCAGATTGACCCTATTTTTCGACACTTCCAAGCTTCATAACTAATAGGTGCGCTCCTATGGTTTTTCACTCACCCCAATATGTTCTAGTTTATGCAATTCCAACTATTTTATGATGTTCCCAAGTCCTATTCTTTTGCCACTCCTACTCATTCGACGGTTTAAGAATCTCTCCCATCCCCGTACTAACATCTTATGAAATCTCATATCATTCAACAGATCTCCCTACGGAACTTGCTTTTACGATTGCAATAGTAGGTGCTCTCAGTGCACTAGTAAATGATTACGATGATACTGCCAATAGATGAGAGTTAGGGGGTTCCAGTGATGCTGAATAATCTGCCTTCCTATCTTTCCCATTTCTAAGCTTTTGTTCTTAAGTCTTTCCCTTTCCTGCTTCATCACCCTGGCACTAGTTTCAAATGCTTAGAATGAATGTTGAGATCCCGGGCCTCCCTCAGCACTTTATTATCCTGTTCCACCTGAATGAGTTCCAACTGCTATAATCGATAGAAAGACTGGTTCCTCCTGATACCGCTCTGAGTACATAGAATTGGTTTGGCTCACCATCTACCCATGACTAGCTATGCCAGCCAAGAGAGATGCTATGCCAGCTGTTAGAATACCTGTATCCGAACAACTGCACTAAGATGGGATGGGCTAAGCTCATAATGGTTGGTAACGCTCTAGGGAAGGTTTAGGATTCGGTGTGGCTGTCTCTAAGTAATGTTAGTAACGATTGCTATATCTGCCTATCAAGATTCAACTGTCTATGACGCTCATTCAACTGTTTAATTTAGCCCGCATTTAATGCTGATTGATCTCATTCTGGTGCTTTCCCGGTTGCTTTGGCAGTTGGTTCGTCTTGGTTCTCATATTTCTCCTCCTTATCACGATTTATTGGTTGATCTCCATCAACACTTATTTGGCTGATTCGTTTATAAAAAACTGCTGGGGTCCATTGGTTCTACCCCATTATTTGTAGCTAACATTGTTCTTCCCGATAACTCACCCCTTAGCTATGTTTCCTACTGCTGGTATATTAGCTATAATAGATTCTTTAGTAACCTTATTTTTTCCGGGTCCCTACGAAGGTTGGGGTGGGTGGGTGGGAGGACACGAGGCTAGTTTTTTCGCTAGCTAATACATTAAAGTGCTGACCATCTCATGCTTTTGCATCTTCTGTTTGTTCCCTTCAATTTATAGTTTTGGCTGGTTGGATAGATAGGTGCTGGCAATAAAGGAGGGAATAGATAGATTCATGAGCGTTGCTCCAGAAATGGACACCTTGTTTTTGGTCTTTTGTTGACTCCCTAGCATTCCCTAGACATCTTGACTCTCTTGACCATCCTAAGGACATTAGGCACCCTACACACCAAAGCTATAAAAAATAGAAACAAATAAATTGAAATTAACTTCTTAAAATAAATAAAACCCTAAAAGGGAATATACTAAGATCCCTATCCCAAAACCACTGCTAAAACTTAAAACACATCACCATTATGTTTTTGAATTCACCAAAAAGAGAAGAGGAGCAGTTTCCTAGATATCAATTGGATGCGGACTTTGATTGCTGAGCTTTTTATTCAATGTACTTATGTACTATGCATAACACAACATTTTTTTTTTGGCATCTCTAAATACAAATTATGTTTCAAAGTTCATATAATGTCCATCATTAGTCTATTAAATGGATTATGGAATCAATGAATTTTTAACATCAAAATTTGAGTTTATTTTGATTTGTTTGTTTTATTTTTAAGGCATTTTTGATTTATTTGTATTCTAAAATTTTTAATATTAATTCCAACATTAAGAAAGGAAGAGTGATCACATATTTTGAAGTTAAAAATTTCTCTCTATGGCTCAAAAAGATGGTGAAGCAGACTATAAGTGCTTGAGGTCCTTTTATTATTTTTTAAATAGTTATCTTTCTGTTGTCCTGAAACCCTGGAAATTTATGCCCTCCCTGTGTTATCATGTCCTTGAAGCTCAGAAAAACATTGGTATTATATGACTTCTTGATGAAAATAATAGGACCTCAAGCACTTATAGTCTGCTTCACCATCGTTTTGAGCCATAGAGAGAAAATTTTAACATCAAAATATGTGATCACTCTTCCTTTCTTAATGTTGGAATAAATGCAGATTTGCTAATGTCTGTGTAAATAATATCTTAACTGCAGGGATATCAAATGGGCATTATTGTTTTTGTGGGAGCAACCAGGAGAACTAAGACATATAGAGTGGCCATCTTTGCAAAGCACAGTACGTGTGCACTTTTTATTGGAAGAATATTATATTTGTGTAGATTGGGTGTTTTTGTTTGGAAAAGTGTCATGCAAATAATTGCCTTTTTTCTATTTATTACACCAATAGGTTTAAATTAAATATCTTGATTTTAACTCTTTCTTTTCTTTTTTGAGATGGAGAGGGGTGAGGGGGGTACTATGAAAAAAATAGGAATTAATAACTGTTTTCAAGTCTTCACTAATCCAAAGTGTAGTTTTCATTGTGCGAAATTTCCACTTGGCTGTGTATTCCCATATAAAAATGATATTATCATGCATTCAATCAGAAAAAAAATCTGTGCAAAGTGCAAACCTTATTTCATATGTATCGATATGTTGTGTTCTCTTCTCTTTGCTTTTCTAAAGATATTATTTAATAATATTTTTTCTTTTTTGATCAGTAATTGTTTCCTTATATTAAATAGCAAAAAAATACAATGTCTGTATCATGCTAGTAGAGCAAAACAAATACACGAAAAACTACCCATAATGTTGTACCTCCTAGCCCCAGCCACCTAGAAACTATATGCCATTCTTTAAAAAATGGGCACGAAGTCCCTTTACAAAACACATTATCAGCTTAATAACATTACTTATCAAATTTGGGAGCTCGGCCCCTGCATCGTGATTCCTTTCCCACGGTCCTCTGCCACCTCAACTCCCGCCTTCTCACCAGGTTCCATGCATGGCCTCTCCGCACAAGGAAGTTCCGCTCTTCAGAAGTCGTCGTCGTCCTGCACTATAAGAGCCCACCGGCTTCTTGTGCTTCCTTTTAGGGTGAGAAGCCTCCTCTGCTCGCGCCTGAATCTCATCTCTCGGCAACCACTTCGCCACCTCATCTCGCACCATACGGGCTTGCGTGGATTTAAGGGAGTCCTTTATGCCTTGTAGCCCAATCTGAGCAGAAGCTCGCTTGACCTCCTTGTTGCCATTGGCACTCCAAAGGAGGAAGGGTCTTAAAGGTGGAATAAACTCGCCTACATGTATCCAATCGCCTCCAAGACACAAACTCTTCACCTTGATGAGCCATGCCAATTATGTTTGCTAAACCCCAACACCAATCATCCTTCATGTAGTTGTGCATGAGCTAGAAAACCGAGTCACTTGTCTCAAGCTCTAAACACTAGGCCATGAAGAGGGAGGCAATATCGATATTGGTTTGATATTTGTATTAAGCATTCATATATTCGTCCCCTAGAACAATTTTCACCCTATTCAAGAACGTTTGGTTTGCAATCTTGAAAACGTGAGTCAGACGCTCATCGGAAATCCTCCCCTAAAAGGCCACCATGGGTTTGGTGGTTTGCAAGGAAAACTTTGCCTGCATAGTGCCAACCTTTCACGCACAGGAACAAATATTCTTTCTTCACACAAACGATTATTTACTTGACTAGGCGCTTTAATTCACAATGTTAATACATCATCCGTCCACATCAATTTTTAAAAGCCATTGCCAACCTGTCATCTGCCAACCAAGCAATAAGTTCAACTTGAAAGCCCATTAGTCACCTCTTCGTTGTGTAAATACGGACTAACCGTTGCAATTAGAAGCTTGCCCAATCGCACATAGCAAAGCTATCTAATTGCGATTCTGTAGCAGAAACATCACTTCCATCATCTACAAACACTTTGAAATCCTTGGCTGCGCTTTTACCTAACCTCTACCTCATCCAATCTGCACCAACTACTGTACTTCCCCATTGTCCTATCGCACGAGGCAAGAATCATGTCGATTTCCTAAGCGACACAATAGCTTCCCAAACATGACTTACAATTAATGCGATCTTTTGGTCATGATCTTTCCATCAACTACATTTATCACTGCCTTCACCAACTCTAACTGACCTCCACTTCCCTTAACGGATAATTATGACCTTCCAAATTTAAATTCGCTACTTACCTAGCCCACCTTATGTGACGCTTCGGGAGCCATGTCAGACCACTTTACTTCTCCGATTTGAAGGGAGAATGCCATGTTGGCTTGAGTGTCAGCATCGGTATTGCCCTCCCATAGCACATGGGGTATTTTAAATTTATTAAAGCTATGTAACAGTCTCTTTATAATCTGTATGGCTTTATCAATTTTCCAATTATCAGCTTGCCCTATTGAAATTGCATTCACAATAATTTGTGAATTTCCTTCAAGGTGAAGGTTATCCACAACCAACCTTTTTGCCATACAAATAGCTAGGAAGGCCGCATATGCTTTTGCTTCATTATTAGATCCCTAGCCTAGCCTTTGGCTACAACTAGCTATGATTCTTCCCTTGCAATCCCTTGCTACATAGCCTGCACCAATTGGTCTCGGGTTCCCCTTTGCAACACCATCGAAATTCACCTTGATCCAATCTTGATCTGGCGGTATCCAATTTGTTATCCTAGCTTCACCGAACAAAGGATGAACCCTTTTAGGCCCATTAACAGGTCTAGATTTTATAAGTGGCCAATTTGCTTGAATTTTGCTATCCAATTGATTATACAGGTGTTTACCTACATTTACTCTAGAGGCTGCCGCAATTACCAACTCTGAGATTGATCTTTCAATTCTGCTCCATAACCTCTCCAAACACTCTTCTTTGTCTTGGAAAATTCATATGCCACGCTCCTTCCACACTTCTCAAATCAAGGCCGATGGGGCCACACTCTAGATACTTGAATAAATGGTTTTGCTTTCCCTGATTCCCCAACCTTGAAACCATTCCTTCAAAAAAGCCGCAATAGGGGTATACCAATCTAATTTTCTTAATAATCTCATCCAACATTCTCGAGATATCGGACAGTGAAGAAGGTGGTTAACTGACTCCATATCATTTTTACACATCATGCACCTGAACGGTCCCATAAACCCCAATTTGCTCAGTCAATTTTCTGAAAAGATTCTCCCTCGAATTGCAAGCCACGCAAAGGACCCCGGTTTGGGTAGGCAGTTGGCATTCTAACACATGATGAGGCCAAAGAGATTTTGTTCGATTAGATTATATCCAATTTTAACCGAATACTTGCCACTTTTCGATCTTACACCAAATCATTGTATCCTCTTCATTCGTTAACATTATATTTCTCTGGTCGAGGATCTCTTTCAGACGATGTTCCAACTTCCTAGATAGGTTCAATTCCTTTATATCTCTCCAAGCCCACTTAACAATTCCCTGCTCTTCCGATCTTTGCATGAAGTCGGACACTTTTTTACCCCATCTTACCTCTGTGATTGATTGAAGTTCAGCCCAAGAATTACCCATATTAGTGTTTAGATTCGACATTCCTTCCCACGAATCACCCCAAAATTCTGCTCGCCTCCCATTGCCCAATTTCCATGATAAATGGTTTGAAATGACCTTCCTACAATCAAGCATATAGTTCTAGATGGTCGATCCCTTAATTGGATTCCTAATTGTGAGAATTCTATCCCTCTCTTGATTATCCATATTTTCACCCACTTGTGGTTTGGATTGGCATACATGTTCCATACAAGTTTAGCCCCCATAGCCTCATTCATAAGATTCCATCTCGTTAAGCCTACTCCCTCTGATTGTTTCTGCTTGCATATTTTGTCCCAAGCCAGCAATGGAATTTTGTCCTTATCCCGATTTCCGTTCCAGAAGAATTTCTTCATCCCTTTCTCAATAATCCTTAAAATTTTTATGGGTAACTTCCCAGCAGAGGTCAGCCATTTGCTCTTCCATCCTTCTAAATGACCTAGACAATTATCAACTAGTTTGTTCTAAAGGGATGATTTGCAGGCTCCTACAAACAAGGGAACCCCAAGGAATTTACCTAGAAGCCTTGCCAATCTGATACCCAATGTTTTTGAGATTTCCCTTTGGATATCCATTGTAGTGTTAAAACAATAGAATTTGAATTTCTGCCAATTAACTGCTTGACTTGAAGCTCTACAATATTTGTCCAATGCTGATTGAATGACTCTAGCTTCCCTAATCAAGGCCTCTCCCATTAGTAAGGTGTCATCCGCAAACTGCAAGTGTGTAGCAACATCTACCCCTTGAGCTATCTTTATTCCTTTCCACCTTCTTGAATCTCTACATCTACAGATGAGTCTCCCAAGAGCTTCTACCATGATCACGAAAAGATGGAGATAGAGGGTCTCCCTGTCTCATACCCCTTGACGTTGGGAAGAAACCTTGTGGGCTTCAATTGACTGGTATTGAAATTTGTGGCGTCGAGATGTAGCTTTTGATCCACTCTATCCAAAAGGGGTGAAAACCAAATCTGTCGAAGACCTTCAAAAGAAATGATCTATTGATGTGGTCATATGCTTTCTGAATATCCAACTTTATCATCACTCTATTCGTTTTTGCTTGTCTCACAGTATGAACTGCCTCATGTGCTATAATAATACCTTCCACAATTGACCTAGTTGGGCTAAAACCACTTTGCTCCTCTGAAATGATCTCAGGGAGGACCTTTTTCAATCTGTTAGCCATTTCCTTTGCAATGATTTTGCAAATTGTGTTACATAAAGAAATAGGACACATATCTTCAAAGGTCTGGACCGCTTCCTTCTTTAGGATTAGGGCTAAAAGAGTATTATTGATTTCCTTCGAAATATACTTCTTCTGGCGTGATTCTTCTACCACCTCCCATGGATCCGTTTTCATGAGCTCCCAGAATTTTTGAAAAATGGAGGAAAACTATCCAGACCAGGCGCCTTATCTCCTTCCATTGAGAAAAGAGCAACCCTGATCTCTTCCATAGACACAGGTTGGAGTAACAAACCATTTTGCCGATCCAAGATGATGTGCGGAATGTTCCCCAAAATCTCTTCACCATTAGTTTCTACCCCTGAATCATCCTTCGATAATAATTTCTTAAAAATGCCTACTGCTTTGGAGTTGATATCTTCTATATTGCCGAGTTGATTAACTTCCATATTCTTTATTTCGCTAATCCCGTTTGTTACCTTCCTAGCCTTAACAAAACTATGGAAGAATTTTGTATTTCGATCTCCATCCCTCAACCAACATTCTCTGGACTTCTGGTGCCAAAATATTTCCTCCCTAGCTAACACGTCCGCTAACTACTGGTGGAGAATTTTCTCCTTCTAGAATTCATTATCTGTCATTCCTTATTGGATGACAACTTTATTAACCTCTGCCAATTCCTTTTCAATTTTCAATTTTTCAGCAAAGATGTTACCACAATGGACTATTCCATTCTTTTAGTTTTAGCTTTACATACCAAAGCTTCTTGACCACGTTGAATGCTTTGGTGCCTCTCTCTTGAGGGACCTCCGCACACCATTGCTCCACTAATGCTGCTAGTTGTTCATCCCCCAGCCACATCTTTTCAAATTTGAATGGGCATCTGATTAGAATAGAGTCATGTTGCATGAGAAGAGAAATAGGAAAATGATTAGACCTCAAATAGGGGAGAATTGAGGCTTCCCAAAGCAACGTCAAGTTGGCCTAGTTTTATGCCAAAAAAATCTGTCTAATTTTTGAGCAATTTTGTTGTTACCCACTTGTCTATTTGTCCAAGTAAATGTATCATTTCTGAACTTCGGCTCAAATAGTCCATTTTCTGCTATGAACTATTGAAAATATAGCTGCGATCTATTCATACCTCCCCCCCCCGCATTTCTCCAGTGGACTCTTGATAGCATTGAAATCACCCCCCATGATGGATTTTTCATTATTCAATGATTTCAAGAATTTAGTTAGTTGATTCCATACCTCTTCCTTTTCCTTCCCAGACGATGGACCATACACATTGATGAGGACAAACTCCCTGTTTTTTGCCATTGATCTTATCCTTACCGCCTGCCAAAATCTATTGTTGGATAAAGATTTACCTATCACACTCTAGGGTCTCCACAGGATGCCCAAACCACCAGATGCACCTTCAACATCCACAAAGGACCCATTCCAATAGGGCCAGATTCTTTGAAATCCTCTAATATCCTCTAATATCCTCTACCTTTGGTTTAGTTTCTTGCAGCATAAATATATCTGGTCTCCCTGATCAACACCTTTCTTGATCAAGCGCCTCTTGTCAGGGGCATTGCAACCCCTGACATTCCATGAAAGGAGCTTCATTACTCCCCGAGAAGGGAGGCACCCTTCCCGAATATAAGTTTCATTTGACCCTTTGCGCTCCCATCCATTTCCAACTGGAGTTTCCTTGATTTCTTCCCTCGTGACTTCTTTTCCCCTATCTTAACTTTGCTTGATGATGCCATGGCTTGGCAAATTGTTCTCTTTATTGAGATATCCCCTCTAGCATATCAAAGGGATCCTTTTCTTCTATATCTACTTCCACTTCATCCCCAAAACATAACTTTCTCGGGGTCACTTGTTTTGCGCCTGACATAATATTCATGCTTAGCTTGGCAAAAGGGCTTGATCCCCCTACTACATCCTTCTCCACTTGGACATTATCTTCAGTAGGGGTTTTACTCTTCTTAGACCGTGCCTGTGTTCTCTGTTGGTAGGTTTTGTTGGGAGTGTTGTTGTGTAGCTAGGTCAGATCCCTTCTAGGGCCGACCTAGTGCACAAAATGCCAAGTGACTTGTCGGCCTTGGCATTTGGATATCTCAGTTGTATGAGTTTAATTTTGGGCAGGCCCTATTTGGGCGAACCACTTGTGTGTAACTTGTGATCAAGTTAAATGTAACTTGCAACTAAGGGAGACTCATATGTAACTTGTAATATATAGGTCTGACCCTATCCTTGGCGCCAAAAGTATATGGCCGACTTGAGGTCTATTAGGAGGTATTGATTCATATATATGCAAGGTCATGATTGCATCAATAGATATGAATTCAATAACATGAAGGACATGTAGTGTGCTCGGGGTTGACGATAAGAGCTTATCGTCTATGGTTGGGAAGGCAACAGATCTGATGTTTGCCTGTGGTTAACGAGCGTTACCCTAAAATCAACATGGTATCAGAGCGGGTTCCTTCTATAGAGCCTAGCTGCTTGAAGGTAGATCCTGTGCTTTTGAGGGAGTTCAATCAAAGTAATTTGCAGACTGAGAAATCTAAGTGCAGGTAAAAGTCGATTACCGAGCCTCTCAACTCAGACGTGAGCATCGCATATGCTCTGCGGCGAGTAATGACCGTTGAGGTGCCGATGATCGCCATAGATCTATTGTTAGTACTCAATGACAGATTCGGTCCAATGCCTTGGCGTTGAAAGTCGCCAAGCCTGGTATCAAAATGCTAACGATAAGTGGAGTCGCTATGGACATCTCTGTCCGTTTTAACATTCTATATTCAAATTCTTCATTCGGGGAGGAGAACTTGTTTTGGAGGATTCTCTCCGGCGATCGTAACATTTTACTAGCAAATTACGGAGATCGCTTGCTTCACGACGCTCGTGGCTAGACACATCAACAAGGTGGCAGCAAGCATTTTGAGGATTCAACGAAGCGACGCGAGTCGGTACGCGTGCTATCAACTGTTCAGTGTAATGGAAGGTTGAGATCGAGCAGCAGCATAGTGGCGAGTTTTGTGATGATCACATTAAGCCATACACAAATGTGAAATGTGTGCGTATGGGGACGAAAGCGAATGGAGGCACCTAACGATTAGGAATGATGGAGAAGGCCTCCGTGCAATAACGCCTTGGAATAGCTCTCACATCATCCTAGAAGCTTCAAGAGTCTCATGAAGCATTCATTTCGCTGAAACCTGCATAGGCATAATTGGATGGGGTTGCGAATCAGATGATATTGCAACTGAAGGTCCAGTTATTCGAGTTCTTACTTATGTCGCTCTTGAAGATCATCTAACGTTTGTCCTAGGATGGGCACTGCAGCTTAGCATTCTGGCACACCTTGCTACAGATGGATTTCTGACGCATTTATGTGGTCGGTCCTTCACTTTGCTGTGAATGGTATTAAAGGCAGTTCTTCAGATGATGCTTAAGCTATGCACGGAGCAGATATTGTGGACAGATGATGAGTGATGGCGAGGGCCAAAGGCCATGCAGCCATTAGATCATCACTAGGTGCTTCGGTGTGATCAATCCAAGTGAATGGAAATTCCATTGCTGAGCAAAATTATGAAAGGACGAATCAGAGATTGCATTCTAGGAAGGAAGATTGCTTGCATTTCTTCGTAGAGGAAGAATCAACATTCAGAGGGAGTCTGACATATCGTCAGAAGTAACCTTGGACGAAGAGATCAGAAGGTTGATATCTGCTTCAGAGGGAGCTTGACATTTCAGCTTCAGAGGGAGCCACGTCATCATGAAGATTTGGTTAATGAGTTCTTCTCTGTGATGGAGAAATTTGAGGTGAAAGCCCTTGTTAATGAGTTCTTCTCTGTGAGGGAGAAGTTCGAGGTGCAATCCCTTGTTAATGAGTTCTTCTCTGTGAGGGAGAAGTTCGAGGTGCAATCCCTTGTTAATGAGTTCTTCTTTGTAAGGGAGGAGTTCGAGGTGCAATCCCTTGTTAATGAGTTCTTCTCTGTGAGGGAGAAGTTCGAGGTGCAATCCCTTGTTAATGCATTCTTCTCTGGGAGAAGTTTGAGGTGAAAGCCCTTGTTCCACCCTCTGCGAGTAGGCATGGTGGAGATGCATTCTTCTCTGGGAGAAGTCTGAGGTTAAAGCCCTCGTTCCACCCTTTGCGAGTAGGTATGGTGGATCCACCCTCTGTGAGTAGGCATGGTGGTAATGCACCCTTCTCTGGGAGAAGGTTGAGGTGAAAGCCCTCTTCCACCCTTTGCGAGTAGGCATGGTGAGCCCACCCGTTGCGAGTAGGTATGGTGGGTATCATGGAAGAAATTCCATGATGTGCTTGTTCACCCTCTGGGAGTAGCTATGGTGAACATATTATTCATGGGAGTAGCCATGGTGGTAGTCACTATGTGACTTGGTTATTCAGAAGGAATCCTCCCTAACTAAGAGGGAGTGTTGTTATGTAGCTAGATCAGATCCCTTCTAGGGCCGACCTAGTGCACAAAATGCCAAGTGGCTTGTTGCCCTTGGCATTTGGATATCTCAGTTGTATGAGTCTAATTTGGGGCAGGCCCTATTTGGGCGAACCACTTGTGTGTAACTTGTGATCAAGTTAAATGTAACTTGCAACTAAGGGAGACTCATATGTAACTTGTAATATATAGGTCTGACCCTATCCTTGGTGCCAAAAGTATATGGCCGACTTGAGGTCTATTAGGAGGTATTGATTCGTATATATGCAAGGTCATGATTGCATCAATAGATATGAATTCAATAACATGAAGGAAATGTAGTGTGCTCGGGGGTGACGATAAGAACTTATCGTCTATGGTTGGGAAGGCAACAGATCTGATGTTTGCCTGTGGTTAACGAGCACTACCATAAAATCAACTTTGCTTGATGATGCCAGGGTTTGGCAAATTGTTTTCTTTTTTTAGATATCCCCTCTAGCATATCAAAGGGATCCTTTTCTTCTATATCTACTTCCACTTCATCCCCAAAACATAACTTTCTCGGGGTCACTTGTTTTGCGCCTGACATAATATTCACGCTTAGCTTGGCAGAAGGGCCTGATGCCCCTGCTACATCCTTCTCCACTTGGACATTATTTTCAGTAGGGGTTTTACTCTTCTTAGACCGTGCCTGTGTTCTCCGTTGGTAGGTTTTGTTAGGAGAAACCATCACCAAGATTTTCTCTGTAACCTCTGGCTGAGTCATTGAATAGATTGGTGTCCTTCCAATTTCTGTGCCATCTATAATCATTCCTAGATTATTCGTTCTCTCCAAAGGATTTCCCCTTTCTATGGACTCCTGGCCGGTCCCCTCTATCTGTTCTTGAGGAATGCATCCTATTTGAACCAAATTTATCTGTGGGCTTGGTTCTCTATACCTCCCTTCTGTTATCCTACCTCCATTTCCTGCAAGTTCTGGTCATCCTGGGATATTTTTTCTTGGGCCACATCCATTCCATTTTCCCCAAAATTTTCTTCCTATTTTTACCAGCTTGCTCCATTGTCGGGGACAGGGAGTGCCCCTCTTGAGGTTGTCCTTGGACAATCTCCCCGACCTAATTTTTTCCTTTATCATTAGCTAAACATTCCGAAGTATTATGCCCATCCTTCTTACACGTCTTACAACTTTCAACAATGTCTTCTACTTCAATCTTCTGAACCCATATACCTTCATTCGAGATCAGTTGTATTTCCTTTGGCAAAGGGGGAATGGGGCGCCACATTATACATATACGGGTGTAGACACTGAAGTCCTTTTTCTCCATAGCTTCGTCCGCTTTTAAAACTCTACCCAGTTTGTTCCCAATCTGTTGCAGAGTATCCATTTCTCAATACTCCCTAGGTAGATTATAGAACCGAATCCAGACTGGCACTTCTTCTATGGTTGCTTTCAGAGGGTCAAAGTTTGGCTCCCAGTCTTTGATATATACTCCCATACCCCCCATCATATATGGGCCACCATTCAGGATGCGTTCTTTGCTTCTTATATCTTCACAAATAATCAGAAAGAATCCATTTGGAAGGGTCTTAACAATACATCCCACTCCCCATATCTCTTCACACCATTTTTCGACTCTTGGAAAAGCTGGCCAATCTCCTGCCCACTTAATAAAAAAAACCCCTCTCTCTCAACGTACACACCACAAACTTCCAACCCTTATGTTCTATGTTGATTGAAATCCTCTTCACCGCATCTACTTGGATGTTCTTTAGGGCCGGGTCCTTTCCCTTTTGGTTTTCCTTTGGTCTCCAGAATTTCTTGGCTATTTGATAGTAACCAGTTTCTCTTCCTGTGATAGTATCCGTATAACCCCATTTCCTTTGGGGGGGGGGGGTCGTTTTCTCTTGAGAAATTCCGATCGCTTCGCTGTATTTTCTGGGAACAATGACGATTTTACCGATCCTCCCAAACCCTTTGTGGCAGGTGCCACGGGAGAGGGCGACCCTTCTGCAAATCCTTGCCTCTTCCTTGAAAGGAAGGCTGCCTGTATCATCTTTGGCTCTGGAAATCCATCCTTCCAATTATTTCAGTGTTACTTCAGATATATTATTTAATAATTTTTAGTTATTATTGCTTTCCCATGATAAAAGTTTCTAATGTATGCTTGTTTAATCTAATTTTAGTGAAAATATCTATTTACATTCCTCTTTTTTTTTTTTCATTTTTGCTCACAGTTCTTATTGGTGTAACATGCCAACAAGAGATATGATACAGCTGTTTGACATATGAAATATGATAATTATTAAATATTTATTAATAATAACATATATTTTATATGTTATTATAATATTATATATAAATTTATTTGCACGTGCGCATACGCGCATGTGTGTAATATACACAAACAGGTGTACCTATACCCAGAGGGGAAAAAAATTGCTGTACCAACTGTGAGCCCTGAACCCTGAATCCATACACGTAACTGTACCTTAACCGGCAACCTAGATTCTCAACTGCAAGACCAGCTTTACCAGCTTGTATGGAGCTCTTTGAGAACTTGGCATGGGGTGAGTAACCTATGAATGATGAAAACATCATATGCTATGTTAGGTTCTTGGTGATGACTTTTCTTCAGGAGGCAGCTGGCCTCATCAAATCCAAACATGTAAATCTTCTCTTCTTTTATGCACACTGGCCAGACATGCTGTGAGCTCGTCTGAAAGTCTTCATTTTCCTGATTTTGTAGGCAAACAATTCATTTTCTTGAAGCAAATTAATGGAGTAACTTGTTGCTCTGTATAGCAGATCCACTTTTGGGGAGAATTACTTGTTTACAAACTGCCTATGAACGAGGGCACTGTATTTCTTTGATCCAAACACTAGTAAACTGATTGTTTTGAACAAGATATGCTTATCTTCTTCCCTTAAATCCTGTTATGAGTTGCGTCCATCTTTATTTTAATCCCTAAATATGGTTAGAGGAGTTTAAAGAAGTTGTGTTAATTATGTGGAAGCAATCCACAATAGAATTATCTACCCGTAAGTGGATAAATGGAGTAGATTGAAGGCAAGAGGAAGATGCTAAGCACTTGAGAGGTTGAGTCCAATCTGTTTCCTGGCACAATGCAACCTATTCCAGGGCCAAAAATTATGATGTGGACTATAATATCTCGAGATTCCTTTTTGTGTAGTTTTCATAGATAGGTTTTGGTGTTCAGCTTGAACCTCATGTCCTCAACATGTGAGAGAGACGCTTGACTGCTACACCGTATTTAGAAGTTAAAGGTGAAATCACTTGATTGGTTGACACAAATTCATAATGCTATTTGTGGAAGCTGAAAAGAGACCAGTACAAGATCTCTGCTACATTGCAGTCCTCCTGTTTCCCATTTCTTGTTTGTGGTAACATGGATTGCAGCAATGGTTCCGTACCTGATTTTGCAGTTTTTTGATCCCAAGTCCTATGTGAACTTGCTTATATCAAGAAACAGATCAGGTTGCAGATAGCAGATGGAACTATTACCTTGGCATGCAAGAGTCAATTCAAACAACTGAATCTAGTACACGTTAAGAAAGTTTAAGTTCGTAGTTGCAGATGGTAATATTTCTTAAATCCATTTTTAATGGTCTGTTTGGTCCATAGAATGTGTAGTATATTACAAGGGTTAAGTAGCAGATAATGGAGATGTAAAAAGTCGTGATACTATGTCTAATTTTAAGTTTTGTTGCTTGGAGTCTTGGACTCCATAATGATCATTTTGAAAACCATTATAAGTTTTGACTTTGCCATATTAGCTGTAGCTCACATTTACACATTTAATTGATCTATTAAGCTCCATATCATGCTGAATTGACTCTTCATTTGTTGCTTGCAGCTGAAGACAACAACTCTTACAGTTCTGCTGGTGATTCTTCTAGTTATTTTCTTTTCTTCTGTTGATTCTGCTTTAAGTTTTTTGTTCGCTTCAATCTTTAAATGAAGCCCCTAGGTGTTGTTTTAGTTAACCTCTTCTGGAGGAAAGAAAAAGGCATTAGAAGAAAGAGCATGCTGTTTCTGATGGGGAAGCTTTGGGTTCGGTTTTGGAATTTGATAATTTGAGTCTAATGATGTTGAAATAATATACCAGCTGATTCTAACACGTGATATTTATTTTAGCTATTATTTATTGAGTAAATTTATTGCTTGGAGAGCGAAGCCAAAATCTGAATGCTCTGTGATACCCTTTACTCTCTTAAGGGAAGGTTCAGTCAAGCAGTGAAACCTGAAAATTGAGGCACAATTAATGACAACAGTTGACTGAAACATAAAAAATGATTCAGATTTTCCCATGTTGCAGCCTCCTTTTTTCAATGACGAATTATATTGGTTGGTGACTAAAGAGGATTTCTTACGACATTTGATTAATCACGAATCCCTTTTATTACCTGCTCTCCACATTTAAAACTTTTGAAGCAAGCTGTAGCCAATTGCAAAATTTATATAGATTTTATCTGCATCTTAATGTGCTTTCTCTAATATAATTCCCTTTCCATTTTATTACTGGATAGATCTGGTAGTCTTGGAAGCTTTCTAATGCATCTCGTAAGGTTGTGTTTTCTAAATTGTCCGCATATAGAAGACTTCTTGTCTGTCTTTAGCTGGTATACATCTTTTGACTTTTCTAATAAAGAGTATATGCCATTTACAGAACTTTAATAATACCACTATTCCAGCTCTTCTTCAATCATTTTACCTTATATGTTCTAAATGTCATTTGAAGCTTAGTAGCATTCCATTTACACGATATTGACATGGTTTGAGAAAACCATCAATGGAATTCAAATTTCTAGATTCAAAATGAGAAAATCTTTGGCAAAAACCTGGTAAGCTAACAAATTATATAATATTTGAAAAACAGAGAAAAAAATTGAATTTGTTATTTAATATCAAATGTAGCACATAGAGCTTAATAAACATTATTTAAAAAAAAATGCCAATTGCCAAAAAAAAAAATGCATTGGATGATTCTGATTTTTTTTTCTTCTTGAAACTTTTACCTAAGAGGGTCTTGGAAAAACCAAATACCAGCATTAAAATAATCGGGGCTTTGTGTTAAAGGAATTTTTTTTTTTTCAAACTTAGTCTAGGCTAATCCAATAAAATGCATACACATAAGCACAATAAACCTAGACTAATTAATGATGCTAGCTAGGCTGATATCTGATAATTTTGCAACTATCTTAGGAAATTTAAATGCATTAAATGACAATACTTAGTGTTCTGTTATTGAAAAATGAATGGTCTAAATGAATACTCTTGAATCTGTGAAGACCTAGGATTAGGAACAGCAGATGGCAGTTTGATATTCATTTCGCATAAGATTATTCCTTTTCTCTATGTAGGGACAAGTTTGGGGATAAGGATTGAGTTTGTCATTGTGGAAGTGTCCTGTCCTCGTGGACTTGATTTTTGTTTCTTTAGCTTCCCTTGATATGTGAAAGGTGGTGGTATCTATAAATACCTTGGTAGGGCATAAGGGTCACACTTACCTATGTCAACATGAGGAAATGTGTGGCAATAGTGAAAATAATACTCTTTAATCATGCATATGCTTCTAGGGCGATTGTGCAGATCTAGATTTCTTTTCATACATCAAATCCAAATGTTTTAATGTGAATGATTAAATACTTAAAATATTGAATGTCTTTAAATGCAAGGACATAGGGACACGTCATGTGAATTTGTGATTGGTTGGTCCTTGGTGGAAATGGTATAGGTTGGAGTCCACTGAATTTGAAATTTGAATTTGAAAGGGTTGAGTTTGCAATTGTAAGGTTGAACTTGCAACTACTATAATGACCTCAAATATAAAAAGCGGGCCAAATTAGCATGAAAATCAAGTACAAGGAAGTATGTGCATATAATGAGTATAATAAATATTAAATACAACAACGATGGGAATGCATGAACATATGAATGAGATAGAGGATCAATTTATAGGGATAAATATAATAATTAGGTAGGTTGCATAGGGAAAGGGACGAAAATTTGCACAAAATTGTGTCGTTTGTTAATATGTTATATATTAAGGCATCCAGTTTAAAATGAGTATAAAACTAAATGGGAAATGACATGGCTATGCAAGTTTCACCACTACATTTTTTCTCTCATTTCTAAAGTGCATGTGAATCTTCAGATGATCATGCATCTCAAAGTGTGTAGCACTCACAATTATGCATGTAAAGTAAATATTTATATATTAAAGGATATAGAAGGGCCTCCATGTAAAGTAATAGACCCCCTAAGTGTCATTGTGCAAGTTTCCTTTTTATCGTATTTTCTCCTTAAAAACTAAGGATGAGCCTTTGCAAGCAACTATAATTGGCTATAAAACTAAACACGAAAAACCTGGTGATATGATATGCAACTTGTTATCACGAAATTAAAATAAACAAGAAGCATTAAAAATAAAATTTAAAATGCTAATTCTAACTCATGCAAACCTCCAATTGAGCATCAAATGTGATATGCTCATGATGATGTTGGTATGTGGATGCGTTTATTTTATCAACATAACATTATTTATTAGACACTATATTTAATAGTGTAATGTTTCATTAAAGTTGATGGATGACAAGGATGAAGTTGAGATGTTCAATTATAGATTTTTGGAGGGAAGAATGAATGGTTGAGATTTGATCATGGGTTGATAATTAGCTCAAGGATTATGGATATGATGAGGAGATGTGGCAATCATAGAGGAGTTGCAAATTATTTTGTTTTTAATTAAAATAATAATTATTAAGCAATTGATGAATGAGTTAGAAGAAGCCAATTGATTGCATGGAGAATAAATGGATGAGTTGACTTTAGTGAATGAAGGAGTTGAGTGATTCCATAAAGATTAGATGGATGAGTGAATTGATTGCATGACTGAGTTGACTGATAAGATGAATGAGTTAGATAATTTTGATTGATTAGTTAACTCATGAGGTGGATTTGATTTATTTTAAGGATACATGAGAATATTAAGTGGAATCTAGGATTTAATTTATTTTAAGGATATATGAGAATATTAAGTGGAATCTAGGATTTTAATTTATTTAATTTATGAATAAATGGACAAGATGGAATACAATAAATTAAATGGAATTATTTATTTGTTTTAGATGAAGGGAAATTAACCTAATTTAATTAAATAGTGAAAAATATTTGATTAATTAGTGTGGTAATGAAATAGTATTAGAGGTGGTATCAAAAGATGATGTTAGGTGTAGTATTAATAAGTGGTCAATTTTGGGTGTCTACATAACTAATTGCAAGCGAGGAGAACAACCAATATATGAAAAGTAAATATAAGTTGACCGTGTACTTGTGTATACACATATAGCAATGACTATAAAAGAATGCATTGTATAATGATCATGTAGATGTGTCATGTACCCTTTCAAAAAATCTAGATAAAAGACTTCCTGCTTAGGGAGATGTCAAAAATTGCGGGGTAGGATTGTCACTTGAATAATGCTATGGAAACATCAAGAATAAGAGATTGGTACTGTGACTTAACTCATGCCCAAGAGTTGTTGGAGATTGGGGACTAGAGTTGTTGCTCGATGCATGCTAAACGAGTTTTGGGGATCAGGGTTGTTGCCTAATGCATGCCAAGGACAAAGAGACGTTGAAGATCAAGACTGTTGCTTGACTCATTTTATCTTTTGGACACTTTGTGTTCAAGTCTCTTCTATGTATGAAAACTTGTATGAGATTGCAATCAGTGGATGATAACCCATTGGTTGTTGGAATCAGAGAACATATCCCTTTCGTTTTTAGGGCATTCTCACTCAAGGAGTGCATTGGAGCTTCGAAGTTTGTAGTCAATATTTTAGTGAGTACATCATTTGTTGTAAATTTGTAATTGTTGTTTGTTGTTGTAATGACTTAAATAAAAGTCCCATATATCAATATAGGAGTTGCAAATTTTCCAAGTCATGTGCAAATTGCAAGTTTATCATTGTTGTAAAGACCATATCTAAATCCATATAAATTATTGGATCTATATGATTCAATTGTGCAAGTTTATGTTTGTCTAGCCAAATATTTGTTTTGTTTGAGCTTGATCAATTGGTATTGTTTGGATATATTTTGGTGAAGATTGTTGGTTTTGTTTGAAATCTATTAATTTTATTATTTTTTTTGGGAAGGGACACTACAAAATATCTCAAATGCTCAAGATACTAAGCACATGGGTTCCTTATGGTATCAAGGAATAATAATGTTGTCCCCAACATGGGAAAATAATGGTGATGTGGCCCTTCGTGATCAAGAACACCTGTGAAAGGTAGACTAGCATATGCCCTCTAATGTGGCATCCTTGGGCATAAGTACACATTGGTTTAGGCCATAAGTCCCTAGTGGTTGTGGAAATATATGAAATGTAATTCGAACTATGACCTTCGTGTAACCCTTAGAACATGGTTAGGCCATGCATTGACATAATGCAATTGTAAATGCACAACTCTTGATGCCCCCAACATGGTTAAGTAATTATTTAGGGCTTGAATAAATCAAACAAGCACAATAATGCAAGATGAAAGCATATGAGTTTGTATCAAGACAATGACCCATGGGAAAGATAATGCGATTGGGTGTAACTATATAAAATATGGGAAATCATGATGTCCCCTAGATGTTAAGATATAGTAATGATAACACAAAATGTGTAATGCCTCTAATCTCATATAAGATGAACAACAAACTTGTAGCATGAAATCGTCTTACAAACGTAAGACTTAACAATTTCATTAGCCACAAATCTGCCACAATTGCTTTCCTTTAGTGAGTCGGGGATATTGCAAACTGATAGGGGTGACACTTCAAGAACAATCCTCAATATAAATCTCACCTCACAATCAATCGATTAAGTAAGAAGAAACCCGAATCATTATAATTAATTAAAAGATATTATTAAAGGTTAAACACAATTTGACAAGGGACATCGATCAACAAGGAGTGGCACCTCTTCCATGAAATAGTGGTGACCAAAGGGGAGATCATGACTCTCCAATGATGATGGAGGGGTATAAAGGATCAACCAAGTAATCAAGTGGAGATCATCAAACAAAAAAATAGTAGAAAGAAAATCTAATATAAAAGATAGATCTAATTGTAGAAATATCAAGAGTAGT
Source organism: Cryptomeria japonica (assembly GCF_030272615.1). Lineage (NCBI taxonomy): Eukaryota > Viridiplantae > Streptophyta > Pinopsida > Cupressales > Cupressaceae > Cryptomeria > Cryptomeria japonica. The sequence goes on from NC_081413.1 coordinate 357,569,939, forward strand.
CAACAAATTTTGTTAATCAAAGTATTGAGTATGCTATTACATAATATTAAGCATGATGCACTGATAATATAATAATATGCTTGAATGGATAAATAATTAATTTATTACTGCTAATGTCTTCATTCCTACTTTAATTGTTAGTATATATACTGTACATAGTTAATTATCATAAAGATTCCTTTAAAGCTTTCATCAAATCAGCCATCGCATTATGGAGGGGAGGAGGGACATATGAGGGATGCAAGTAGCTAGGGATCCATTCAGGTAGAGACACCCCAAGTGAGGCGGGGAGGCCGAATAGCGAGTGTCATTCCGTGCTCCTGGGCCTGATGGAATGGCTCGAGGCACTTTGTATGATCTCCCAAGGGGCTCCATAATGTGGATGGGTTATTGGTCAATACCTAAATATAGAATGTATATAAGGGATGTAAGTATCACAAGGTTTTACTCAAGTAGAACAACCCCGAGTGGGGTTCAAAGACCGAATGGTAGGTGTCATTTCGTGCTCTTAGGCTTGATGGATAGGCTCAAGGCACCTTATATGATATTCCAAGGGACTCCATAATGGATAGGTTTTTAGGGAAAGTATTATTGGAATACAAATGAGGAATGCAAATAGCATCTAAGTTCAAGTAAAGCCACCTCAAGTGGGGCCAGTAAGCTGAATGGTGAGTGTATTTTGTGCTACCTTATATGATTTTCCAAGGAACTACATTAATGAAATTAGTTATATCATATGATTGAGTTAATGTTCCTAACCCTAGTAGGAAAGATCTATGTTATTGATTGGGATAATATTACTAGTAGAAAGCTATGTTTTATAGATTATGGTTCACTGATTACCTAACATAGTTTCAGGGTCCCAACCAGGATCTATATTATTCCACAATTAGTAAATGATATTGCTAACTCTATTCCATTTCTTATTTTACTTTGATTTGTAATTTTATGGCAAAAAACTAGGGCATTGGAAAAGGGGGACATTACAAATGTTATCAAAACTTAGATCATGCCATCGTGCAGGGTAAAGATGAATCAATGATTCATTCTAGTCAATGAAAAAGAACGCAACAATACTTGTATTTGTGTGTATGCTATGTGTTTGCATATATGCATGTGTATGCTTTGTGTTTTTATGTGTAATTTCATGTTTGGTTTATACCTGATGTGTTTCCAGTGTCTACTCCATAAGTATCCATGATTACTGTAAACATATTCTTATCATTATGAGATTTCTATTTTTGGTTGATTTAGAATATGAGAATAACTAAAGTTAACTTTAAAAGATATATGAATTTATTTAGAAATGAACATTGCATTTAGGTCATAGATGTGTGCCATGCTTTTAATCCTCTTCCCAATATATGAGAAGTTTGCCCTTGCTTTATCTTGAAGAGATGTCCATAGGACCTACCCAAATTATTTTTTATGATTACAATTGCTGAGAGAAAAAATGTCTTAAAATTAGAAACCTTACAAATTTCTAATCATTGGTTGAGATAACTCACTTGGAATTAAAGGCAAAATATACCTTTGGTTAAAAAGTGAAACTCAAGATAATATCTAGTAGCATAGTAGCAGTTGATTTCTAAAGTAGATCCTCATAAAAAGTTATTAGTTGCATATACCAAGTCATTTTCTATTTAATGCCATCTATGATTATTCCACGTTAGAATTGCTTGAGGATAAGAAATCTCGGGAAGGGCGAACTATCATACCCCTGATTTGACATCAAATCAACATCAAACCCGTAGAATCAAATTGTCTTACAAACCTAAGACTTCACAATTTCATTAACCATAAATTCACCACAATCACCTTCCTTCAACAAGTCGGGGATATTGTAGGCCAATTGGGGAGGCGCTTCAAGAATTATCTTTAATATATAATCTCACCTCACAATTAATCGATTAAGTTAGAAGAAACCAAATCATTATAATTAATTAGAAGACATCATTAAAGGTTAAACACAAGTTTCCAAGGGACATCGACCAACAAGGAGAGACACCTCTTCCAAGGAACAGTGGTGACCAGAGGGGGATTATGATCCTCCAACCACGATGGAGGGGTATAAAGAACCAACCAAGCAATCAAGTGGGGATCACCAAATAGAAAAATAGTAGAAATATAAAGGGTAGTTAGCAAAATTTGTTAATCAAAGTGTTGGGTATGCCGTTACATAATCTTTATTATGATTCACTCATCATATAATAGTTTGAATGGATAAATAATTAATTTATTACTACTAATGTCTTCATGCCTACTTTTAATGTTAGTATATATTGTACATAGTTAATTATCATAAAGATCCTCTAAATATTTCATTAAATCTACCATACCATTATGGAGGGGAGAAAGGACATATGAGGGATGCAAGTAGCTAGGGATACATTTAGGTAGAGACACCCCAAGGGGGGCTAGGAGGCCAAATGGTGAGTTTCATTCTATGCTTGTGGGTCTGATGGAATGACTCAAGGTGCCTTGTATGATCTCCTAAGGGGCTCCATGATGTAAATGGGTTGTTGGTCAATGCTTGAATATATAATACATATAAGGGATGCAAGTAGCACAATATTCCATTCAAGTAGAGCAATCCTGCATGGGGTTGGGAGGCCGAATGCAGGGTGTCATTTTGTGCTCATGGGCTTGATGGATAGGCTTGAGGTGATTTATATGATATTCCAAGGGACTCCATAATGGATAGGTTGTTAGGGAAATTATTATTGGAATACATATGAGGGATGCAAGAAGCACCTCGAGTGGAGCCAAGAGGTCGAATAGAAAGTGTCATTCCATGCTCTTGGGCTTGATGGAAATGAATAAGCTCAAGGCGTCTTATATGATTTGCCAAGGAACTATATTAATGAAATTAGTTATATCATATAATTGAGTTAATGTTCCTAACCCTAGTAGGAAAGATCTATGCTTTTGACTGACATAATGTTACTAGTAAGAAAGATATATTTTATGAATTAAGCTTCAATGATTTCCTAACATAATTGCATGGTCTCAACTAGGATCTATCTTGTTCCACAATTGGTAAATAATACATTAAATTTATTCCATTTATTGTTTTAGTTGGAATTATTAGGGCATTGGAAAATGGTGGCATTACAAATGGTATTAGAGCTTAGATCCTCCCATTTTGCAAGGTAAAGATGAATCAATGAATCATTCAAGTCAATGAGAAGGAATCTAATAATACATGTATTTGTGTGTATGCTTTGTGTTTGCATACATCCATGTGTATTCTCTATGTTTTTATGTGTGTGCTCTATGTTTAGTTCATACTTGATGTGTTTCCAATATGTCTACTCCATAAGTATCCATGATTACTATAAACACATTCCTATCATCATGAGATTTCTATTTTTGGTTGATCTAGAATATGAGAACATCTAGAGTGAACAAAAAGAGGTATGAATTATTTAGAAAGGAATATTGCATCGAAGGTCATAGATGTGTGTCATTCTCTTAATCCTCTTCTCAATATAGGGGAAGTTTGCCCTTTCTCTCTCTCGAAGAGTTGTCCATAGGACCGACCATAACTGTTTCTTCCAATTACAATTGTTGAGAGAAAACTTGTCTTAAAATTACAAACCTTACAAATTTCCAATCATTGGTAGAGATAACTCACTCGAAATTAAAGGAAAAATAAACCTTGGGTTAAAAAGTGAAACTTGAGATAATATCTAGTATCATAGTAGAAGTTTTATTCTGAAATAGATCCTTATAAAAAGTTAGGAGTTGCATATAGCAAGTCGTTTTCTATTTAGAGTAATTCGTGATTATTCCACGTTAGAATCGCTCGAGGACAAGCAATTTCGGGAAGAGTAGATTGTCAATGCCCTTGATCTGACATCAGATGAACAATGAACCCATAGCATGAAATTGTCTTACAAACGTAAGACTTCACAATCTCAATAACCTTAAATTTGCCACAATTGCCTTCCTTCAACGAATTGGGGATATTGGAGGGTGATTGGGGAGGCACTTCAAGATTAATATTTAATATAAAATCTCACCTCACAATTAATCGATTATGTGAGAAGAAACCAAATCATTATGATTAATTAAATGAAATCATTAAAGGTTAAACATAATCTGTCAAGGGACATTGACCAAGAAGGATACACACCTCTTCCAAGGAATGATGGTGGCCAAAGAGGAGATCATGACCCTCCAACCATGACAGAGAGATATAAAAGATCGACCAAGCAATCAAGTGGAGATCATCAATTAAAAAAATAATGGAAAGATAATCACATATAAAAGACATTTCTAATTGCATAAATATCAAGAGTACTCAACAAACTTTGTTAATCAAACTTACCAATGAAAGGCTTCAATTTATAGATTTTTCAAGGAAAATCAAGATAGACTACTACAAACTTACCAATGAAAGGCTTTAGGACCTCATTCACGAGCATCATGAATGTACTGGGTGCATTGGAGAGGCCAAAAGGCATACTATCCATTTATAAAGTCCTTCATTTGTCTTGAAGGACATCTTCCATTCATCTCCTTGCCTAATTCTGATTTGATGGTAGCCACTCTTCAAATCTATCTTGGAAAAGCAGGTTGCTCCACTCAAGCAATCGATGAGATCTTCAATTTTTGGTATGGGGAACCTAGACCTGATTGTAATCTTGTTGATGACCCTAGAATCAATGCACATCCTCCATTCACCATTCTTTTTGGGGCTAAGATAGTGGGAACCACACAAGGGCTAAGGCTCTCTTTGATCAATCCCTTATCAAGTAACTCTTGGACTTGTTTCTTAATTTCTTCATTCTATTGTGGGGTCATCTTGTAGGCTTCCTTATTAGGTAGATTGGCTCCTGGTATGAAGTCAATGCAATGACTAATATCCATCATTGGTGGTAGGGAGTTTGGGAGGTCTTCTACTACAATGTCCTCATACTTACTCAACAATTTTTGGATCTCCATGGGAAGATCATCATCCTTTGTTTTTGTTCAGACAGTCCATGGTCTAATCATGACTGCAAATCCTACCTCCTCCTTCATGGTCTTCAAAACCTATTTTTCTCCTACCAACATCACACTAGGCCCCATTTGTGGTGTTTTGTCTTCATCTTTCAAAGGTGTGAGGGTGTATGAGACTCCATAATTCTCTATGACTAGGTGTTCTTTCTCCCATCACGTTTGGCACTCCTATCATATTGCCATGGTCTACCAAGTAGTAGATGGCACGCATCCATGGGGATGATATCACATAGGACCTTGTCCTTGTACCCCCCACGTGGAACTCCACCCAAGATTGTTCATTCACCAACACTTGCTGCCATTTTTTCAATCAAGAGACCTTATAGGGGATGGTGTGAGGCATCCTCTTCAACTATAGATTCTTTACCATTTCAACAAAAAACCAAGTTATCAGTTTTACTAGAATCAATAACAACTTTACAACATTTAACTTGGATTTTACATGTGGTCTTGAAGAGTGAATTTCTTTGTGGTGGCTCTTTCTCCATGGGCACTTTTATCAATGTTCTCCTCACCATGAGAGATTCTCCAACTTCTGGGTTAGCATTGTGTTATGGGGATTTAACACTTTCACTATCTTCTACTTGTGCTATTTGATTTCTTCTTTCTCCTCCAAATAAAGTAGTGGATTGATTTTCAGGGCATTGCCATACTTGATGGCCTATGAACTTGTTGCGCTTGTATCATTTACCACTAAATCCACTTGATCCTCCTATTTGGCCTCCAAATCTGCCCCTATTGTTGGGTCTTCTTCTCCTAAAATTGCCCCTTGAATCTGACTTTTATTCTTGGGAATCACTAGTCTCTCCTTGAGACCTTTGGGAATGTCCTCTACCAGCAAAGGTCCCTCTTCCTCTGAATTTTGTTTTGGCAACAAGGCAACAAACTAAGAGGGGGTTGGGGGGTGAATTAGTTTTCTCACAAACTTTTCTTAATTCAAACTCAACTTCAGATTTGATAATTAATAATGAAAGCACAAATCAACACCACATCAATAACACACATAACACCAAGATTTTTGATGCAGAAAACTCGGTTAAGAGAAAATCCATGGTGGGAACCTACCCACAATGAGATGATACCTTGTTAGGAGTAAATTAAATATTATAATGAGGAATGCACATGCATTCAGGCACACTACCTAGAACTCACTGCTCAAATTACATAACAAGAAGGTCTACAACCCTTGGGAAGGCTCATTGCCTTACAAAAACATTCAGATTACATATGGAGTATCATGAACTGATAAAATAGCATCTCCTCATGTCTGGTTACAATTCCAGTTAAGCACATAACATAAACTCTTCTCTTTCACACTTCTTCACTGTTCTTTGCACTTCTCCTCTGCTACTAAAAGATCAAATCATTGTTCGCACACATAGATACATCTCTCACATGATTATTACATTTATTTATACAAACCATCAACCTATATTTCAAGGTCAGCTCAACACTAATCACAAATTACAAGAATATAACCTCACACGCTACAACATTACATGCAGGCCAAAACAATATTGTCTAAGACATAGTATGAACCTAAATCAACACCTCGAACACACAACACCTTCAATAATTATGCCTCAAACATCTGCAACATGCTACAATCATCTGATCGACCAAGAACACCACATAACACAAACATACCGGAAAAACCATCCACACCAGACAACAAGCACAATGATCAATGCATACCATAAACACAGATAGAACATGATCTAGAAACATCCACAAGTATCATGAATTACTATAGCAACAACTGCAACATCGCCACTTACTAGAATATTCATCATCATTATACCGAACCTCAAGAACATCAACCATACTGACTGTCAAACTGAAAGATTCACTTGTAGAACTCCAAATCATGAACCATCTGAATTGAGGACACATATGAATGTCCCAAACACTTTGCCAAATCCACAAACCAAGATATTGCAATTCCAGAGAAATGCGAAGCAGGATCTAGAACACTGAACAACTGAAAACGAATCTCAATACTAGATCTCATAACTTGATCAAATCACCATGAGGACCACTGAAACTTTAACTAAATCAACTAGAGATACTTATCTCAAAACCCTTTAATCTGCAAAAAACTCATCTGCAATACACTAGCCAAACCAACTCATTTAATCTGACTGCAACACCAGAACACACAAAGGAATATGTTGACATCAATGATAACACATCATTCCAGGAAACTTCTTAACAATATCCAACAATCTCCCCCTTTGGTATTTATGGCAACATATGAATGTGAAAAATAATTAATGCAAAGAAAGAAACCAACAACCAACAATCTCTCGATAACTCTAAACAATCTTGTAATAACCCACCATAATTAACTCAACAAATTTGACCTTTTTTTTTTTTTTGTTTAATTTAATCTTTATGTTTGATTCAATTGCATACTCTGGGCATCCATCCATTTGGATTAGGCATTCATCCATCCGGGATGAGCATCTAACCATACAGGTTAGGCATTTGTCCATATGGGACATAAGGTTTCATCTATCCATTACGGGATAGGCATCTACCCATACGGGGTAGGCATCTATCCAATCGGGATAGGAGGTGCTCTGGCCAAAGACTTAGACTCATCGAGACCATTCGGGTCCTGAGCCACTCGCTAAGTACTACACTCTTTTAACAGAAGTGCACCGAGGTTGCCGTCCTTTCTATACCAAGCCTAGACCCCACCCACAAACGTCTGAGTACGAGGGACAACTCCGTCCCAAGACTACCTACATACCCGCTTCGACACGAGATCAAGGCGTAAAGTATGTAGTTCTATTTTCTATTCTATGGTTTGATGTAAACTGATTAGTGGGTACACAACCCTTTCTAGGGTCAATGTCCCAGACAGTTTCTCTGCGGTTGCTACCCACGATGGTAGCACTTAAACAAAGGCTCAAGATGGCCTATTGTTTGTGGCCTAACAACTACATCCTAACACCTATCATGAGCATCACCCTTGGCCAAAATGTCAATCACCAATATCTCTTCAAGATAAAGAAATAATTTCATAAAAGCGTTTACTTAACCAACCCTAAAGGGGGTTTACTATGGTTTCTCTCAACGGATGAAAATCATTTAAAAATTATCTTATTAGATTATCGATCCAAGAGGGATTACCCGCCCATTGGATTTTAACTTCCAAGTGTCCCTTATTACTCCCCGACAATTTATAGGGACGATGCCACAGACGTCGTTGATGTAGCTTTATTAGGCGTTAAGTGCAGTAGTTCAACACGATGACATTACTTGTAAGCGTGACCCAGAGGCACCGTATATACCGAACACTACTAGGTTTAGGTTTCCATCTTCCTTTATTTAGTTTTTTAACTAAGAAGCTATGAAAACATCATGCTTGAAAACAATTACTAATTGAACATGCATAATTTTAATTGATCGAAATAACTACTTGATGAATTACGTAGCATAAAAACCATAACTTGAAATATAACTTGGATACGAAAAAACTTGTATATTAATAATTACATGCGTCTTGCATGGAGATGATAACGTCAAATAAATGTAGTTAATCTATAAGTAATTTGCATGATATAAGAATAGTGTAACTTGCGTGCATAATTAAGCAATCCAAAATAGTGATTAATTTAGGCATTCGATTCAAATCAAATTAATGTGAATTAATTGCTAAAGGCCAACTAAGTGTCGAATGGATCTTACATGGAATGAGTGATTCTAAAAAGAATTGATCCAATATAATTTAGGAATATAAAATTCACCAAGGATACTTTAATCATGAATAATCCCCAATCTTTCCTAAAATTTATACTAAGGAAGGAATTTAATATTTTCTAAATTTAACAATTAAAAATTAAAATCTAAGCAATTAACTTTAATCCCAAAGTAATTTCTAAAAATTCCAATTTGCAAATAAAAAAGATTATATAAAAAAAAAACTATTTACAAAATGAAAAAAGAGCAAATTCTTTTTTTTTAATATTGTTTTATTGCAAATGGGGGAGTGGGGACCACGGGTCCCATCACCCCCCTGCGGTCCTGCATGTGGAGGCCCGCAGGGTTGAGGGGTCTCGTGGTCCCCTCCACTCCCCTGCGGCCACTGACAGTGACCGCAGGGTAGTGGGGGGTATCGCTGCCCCTGGCGGTTTCAAAACCCGCTGCCCTTGCACGCTGCCATCATGCCTTCGAAATTTTTTTGAAGACCGTGCCGATTCATTAATATATTTCATCATTGAATGCAGTTTATTATAATTATAATGTGACGTTAATATATATTATCATTCGAAATAACTTTATATATATATATATGGTTTTATATTTCCTTACTAAAAAAACAAAAGAGAATTTTATTTATGAAAGTAAGAACATGGATAAAATAGATGATCAATAATTATTATTTTTTTGATTGATTTTCATAGTAAACAGGAGTTTATCATTTACACAGAGAGAGAGAGAGAGAGAGAGAGAGAGAGAGAGAGAGAGAGAGAGAGAGAGAGAGAGAGAGAGAGAGAGAGAGAGAGAGAGAGAGAGAGATTTATCCAACATTCACAGGGAGGGAGTTTATTTCCAGACTTCACAAGGAAATTGTTTATTTCCAGGATTCATTTCTAGTATTCACATGAGGATTTATTCAACTGATATTCATAGAGAGGTCTTTGTCCAACTCACAGGGAGATGCAAAATAATCATAGGGAGAGATTTAGAATAACCATAGAGGAAATAATCACAGAGATTTAAAATAATCACAGAGAGAGATTTAGAATAACCATAGAGGAAATAATCACAGAGATTTAATCACATAGATTTTAAATAACTAATATTCATAGAGAGATTCATTTTAAGAATGAGATTCTGATTTCCAGAGAAATGAATTAGAGGGAAGAAGTAAAGATTAAGATTCGATCACACAGGGAAGAGTTTTATTTTCAGAAAAAGAGATTTAAAAAAAAAAAAGATAAAGGAAATATGATTTTTGCATAGATCTAAAATCTTTGGAAAAACAAAAGGCAAGATTATGAACATATTTCTTAAGGAAAATAAAATAAATAATAGAACTATCTTTTACTTGCATTATGTGGAAGAAACTTATCAATAATTATTTCTAAATAGAAGAAAAAGACTTACACTCTAATAAAATTTTTGAAAGAAGATCTAGAAGCTATTTTTTTTTTGATAATATAAATTTCTCATATGACAAAAAGAGAGAACCTGGCTTGCTAAAGCTTGATGTTGAATCCTCTAGCTATCCTTGATCCTTCCTTGCAACTAGAGAGAGATCTTCCAACAACAACTTAAAAATTCTTGCAACAAAATGAGACTACCAAAGAAAAACTTGGGAAAATTCCCTTCAAAACATAATCAACTCCCTTCTTTGAAACTTGCATATAATTTATAAGAAAATTCCCTCCATTCCACTATCTTGAAAATTTAATTAAGAAAAGAGATTCTTTCCCAATTTTGGACTTCATGCAAATTGATTAGACTTAGTGGGAGGAGTTACATGCAAGGTGGTGGAGAATCCTCTAGAAGCTTCTTATTCTTCCTACAACATGTGCCATAATTGGATGAGGAAAACTAAATAATAATTAAGAAAAATGTATATTTTCCATGTGTGTGTGTGTGTGTTTTATTATTTTATCCTTTTATAATATTCATTCAATCATTTAAATAGCTTATCCAAAAAAATATAATAGAGTTTGTATTTTAAATCCAAAAGTGATAAAGGAGGGTTGTGACAAATCTCCCCCTGCGATCATGTACATGATATGACAGTTTTTCACATGCTCTTCTCCCCCTTTGACATCAATGCAAAAGGCATATGTGCAAATCATGATTCTCTCCCCTTTTAGAACAAACTCTCAAATCACAACTAAACATTTGAACCACAACACTAACTACTCCCCTTGAGTAGCAACCTCACTCATCAATCTGGAGCACAAGATATCTCTATGAAATCCACTAGATTGATGCAAATCCATGCATCTTAGTTCTCACCAGGAGGGGAAATCACCCCTAACTTCTCTCTAAGATAGTCAAAAGTATCTTTAGGCAAAGGCTTCATGAAGATATCTGTAATCTATTCCTTTGTAGATACATACTCCAATCTGACTTCTTATTCACCTTCTCTCTCAAGAAATGAAACTTGATTGATATGTGCTTGGTATTTGAATGCAACACCAGATTCTTAAAAAAATTAATTTCACTTGAATTATCATAGTACATACCAGTAGGCTCATCAAAAACTACTCTAATATACTTCAACATCTACTTCATCCATACCACCTGAGTACAATTGCTAGCAACAATAATGTATTAAGCTTCTGCAGTAGATAAAGAAATAACATTCTACTTCTTACTCATCCATGAAACCAATATCTTACCCAAGAAAAATTCACCACCACTAGTACTCTTTTTGTCATAAACATCACTTGCCCAATCAACATCAGTAAAAGAACTCAAAGTAAAGTCATCATCTTTAGGATTCCACAAACCAAAATCAACTATCCCTTTCAAATATCTCAAAATTCTTTTAACATCAACAAAACAAGATTCCTTAGGATCAGCTTGAAATATAGCAACAAGATAAACAACATTCATAATATCAGGTGTAGTCTGTGTCAAATATAATAGTCCACCAATCATAGATCTATATCTAGTCTGATTTTCTTTCAAAGAATCATCATCCTTTGTCAACTTACATCTGGTCACCATAGGTGTACCAATTGTCTTTGAATCATCTAAACCAAACTTCTTCAATAATTCCTTCACATACTTAAACTGTGATATAAAATACCTTTATCCAGCTGAGTAATTTGCAATCCCAAAAATAATTTCATTTCACCAATCATAGACATCTCAAACTCATTCTGCATGTCATCAACAAACCTCTTGCACAAACCATCATTTCCACCAAAAATAATATCATCAACAAAAACTTCAATAATTAAGATTCTATCATTATCAATCTTGAAGTACAGATTACTATCAGTACTACCTTTATTGAATTCATGTTTCATCGAATACTTATCCAATTTGGCATACCAAGCTCTTAGGGCTTGCTTGAGTCCATACAATGCTTTCTTCAATCTGTAAACCATGATATTCTGATCTGCCAACTGAAATCCATCTGGTTTCTCAAAGTAGACTTCCTATTCCAGCTCACCATTAAGAAAGGCCGACTTGGTATCCATTTGATAAAATTTGAAATCTTTGTAAGCAACATAAGCAAGAAATAATCTAATAGCTTCAATTCTAGATACTGGAGCAAAAGTTTCATCAAAATCAATTCCTTCCATTTGAGAATAACCCTTACAAACAAGTCTTGCTTTATTCCTAACAAATTCACCTTTCTCATTTAATTTATTTCGAAACACCCATTTAGTTCCAATTACATTTTTTATCCTTAGGTCTGGGAACAAGAATCCATGTATTGGTCTTTTCAATTTGGTTCAATTCTTCTTCCACCGCTTTAACCCAATTTTCATCTTTGCATGCTTCACTAACATCCTTAGGTTCAATATTAGAAATTAATCAATACTCTTCAACAATTATTCTCCTAGTCATCACACCTCTATTCTTATCACCTATTATCTGATTCTCTAAATGATTCAATCTTACATACTTGGGAGTCTTAGGATTTCCCTGATTTCTAGACTCTTGAGCTCTTTCTTCTACACTAACACTTGTGCCTTCTCCTTCATTCTCAGGTTTTTCTGTAGCAATCTAAATTTGATTCTGGGTCTATACTTGCTTTCCTTTATTTGAACTAATATCCTGATCATCTGAATCATATCCACAAGATCATATATGTCTCTCATTGCCTTCATCAACCTTCACATCATCACTCTCAACTATCTTTCTCAATCTCTTATTATAACACTAGTAGGCCTTTCTCTTAGTAAAATAATCAAGAAAGATTCCTTCATCACTTCTAGCATAAAACTTCCCTAGATTTTCATCTTTTCTGATATAGCATTTACTTCCAAAAACCCTAAAATATCTAACTTTAGGAACATGACCAAACCATAACTCATAAGGAGTCTTACCGATATCACCTTTGATATGCACCTGGTTAAAAATGTATACAACAATACCCACAACTTCTCTCTAATAGATATGCGAAACATTTCCTTCAATCATCATCATTCTAGCAACTTCCTAAATTGTTCTATTCTTCCTCTCCACAACACCATTTTGTTGAGGGGTCCATGGAGAAGATAACTGTCTCTTCACCCCATGCTCTTCACAAAATGCATTGAACTCACCGGAAGTGAATCCAACAACTCTATCAGATCTTAGACACTTCAAGTTCAATCTAGTCTCATTCTCAACCATAGCTTTGAAAATATTGAACTTCTCCAAGGCTTTAGACTTCTCCCTTAAGAAAGTACCCCACATCATGCTTGAATAGTCATCAATCCACAACATGAAATTCCTGTCACCCTGCAACCTTCTCACACTAGAAGGACCACATAAGTTAGTATGCACAAGATCCAATATTCCATTAGAAGTATACTGTTTTCTTTTGAAAGCAACTCTTGTCTTCTTCCCTAATTGATATTCCTTGTATATCAGATTAGAAGGCTTGACCAACTTAGGAAGATCTCTCACTGCTTGAGTAGAAATTATCTTAACCATGCAATCAAAATTCACATGACACATCCTTATATGCCATAACCAACTTTCATCAATCTGAGCAATCAAACAAATTTTGCCACCAACATTCAAGTGAAATATATTACCTTTAGTCTTTGTACCTGATGCAATCTCAATTCCGGAGCTACTCAATATCTTACATTTGCCATTCTTGAATTGCAAATCATAACCCTTATAAACTATTTGTCCAACACTCAAAAGATTATGCTTTAGACCTTCAACATACAAGACATCATCAATGTTATGCTTACCATCAAGAGAAATATAACCTCTACCACAGATTATACTAGCTTTGTCATCTCCAAATCTTACTACACCACCAACATACTTTTCCATACTCACAAACTTACTCTTATCATTTCATATGACGAGAGGAACCACTATCAATAACCCATTCATCTTTCTTTTCAACTTTAGCAACCAAAGCTTTCTCCTCATTAATGCAGCTAGTAGAATCAATAGTCACTAGATCATCTTCCTTGATATAAATGAACACTTATTCATCTCCCGAATTTTCCTTATCAGATTCAACATCTATCACACCTTCATCAACAAGAAAATAACACTTCTTCTGATATTTAGGCTTATATGGATTTAATGGATTCTTAGGAACTCTTTTTGAACACCTTGAGGCAAAATATCCTATATTATTGCATGAAAAACATTTAAGGGGCAACTTCCCTTCATACTTACCTACTCCTTTAGGAAATCTTCTGGCAATCAGGGCTTCAAGCTCTTCAAGCTCTCTTTCCTTTTCTTCAAGATTTCTCATCTCCTTCTCATATCTGGACACCCTTCTAGAACTTTCTTCTAGATCATATTTCTGCTTCCCAAAAATAATAGATTTGAATGTAGATTTTGACTTAGGAAGGGTTTCACTAAATTCACTCAACTCAAAAGCAACAAGATTTCCAATCATCATATCTCTAGTCACATTTGTCACCATCTAGATCTCCTCAATAGAAGCAACTTTATGCTTGTAAGAAGGGGGCAAGGATCTTAGCACTTTAGCAACAATATCTGATTCTTCCAATACTCTTCCAATACTCCCCCAACACATATGATATTCAACACAAACTCATTCACTTTCTGCATAAAAGATGTAATGTTCTCATCTTGACCCATCTTCAGCATCTCATACTTTCCCTTCAAGCTTTGCAACTTAGCAACTTTCACATGACTGTTACCTTCATACAAAGTTTCTAGCTACTTCCTGATCTCATGAGCAGTCTGCAAATCCATCACATTAGTCATCTCAGAATCAGTTAAGGCACTCAACAATGCTTCCTTAGCTCTAATATTGAATTCATCTTCCTTTATCTCATCTGAAGTACTAGGACCATTTAGAGGAGCATTATACACATTCTTAGTAATCTTTCAATAGTCTCCACTGATGCATCTCAAGTGACATTCCATCTAGTTCTTCCAAAGAGTGTAGTATGTTCCATCAAATCTCAGACTATCCTTCTTAAAAGAAAAGGTTGCCATCCTAGATCACCTTAAGTGGTTAAGCTTCTTCTGAAGGATCTATCTCTGATACCAATTGTTGGCAACAAGGCAACAAACTGAGAGGGGGGGGGGGTGAATTAGTTTTCTCACAAAATTTACTTAATTCAAACTCAAATTCAGATCTTATAATTAACAATGAAAGCAAAAATCAACACCACATCAATAACACACATAACACCAAGATTTATGATGTGGAAAACCCAGTTAAGGGAAAAACCATGGTGGGAACCGACAAAAAATGAGATAATACCCTGTTAGTAGTAAATGAAATATTACAATGGGGAATGCACATGCATTCAGACACACTTCCTAGAGCTCACTGCTCAATTCACATAACAAGAAGGGCTACAACCCTTGGGAAGGCTCACTTCCTTACAAAAATAGTTGGATTACATCTGGAGTATCATGAACTGATAAAATAGAATCTCCTCATGCCTAGTTACGATTCTGGTTAAGCACATAACATAAACTCTTCTCTTTCACACTTCTTCACACTTCTCCTCTACTAGTGAAAGATCAAATCATTTTACGCACATGAAAATACATCTCTCACATGATTATTACATTTATTTATACAAATCATCAACCTATATTTCAAGGTCGGCTCAACACTCATCACAAATTACAAGAATATAAACTCACATGCTACAACATTACATGCAGACCAAAACAATATAGGCTAAGACATAGTATGGACCTAAATCAACACCTCAAACATGCCAAACCTTCAACAATTATGCCTCAAATATCCATAACACGCTACAATCATCTGGTCGGCCAAGAACATACTATAACACGAACATACCAGAAAAATCATGCACAACGAGCACAATGATCAATCCAAACTATCAACATGGATAGAACATGATTTAGAAACATCCACAAGCATCATGAATTACCATAGAAACAACCACAACATCACCACTTACTAGAATCTTTATCATTATTATACCGAACCTCAAGAACATTAACCATACTGACTGTCAAACTGAAAGATTCACTTGAGGACCTCCAAATCATGAACCATCTGAATTGAGGACACATATGAATGTCCGAAACACTCTACCAAATCCGCAAACCAATACATTGCAATTCCAGAGCAATGCAAAGAAAAATCTAGAACACTGAAGAACACTGAACAACTAAAAACCAACCTCAATACCAAATCTTATAACTCGATCAAATCACCATGCATACCACTAAAACTTTAACTTAATCAACTAGAGATACTTATCTCAAAACCCTTTAATCCGCAACAACTCGTCTGCAACACACTGCATAAACCAACTCATTTAATTTGACTGCAACATTGGAACACATAGAGGAATATGTTTTTGATTAAGTAAAAACAAGTTTTAAAGGGACCAAAAACCCTATACAAGACAGGTTTTAGAAGGACCTTGTGAGGCCTCACCTCGACTCAGTCTGACATTTCAGTGATTTTTATATATTGACTATTATGGATACTTTATTTTGATGCATTTTGGAATTTAGAACTTATATGATTTCAGGATTTGGATAACATTGCTATATTTTGATGATTTACTTATATGCTTTATGAGATAGAACACTACATGATTGTTAGATAAGATGATATTGCGATGATAGATGTCGTTATTGAATTTGCAGGACTTTACTATGATGATAGAACTATGATGTATGGTTTAGTTTATGTGAATTAGGATGAAATTGCTTATGAGAAATTGCTTGATAAAAGATGTATTTAATCTGTTCAGATGTAAATTGTATGCAAGTGATGATGTGTATTGTTATTCCTTTGAATTATATTATATGTGGATATTTGAAAATACTAATGTGTAAATTGAGATGCGCAGGAAGCTATCCATGTGACCATGGAAATTTACAGAGAACCAAACCTAGACTTATGTATGTTCGTAAGCCAGGGGTTGTCTATTTGGAGAGACAACACCCCGTTTGTGTTGTATTTTATTCGTAACAATATATGCTGCATGTGTGTTAAGTGTTATTTAAATTTATTGTGCAAAATCCACAAGAGACAATTTCATGTTTTGAATTGTAAAAGTGTTTTATTTGTGTCACTTGACACGTGTGGATTTAAGTTTAAATGTTTTATTTTTGGTCTCTTGGTGGGAAAGTGTTCAACTATAGCTTTTTCAATTAATGTAATGTGATGTCATAAATACCTTGGGAAAAGAATCTTTGGAGAGGTCAACATATGTTTGACCAGAAAATAAACTTCAGAGGGGTTTAAAATGGGTTAAATGAACACCTAGGGGTAGTTTAATAGGGTTTCCTAAAGCCCATAAGGTATACCTAAGGGTTAGGGGTAATTTTAGGCAAGTTTCTACTCCTAAGTGACCTTTTAGACACTCTAAAATTTGGCTATTTTGAGTTGTGCGAAAATTGAAATTAGAAATTTGAACCTAGTTGTAAACTTTCCTATTCGAATGAGAGTTCTCTTTCCCATTCTGTCTTACTTTCCTCTTTAGTTTTTAGAAACTTGTGAGAATTGAGAGAAGGAGCTTCTTAAGCAAGAATTTGAAAATTTGAGGGTAATCATCCACTCTCCATTTTTGGAGACGAGAATTTTTGAAAAAAAAATAGAATAGATTTGAATAGTGAAATTTGGCTAAGGGTAGAAGAAGAAGATCCGTGGAATTGGACAACTTTTCCTCAAATACTATCCTACCTTTGGGCAGATTAAGGTTGGTTTCATTATTCTTAAAATGACTTCTTTTTGCATGTGTTTGAAAGTATGTTGGTGTAAGAAATTTGTTTTCTTGTATGTTTTTTTTTTGAAATTTCACTTGGTTTTTTTGTATATTGTTTTGTATGTGTTTTTGGGAGTTTTCAAGACCTCTCACTCTTGGGAGAGAGGAGGATCTTGTGGGTGGTAGCAGTGACAACCCTTGAGTGAGAGACTCTTGTTAAGAGAGCGATCACAAGGGATTTTTGTGTGACCCTTGCTGCATGGCCTGTTTGTGCAATAGGGGTCATAAGGAGGGATATAAGGCTAGAATGCCTTGGGGGGCATAAGGAATAAGGGGTTGAAATTCTTGATGTATTTGTTGTGCCATGAGGTGGCTACATGTTTTCCATACTTGCAGTTCTCCTCAGGGTATTGGTCCACTACCACCCTTGAAAAGGTCATCACCAAAGTGTGGTGCAGTGTAGCCAAGTTGGGAATGTGTTTGAAATCTGTGTGTTTTCTGTCTTCTATGTGTGTGCATGTTTGTTACCCGTCTAGGGCTTGGTTCTCCGAGCTCGGGGGTGGCTACTAGTTAGCCTAGGCTGGGAGGTGAGCACTCCATGGTCATATTTGTGATTTATTATGCAGGATTGTCGGGAGAAAAGATTAGGACAAGTGAAAAGTTGCAGAAGATTATTGTTGCAGAAATTTATGTGCAGTTATAATTACTAGTTTTAAATGGAGAAATATACCCTCATTTGTTGAAATGAGAGGCAAGTGTAAATTTGAGATATAGACATGAGAATTGTTATTGTATTTAAATAAAGAAACATCTTGTAAATTTTGCAGAATATCTTTAGGGTTGTAAAAAGCTAGATGCATCCATATTTTCTATTTGAAAGAAATACTTTTGAATCGCATGCAATAGTCATTGTAATATGAAAATCAGTTTTATTTAATTCTGTGTTGTTTTTCTTTTATCTGTAAATTTGTATTCATTGTGAATTTGTATTCATTTTAATTGCAGAAAGTTGAGTTGAAGTTGTTGTTAGATTTTAAATAAAAATAGCTTTTCAGTTGCAGTAGAAATTGCAGAATCAGTAAATGTATTTATTGCAGAAAAGAATAATGTATTCCTAAATTAGTATTCCCTAAGTTCAAAAAAAAAAAAATATCCGATGTGTTAAGATAAATAGTTTAGTAGGAAATTTATTCTATTCTTAGGCATTTAAAATGAAATTAAATAGGAAAGGCAATAAATAGATTTGCGTGCATATTGTAGATTAAAAATAAAATTTATAATTCTGTTTTCTGTAAAAAAAATAAAGTACATTATAGTTCTGGAAAATATCCTTCCATTAAACAGACTTATTACTATACTTCCTTTCCTACAACTGTAAATTAGAATCTTCCATGATTTCGGTGTTATTTTAGAAAAGAAATAATAATATAAGTTATAAATAAATATATATATTTATATACATGTAGAATTCATGTATATATATTTATATATACTTATATATAAAACATATTATAAAATTAGCCTGCAAAACAAATGAAGTTGTAAACCTAAATATATATATACCATATTTTATATATATATATATATAGTTTTATTTAACTTAATGAACTACCTTTGTTTTTTTTTAAAGAAAAAAAATGCATGTAAAATATATTTGCGTGTGCCCTACGCGGCCCTTCCCAAAAGGCCTTTCTCTCTTTTTTTTTTTTTTTCCTTTTTTAATATATATATTAAAAAAGGAAAAAAAAAAAAAAAAGAGAAAGGCCTTTTGGGAAGGGCTGCGTAGGGCACACGGACCCTGTGCGGGCAGAAAAGAGAAGAATGATTATTAAACAAAAAAAAAGGGATTAAATTTATAGATTAATAAAAGGGTTAGGGTTTGCATGGGTAAACCCATTTATGTTTTTTTAAAAAAATATATTAATATTTTATTTATATAATATTATTTATATTTATATATATGTATGGTGGGATTTTTTTTATTTTAACTTTCCAAAGGAGATTGAAATGCTATGAACCCAATTAAAACGAATTAATATTAGACTTTAAATTTAAAAGAGTTGGCTTGTTTTATTTTACATTTAAATTAATTGAGAAGATTATGAACTGTATATTAATGAAATTAGTATTTATTTTTAATTTAAATAGATTTAGTTATTCATGAAATATTTATTAATAAAGTTATGATTTATTTTAAATTTGTATAGCTGGAATACTTAAGAGCTGTATATTATGAAGTTGATATTTAATTATAAAATTAAATAGATTGAGCGACAATAAGCTAGTCTATTTGGATCCATAGTTAATCTTAAATTTATTACCTGCTATTTAAGTTAGTAGATGAAGGTTCTTTTAAACATAGTTAAAACCCAAACCGCTTAGTGCATTCGTGTTAGCGAACTTAATGTTAACTAATTAGTATTTAAAAAAAATAAATTTTCCCGTTCTTGCCCTAAATTTTGGGCATGACAGACCTGCAACCTGAACCGAAAGATAAACTTGAAAGACCACTCAAAGAAACAAAACACAAAAGAGATTTGGCCCAGCCAATTAAAAGAAGGGGAACATCATTAACCCCCACCAAAAACCAACAAGCTGCAAAAACCAGCAGCCCTACCCCAACCAGGAAAGATCAAGAATTTGACCTACCCTTATGGGATCGAAGGGTCATATCAAAAGAGGAGTGGGACAATTTAGATTTTTTACTTTTAACAGTAATCCATCCCTCCTCAAACCTATCAACAACCTTTTGCCAAGAGGATGGGTCTAGAATAGAGGACCTCCCATCATCAGGAGGAGCAGAGCCAACATCCAAAAAGGCAAAGACAACAACAACAATCTGAGATGCGGGAGGGTCATCCATCGAAGAAGAAGATCCATCATTTTTCAAACGATCACTCGGGATACCACCGCAGGCATTCACACATTCCTGAGGCACGGAAACACCAGAAACAAGAGGCGTACCCTCAGTCTGAGGAACCTGTACCATCACCTGGGAGAAGCTTTTATTTTTAACAAAGTAGTGTTTAGAGGATGCACCTTTCCACCAAGAAGCATATCTTTTTTTCTTTTTATCTGTTTCACACCTTGCAGCAACATGTCCAGTCTGGAAGCACTTTCGACATCTAAAGGGGATACCTTCAAAGTCGAGTGGTTGGACCCAAGATCCCAAGGAAGATTCAATCTCTAACTCAGCTGGAAGCCCTTTAGAGACATCAATGTTAACCAAAATACGAGCATAAGTAGAATGATAAATTTGGTAAGATTCCTTATCAATCATTAGGAATTCACCTAAAGCCTCCCCCACTTCCTCTAGCAGAGAACCCGTCCAAAGATGAATGGGAAGGTTGGGGAGCCTAACCCAAATAGGAATCTCATTAAATGAATCAGTAGATGGATTAAAGCTTGAGAACTAGGGTTTAACCATCAAAACATATTTGTCCTCCTAGCTGAAAGGATTAATCCCTAAGATTTTTGATCTGTCCTCTGCAAATTCAAATTTAGCAATGAAAAAACCCTTGGCCGAGGGAAAAATGTTAACTGAACCTTTTATGATCGGTTCCCAGCTTTGGGAGATCCAAGTTTGCAGCTGAGGAAGGCTTGGCCAAAAACCCCGGAACCTGCAGATCAGACCATGAGCTTCAAACACAGAGGAAGTGTGGATGATCTCCATGTCAGTATCAACAGACACCTTGAAAACCAGAGGTTTGCAAACAGAAACCGCCATAGGCCCTAAGCCACAGATACCCAGATTGGCTGTAGAGGGTGCAGGAAGCACCATATCACCATCCGAAACCCTCGTTGAGCTCCCATGCACAACACCAGGACTAGCCACACCAAGGGAAACGGGGGACTGGACAACATCACCAACTGGTGTTCTTAGGGCAGCGACAACGACAATAGCAGTCACAGACGGCCTTAGGGTAGTTTGCAAAGGGTCGACATCACGAGCAGTAGTGGCGGCCTTAGGAGCAGCAGTCGCAAATGGCAATGTGACAGCCTTAGTAGCAGTCGCAGACGACATCACGACAAAACTTACACAGAGGAATATGTTGACATCAATGACAACACATCATTTGAGCAAACTTCTCAACACTATCCAACAATTTGTCCTTCCCCTACCTCTACCCTGCTCCTGTTGCTTCCTTTAGAATTTTTCTTTAGCCTTCAAGGCTAATTGGTAGCATTGTTTTACTATTCTAGGGCTAGTGAGACTAAGTTCATCTTGAAGGTTATATCTTAACTCATTCAAATACCTTGCCACTTTTTCCACATCCTCCTCCATATGGCCTAATCTGATGCTCAATTTGTAGAACTCTTCAGTGTAGGTTTTTACATCCATATCTTTTTGTTTGAGGTTTTATAATTTTCTATACAATTGAATTGCATAGTCACTAGGGAGGAATTTTCCCTTCAACTTTGTAACCATCCTATCCCATGAAGAAATATTTGGCTTGCCCTTCTTCTTCCTCTCATCTTGTATGTAGTCCCGCCATAGGGATGCATGTCCCTTTAGTTTGATCCTTGCCAACTTTACTTGATTCCCCTCAAGTATCTCCTCAAAATCAAATTATTAGTCCATGTCTCCTATCCAATCTGGGAGTTCTTCTCCATTTAAACTTCCTAAATACATTGGTAGGTCCATCATTCTTGACAACCTTGAGCAATCTCTTCATTCTCAACTCTTCAACATCTCTCTCTTCTTCTTGTTCTCCTTGTGGTGTGCTTTCTTCACCCACTTCTTCTTCTTCTTCTTCTTGGTCACTCACATCTCCTATGACCAGTCCTCTTCTCAAATTTGTTTCAATTGCATCAAGCCAGGATTGAAGGATCTCTGTCAACTCCCTCATCTCCCTCATCTCTCTTGCATGCTTCTCCTTCAATTCACTCATCTCTCTGGCAACTGGATTCCTTTTTGGAGGCATTCTTACTTCTCTTCACTTCAACCTTTCCCTCTTCTAAATCAACCTTTTATCTGATACCAATTTGATGCAGAGGCAGGGGTTAGACTCAAAAAGACAATCTCAACTTGGAGGGATTCTACAACACAAATTCAAAAAACACATTTTGGGCATACCTACTAGTCTCCAACATGGACCACTACAAGACGTGAGCTCTTACATATAGGTCTTCACATTCATGAGGTCTTGGATCAACACCAAAAGGTAGTGTATGCATACTATTTTGGGGCTTGATTCATTACAACAAGTACAACCTTGAGGTCTGCAAGATTCCCACACTCACTTCTATTGACACCAGTTAGACCTTTATAATTATGACTATCCTTGTGATGGCTAAAAGGTCCAAAAAAAAGTATCCTATGTTTCTAACCCACTCAACCTATTTAGAGGACCCTGCATTATGTTTGAACACATCACTTTGGCTTGACAACGATGAAGGACTCCCTTTGCAACTCTTTTGTAGCATACATGACTAGTAGTTATTATTGTGATGTCAACCATTTATGACAGTCATCCTTACACCCGTTTGATGAACAAAAATGGCTTCTTCTCAATTGTTCAGGGTCTTAGGGTTCTGACACACCATCTTAATATCACTCTTTGGGTGTCTTACATCATATCCCCTTAACAAGACACAATTTTGCAATCAAGGACACTGACTATATAAACTTTCACAATCTGCCCTATTAGAACAGTCATATTAGGGCACTCTAAATAACTCAGTAAGATCATTAAAAGAATGGGACAATGAATGTGAGGTCTCTACAGATGCCTCAACACCTTTACTGGTCATAGGAAACCCAATTTTCATTGATGATATGTAAAATTGGCCCTCAAATTTTCATAACAGTATGATACATCTATCATATTAGACCGACTAGTCTAACATTGAGCGTGCCACCTTCATTGTGGAGCCATGCATGAATAGGATATAAGATTACATATTTACAGGAGCCTTCCCACTCATTTGTGTGAGTTTTTAACATGGGAAAGGCCAAATATACATATTGTTACTTTCTCTGGATACCCTATCTAGGGTTTTTGGTAATTTTCACCCACTCATTTGTGTGAGTTTTTAACATGGGAAAGGCCAAATATACATATTCTTACTGTCTCTGGATACCCTATCTAGGGTTTTTGATAATTTTCACCAAAATGAGTATATCTTTTTCAAACCAGAATGGATTAGAATGAAACAAAAGGAAAAATTATGTGGATTCACTGCTACATCATATCCAATAGGCTTCCAATGAAAACAAGAAATATTTCACAGTGAATAGAAAGAAAAATCAGACTACAACGTTCTAGAATGCACAAAAACTCCACTTTTATTAAGCAAAATCTTCCAAAATTCAAAATCCAAGCCTTGGATGATGTGCGAAAAGGATATTTATGCCCATCCAAGTGGTTTTCAATCACCAACCTTGAAAAAACAACTTACAACCATATTTTCAAAAAGTTACAAGAATGCAAAAAATTGTCATTACAAACAATGACAACTTTTACATTTTTTGCCCAATAGACATCAAACTTGCACAAATAGGTCCAAATACACCATAATGGCCCAAAATGGCGTCATTGACATAAAATAACATGGAATCAAAGAAAATCTCAAATTTGGCCATGTTGACCATACACATGCTCCTTAGGTGCTCCCACACCAGTGGAATTGTAGGATAAGGTTAGACATAATTAAATAAATGTATATGCATTTAATTAATGGTGAAGGTTAAATTTAATTTAATTAAATAAATGTAAATTTAATTTAATTAAATAAATATAAATTTATTTAATTATGGATGAAGGTTAACCTTAATTAAACAAATTTAAATTTATTTAATTAAGGGTGAGGGTTACATGTGAAGGTTGGGTGAACTCACAATAATGGTTCCCACTTTTTTGCCACTTTTGACACTGAGATGAACAATTTTAAAGTAATCTTCAACTTCCAACAACTATAACTTTTAAACTATTAAGAATTTGAAGATGATGTAAATTAGTGATTTGTAGAATTTTGTCTGTACATTCCATATATATTTTTTTCAAATTTTTTAGAAGGATTTTCTTTTAATTTTTTCATCTCCCTCAAAAAGTAGTTTTTTACAATAAACTACATTTTTTAAGAGTGATGTGCCTCCCGAAACGCATAACTTTTTTTCTATAAATGATAAAAACTCAATTCTTTCGAATTTTGATTTGTAAAATCAATATCCAAGGCTTGCAGTTGGTTTGATAGTGACATGTTCAATATTTTTCATTTTATTAAGTTTTGAAGTCCGACTAGTCATAATTCAAACATAGGTTTACGTTTGAACACATAACTTATTCTATATATATCAAAATTCAATTTTATTTTTTTTGTTAGAAAGAAGACATCAATAGCCAGGGCTTAGATATTTTTTAGAATTTTTTTAAATTAGTTTCCTATTTTTCCCAATGCGTTGAACAAAGAAGTTCATGTTCGGTGAAAAACCTATATTTGGTAAAATTAAAAAAAGAAAGTTCATAATAAACTCAATATGTAATAAAATTATATTCATTGGAAAGCTTGCTTCGAGGAATATAATACTACATTTTGGGTTGTCAAGATCATTCCATTTGAGCCTTCAACCAGAGGTTTCAAGGCCAAAAATCTGCAAAAAAATGTAGAAATCTTCAGAGAAGTGTTAAAAAAGGGGTTCGAACGAAGGGGGGTTCGAGCAAACCTCCCTTTTTTAGGGGGGTTCGAATGAAGGGGGGTTTGATCGAACCCCCACACTATAATTGAAAAACAACATAAATGAGCATTAAAGGTGCTTTGCTCGAAAGATGGGGTTCGAGCGAAGTAGGGTCTTCGCTCGAACCCCAAAGGGTATTCCGTTCGAACACCCCCACTTCGCTCGAACCCCCCGTAAACAAAATTTTCCACTTTCGCCAATTTCCTTCGTTGGCAAAAGTGGGAACCAGCTTTGTGAGTTCACCCGGTTAATCTTAATTAAATAAACATAAATTTATTTAATTATCGGTGAGAGGTAAAGGTAAAGGATTAATTAAATAAATAATAAATATTTATAACTAGCTAGAATTGGATAAGTGATGGGGTTGTTCTAATCCACGTCATAACTTATCTATCTAGGGCAGTGTCCATGGCTGTATGCAAAAGAGAATGCATAAACTTGTTTGACAATCTATTCTACAACACACTTGCAGGAAATAAAATCTACTCTAGAGAACACTTGAATAAAAGGAAATTATAATCTAGCACACACTTGATAGAAAGGAAAGAGGCTAATTTAATTCACACTTGCTAGAAATAAAATGCTTGCTTGAATTCAAATATACTCTAAGAAATTCTGGAAATCAAATTAGGTCTATCCTATTTCCTCAGGCTAAAAAAAGCCTTTCAAATCCCCTCCTTTGCTCAAATGATTACAATGGATTTTATAGAATTAATAATCCATATCTACCTAACTAAACCACTAAGAATTTGGATCCAAGATCCTATTTTTAAGGGGGAATTTACAAAACTTTGAGAAAACTGAATTTGTTTTACTTCATCTTGCCAATCTATCTGTCATTTTCTGTCATTAACTGCTCCTTCCCTATTGCAAATTTTTTCAAACTCTTAAAATGGTTTTTATTCCTCAATGTTTAGTTTCTAGATCATTTTTTAAGTTTTTAATTCAGTTAAGAAATGAGGGAGATATCATTCTTCTATTGAGACTGCAATTTTCACAATTTATGGGCACCTAATTTTTAGGAAGTCTCAAATTTTCAATGTGAATGAAGGAGTATACCAAAGCATTCTTGATCATCATGAAAAAGATTCTATAATAATGCAATTACATTGGAGTGCTGTAGTAACTTGAGTTATCTTTTTTGGAGAAAGATAATGTAGTATAGTGTGCAACTACAACTTCTTGCAGGAGTTGTTTGGAGTTAATGTGTGAAGCTCTCTGCTACAACTATTTTTTAAATCTTCTTTTTGTCATGAGTTATTAAGTAACTCATTCAACTACATTGTAACATATTGCACACTCATAGAGACATATTAGAAGCAATTTGGATCACATTTATTTACTATAAATAAATCAAATATCTACCTAATATTTTACTATAAACATGCTAAAGAACTTCCAATTACTACTCAAATCCACTTTTACAACAATAAAATAAGAATAAATAGATTATTTTAATGGGTTAAATATGGGACAATTTAAGGTGTCATCAATAAGGTTAAGTGTGGTCAAATTTATGTGTCTACATTATGCCCCTCTTTGATATAGCCTCATAAAGTGATATTATATCAAAGAAGAATAAACCATAGTGGATATAAAGGGATAGGGACTAGTAGCATGGTGCCCTTGTCATTATTAGTTTTTATGAAGGATAATGAGGAGGTGGTTGTATGCCCCCTTGAGAGGACATGCAAGGTTCAAAGAGCACATGTGTGCTCTTGTAATAGATAAGAGGACTAGAGGATTAAGGATGAAATGGAAAAGGGTAGGGATGATGAAGGTATGGATGAGAGGTAGAATGGAGGAGAATAATGTTGCAATGATATGAGTAAACTAGATTTGATATTGCACTTGATGTTAGGAATCAAGGTATAAGGAACTAGGATGACAATGTGCCAAGTACATGATAAAAAAGGTCAAGTGCAAACATATACCTTATGACACCATGATATGGAAGACCATGATGCCTTTGTGGCAATGGGATGCAAAGACCATGATAAGTGAAAACAATGATAACACACAAAAGCAACAAGAAAGAATGCACAAAAACCCAAAAGAAAAGCAATTTTTTTTTCCTAGTCAAGATCAAAACCAATGGATTGATTGATTGATTGATTTAGGAGGGTAGAAAAGTTAATAAGAATAATGCATTTTGAAAGGATTGGGAAGGATACATCCCATGATGATGATTTGATTAAAGATATGATTGAATTATTTTAAACTAATTTGGATCAAGATGATGGATTGATTAAGGATGATGAGATAGATTGCAAGATTGGATTGCATGGATTAGGATTAATTACACTTGGTTGGACTAATTTGGGATTTTTTTATTATAGGGATGAAGGGATTGGATACGATGAGAAGAGGTTAAATATATTTGTAGGATGGGAGGAGGATAAATGGATGTGATGGATGGGATTGGATGGTGAATAAATTAGAATAAATGGATTGGATATGATAGGATTCATGGAGGATATGATGGTTAAGATATAAGAATGAATATGAACTAATGACAAGAGAGGACCAAGGCTTGGTAAAATGATGGAATGGAGATTTCTTTTATGGGAAATTGATGGATTGAGGGGATAGATAGTGGTGGGATACAGAGGACTAAAGGATAAAGGATAGGTGAATGAGGATCCAAAGTCTATGTTGCAAAGGACTGAAATGCCCCACACGAGAGGTGGTATAATGAAGGATTGGAAGATAATGGGTAAACATTTGTGAGATGGAAGGATAGTGTATAAAGCATGCATGGATATTATTTTTCATTTAAATTAATCAAGATCAAAGCTAGGAATGGAGGATGGATTTTGATAGGATGATGGATATGAGATGGAAGATAGGATAGGATAGTCAAGATCAAAGATATGAAAGGAGGATGAAATTAGATAGGATGGTGGATGAAGGATAAGGGATATGGAGAATGTGGATGGTATGGATGAATCTTGAACCAAAGTGTAGAGTGCAAAAGGATAAGTGATTACACATGGTGCTTGTTCACCAAGTTTTTTTCATGGTACTTACCCAAGGTTCCATAAGAAGTGGTTTTCACCATTGGATGGATTATGTTTTTTTCTCTTTACCTTTTTTTTCCTTCTTTGTTCATTTTTTTTGGTTTTTTGTAATAGTTTGGATGGATAGGGATGAGGATAAGGATGTGGACAAGTGGATTTTGAATATAGTGGATAGGTGATACGGGATGGAGGAAGGACTCAAGCATCTAGTTCCATTGAAATTATCCCTTAAAGATGTGCTCTAATGAACCATGATAATTAGAGCTATGCTCATAGATGTTGGTAGAAATGGATGGAGAGATGGAATGGATGGAATATGGAGGGGGATAAGCATTTATGATATTGTTTAGACTAAAGAAATGGGATTATGGAAAATGAATGGGATTTTGAAAGACGTGGATAAATGGACGGGGATGTTGGGAAGACTTGTGGATAAATGGATGAGGATGTTGGGAAGATCAACATTGGCACACACTTTGAAGGGTGTTTGAGTTGTGGATGAGGGTGTTTAAAAGTAAGTGGATATAAATATAGTTTTAAGGACACGAGGGCCCAAAAATAGATGAAGGAGATGATGGACTTAAGAAAGTGGATTTTAGGGCATAAGGGCCTAAAATTGATTTTGAACATGTGGTATTTTTAAATAGAGGATTGGAGGACTTATGAGTGGAGTAAGTTTTTGGATTAAAATTTTTGGATGTCAATTTGAATTTCTATTTGAGATGCATTTATTATATGAGTTGCTTGGGAATCCACATGGTTTTTTATTTTTTATTTTTAGGCCTTTGTGGCCTTTTGGATTTTTCTTTCCTTTGGACATATTTTTCTTTTCTTGAGCATGCCTTTTTGATGGGACATGTTGATCTTTGGATTTTTGTGGATTTTCGGCTTTATGAATTTTAGATTTGAAATCCAATTTTTTTCCAATAGCAATGGTATGGGTGAATGGGGATGGATGACTTGGATATGTCATGGATGGGGTAATGAAAGGAGAGTGTTGGAAGGGATTCAAGGATGTGTGCATTTGTTGATCTTGATTAGATATTTGAGGTGACACAATGTAATATTTTGGATTAAGATGGAGGTATATAAGGACCCAAGATGGATGGAAGGGGTGAAGGGTTTAATTTTGGAACATAAGGACCTAAAATGGCTGTGGATGATGAAGGAATGTAATGTAAGGGTCCAAAATGGATTGGGAAGATGGTGGGTGATAAAATTTTGATTTAGAAGTGATGAAAGGTATACCAACATCTTGAGCATGATATTTGTAGCCAAGGCCATATTAAATTTTATTTGCTTGATTTGGAGGGGTTCCAATATGCCTTGCTCATTGAGGCATATCCCTTTTCTTTGATAATTAATTTTTTGACAAATTGTTTTTTCAATAGGATAATTATTATTTTCAAAGAAGGATGTGAGTCTATTTTGAGGGGGATGGGAAGTGGAAGGGATTGTAAACTCTTGGAGGAAACAATAGTGGATGAAGGTGGAAGAGCCAAGTTGATATGTATGAGATTCATGGATAACTTGGATAGGGTGGTGGTATCTTGTGTAGTATTGGGATAATATGGTGGATTAGGAGGAATATTGGGTACCTAAGATGGATTAGGATCATGACATGAATATGAGGGGATACTTTGATCTTGACTTGGGAGGGGATCATGAAGGGAAGTAGGGGGGTGATGAGATTGATTATGGAGGGGATCATGAGGAGGATTAGGAGGAACATTGGGTTCTTGAGATGAATTAGGATCATGCCAAGGAGATGAGGGGAAAATTTGATCCTGACTTGGGAAGGGATCATGTGGTGTAGTGGAAGGGATGATTGGATTTTTATATGGAAAGGGATCATACAATGGGGGTGAAGGGGATACTTGGAATTTGAGATGGAGGGATGTTTTGATCTTGAGGTGGTGAGGAATATATGATATCATGATTTGGAACAAGCTCTTGGCATGTTTGAGGTTGTGGGTATTGTGTGATAGATGAGGATATGGATTATTCAACTTGGGTGGGTGGAGGGATGGGGGATTCATGAAGCTTAGGGGACTAAGGTTTTTCATGATTTGGAGGGCATGAAGGTGGATGCATGATATGGAAATATTATGCAAATTTTTTTGGAGGTGGGGATTGTGTCTCCTTTACTAATAATTCTTTGGCATTCTTTTGGAACATAGCCTCGAAGGATGGGGATAATGTGGATTTTGATGGAGTGATTTGGGATTTATGGAGATTAGAACTATATGGAGGGTTAGGATTTGATGGGAGATTAGGATTATTGATTAGGGGAATAGGATTAAGGCTTGAGGGATTAAGTGAAGGATTAGGATTATGAGGGAGATTTGGATTAGGTGGAAGATTGGGATTAGATGTAATATTAGGATTGTGGTTTGGAGGATTGTAGTATAAGGAACTTGGATTATGGGTAGAGGTGATGGAGGGTTTATAAAATTATGGGGATTGGGATGTGGATAAAGGATAAAAGTGAGGTATAGATGTTAGATAGGAGGCATATGTGTGGGTGAGGAATAATATGGAGACATGGATGATGAATAAGATGGATTTCCCTAGTCAAAGGTAGAGGAAGGATAAAGAATGAGAGATAGACTAGTATTAGATATAATTGGTTGAGGTGGAATGGATGGAGATATAATATATGAATTGGAGGTTATGGGATTGACTTGGTAAGTGGGTTGGGGTGGCAAGCATGAATTGGTGGAAGATGGATAAATTTGAGGCATGCATGAGTTGGATGTGAATCATTGATAGGTTGGTTGGGTTGGAGGTATGGTTTGAGGAATGGTGTTTGACATAGATCATTGAACTTCTATAATCATTTTTTCAAACCCACCCATGATGAGATGAGGTCTTGGAGGAGGATTGGAATTGGAAATGGATTAGATTTGGAAGGTGAGGTTTTGAGATGATTTTAGATGGGGTTTAGGGTAGAAGAATGTGATAATAGGGGAAAGACTGGTTGATATAGTTGGATTTTGATTTGGATGATGGAGGAGGTTTGAAATGTGAAGGATGTTAGATGTTTGGATATGATTTTCAAATGATGATTTTTTATTAAGGATTGTGAATTGGAGGCTTTGGTTGAGATGAGTGAATGAATAATTGGTGATTTATTTTGAATGAAGGGATAGATGGATTGGATAAGGATTTGGTTGGAATAATATTAGGTTGACAACGCGATTAGATTAATATGATGAAGAAGAATGGGGAAAAGGATGAATGATGAGATTGGATCAAGAGAAGTGAATTTTGATTTAGATTATGGAAGATTATTAGGATGATGACTTAGGACCTTGATTGGATTAAGAATATTGATATGATTTTGAACCTAAATGATGAATTATTGATGGATTAAGGATGATTATGATATGAGGAATGATTAGGATGGTTAGGAAGATGATTGGGATGATTAAGGGTTATTAGGATTGGATGAGTGATTATAAATTATCAATTGAATTTATATATTATGAGTGATTTGAAAATTGAAATTAAATTATGAATTATCTTTATCACTATTACACGAGTTGGAAATTCTTTTATTTTTTATTTTTTTCGTTTGATTATAAATGAATTTTTTTCTAGTTTGTTGTAAGGCAGTGTATATACATCTGAAAACTATGTATGCACAAACATAAAGTCTACATGCATAGTCATAGGTCATGACCATTGAAAAGGGATTTAAACCTAATACAATCTGCAGGTGTGTGTAGAAGGCTGGAGTGTGGTTTTTGTTCATGTCTCAATGGGTGGCTCTTGGTGTTGTAGATTTTATGGTGAGGGATTTCTTTTATACGACTACATATGGAGTTCTTTATAAATGTGGTTGTTTGGGATCATAGGTAGTCGGTGTGTGTATAGTGTTTAAGATTTGAGTAGGGTTTTGGGCCCAAGGATTTGGAAACATGGATGTTTCTTTGTTCCTTCGTCTTTTCTATTTTTGGTGTTTTTGTCTACCTTTTATGCATGTCTTTGGAGGTGTATTAAATCTATGAATCTTTGAGGCCATGGAGGGAAAATATCCTTCCTCTTAGTTGCATACAATGGCAATGGATTAGATGCATAGGTGATTAAAGGGTTGAAGGATCTTTTGTAGGAGGAATACCCAGAATCAAGAAAGTAAATGGATGTTTGAAGAGATGCCAGGAGCATCCATTTTTGGTGATTCAACCTAATTTAATTGTGGAAGATTTCAATTATTTATGTAATCATGTTCTAGTTTGCAACTTTATGGGGTTTCATGCCTCACTTGCATTTCTCAAGTCATGAACACATTGAAAGTGGAATCCAGAGGGGGAGATAGAGATTATGATGGCAACCAATAATTAATTAATGGTAGTTTTTACATGCATGTTACATAAAATTAGGGTTTTTGAAGGAGGTCCCTATTTATACAATCAAGTGGATTTGTTCATCAAATAATGACACCTAGGTTTTAACTCTACAGAGGAAATGATCTCACAAGTTTCGGTGTGTTCAACTTTCATGGTTGTCATTAGAGTTTTGGAGGATTGATATCTTTTAAATGATTTCTCTTCTATTGGGTAAACTTGTGGGCTCATCTCCAATAGATGACTGATAGAAAGGTAATCTCTTATGCTTGTATCTCTATAGAACTTGATTTGAATAACCCTTTGTTAGATTTTGTGGATCTCTGTCTAGGAACTTCTTCTTGGACTCAAGAGTTGGATTACAAAACACTTACTTTTTGATGTATCTATCATGAGTACGATCACCTAAAAGGAAGTTCCCTAGAGCTAATAATTCAATGGGTATGGATAGACCTCTTCCTCAGTCTGAGTCGACTCCTAATGCTAATAAAGGGTAGTCCTCGATGGTTGAGGAGAGTGGAAATAAAGAAGGTTTTATTCTTGTCAAACCTATGAATAAGGACTGAGGCAAAAAGAGAACTCCCATGGATAAATAGGATGATGAGATGCTCAATTGATTTGATTCTTTAGAGGACTTATCACATGAGGAGGGTCTCTTAACAAGTGTACAATCTAGGGTTGTTCCTTTGGATGGTGGTAATGTATAATCTAAGGTAACAAAAAATCTCATGGTTTTACATTATGGGCCTTGAGAGGCACAACCAGAGAAAAGTAAAGTGCAAGATGAGGTAGAAACAACTCAAATTGATGTAGACCAAATCATAGGGGATGTTTGTAACTTGGCTACTCCAGGGAAGATTTGTTGAAAGTATGAATTGATGTGTTGCTGTGGTTGTCATTGATGTCAAACTTGTTGTTCCAAGTTGGTCCAGAATGTCTATGGTCCAGAGTTATCTTGTTGTGTTGTTGATGTTGAAATTGTTCTATTGGTTGTTCCAAAAATACTTGGGTCTAAAATTTGTGACTGGTGTTGATTGTTTTTGTTATCTTAATTGGATATAGTTTTGGCATCATGGATATGATGGTTTTGTGGTCCAAAAATATCTTTGTGTTTTCCAGATGTTGTGGCATTGATCATTGCTGGTTGTGAGATTCTTTGTTTGACCTATCCTTAGTTCCAGATATGATTTTTGGAAGTGTGTTTGATATGTTATGGGTCTCACCATAGTGTTTGGAGATCTAGATTTGTGTTATTTGTATTGATACTATGTTCTTGACCGTTAATTGCATATATGGCTGCATAGCGTGTGGATATAATGTTGGTTATGTTCCAGTGATTGTGGATCAATGAATTGATCTTTGAAGGATGTGTTTTGGTCCCCTCTTTCTCCTAGAGTGGATCAATGTGTGTATTTTTGGTTCAGAAAGTGTATCTTTATTTAGGATGACTTGGTTTAAGATTTGATGATCTATATTGTATATAAGGATGTGTATGATTGAGTTGTGTATAAAAACAAGAAGAGAAAAAAGTGAGAGAGAGGCAAGGAAAGAAAAGTGTGGATAATACAAATACAAGGTTAATCAATGAGGTTCAGTAAAGAGAAATAGAAGAGTTGTGTTTGAATGATATGCAAGTAGTGTTGAGATTGTGACAAAGATTTGAGACAGAGTGTTGGTAGTTGAGATTAGAGTTGTGCGTGTTGATGTTGGTTGCTTGGTGCAGAGTTCAAGGACAAATTCATGATCAACATATCCTTCTTTTCATATTATTATTTTTTATCTTTTCCTAAGTGCAGTTAGCTTCAAGTTTTGGAAGTTCTCATTCGTATCCTACCCCATGAGTAGTTAGCCTTGGTGTGCAAGTTTAGAGCAGTTAACTCTTTTCTTTATAATGTGATATACATAGTGGATATATTTTGTGGGTAGGTTCTCACCGTGGTTTTTCATTGTTTGGGTTTTCCACGTATAAATCTTGGTGTACATGTGTTGGATGAGTGTTGAAATTTAATTGTTTATGCGTTGCATTTAATTTTTATTTTGAACTGATTCACTCCCCCTCTTAGTCCTTCCTTGGGTTCAACAATTGGTATCTATAGAATCCTAAATTGTACTCCCTTACAATTTTTTCCTCATTTGGGTCCTCACCGTGGCATTCTTGTCCTAAGGCCTGATCAGAGCCTTAATTTTACTCACACCATTCATATATATCATGATTTTCAAAATGCACATCTCTTGTCCCTCTTTTCTTGGCCGTTGATTATTCAAGACTAGAGCACTGACACACTGGTCCTTAGGGACCAGAGCACCCAGTGCTCTAGTCCTCCCAATCAGGGCCTCTTTTGGGGCCCCTCGACGATAACATCATTTGAGTGGGAATCCTGATCTCGTGTCGGCTCATGTTGGATAATAAAATTATTTTTTGACAAACATTTATAAAAGGAGGACTACGCTTCTCATTTTGATAACCACATAAGAGATTCATGCAATCAATTCAAGCAATCAAGCATTCAAGTTAAAGTGAGCAAGCTATTAGTCTTCTTTCAAGCAGTGGAGCAGAAGTAAGGTTGAGATTCAAACATTAGAGTTGGAATTCATATTCTATGTTTATGAAGATTTAATGAAACCCCAATTGCTTCTGGAGACAAACAAAACTCCATTAAAAGGTACAACATTAGTGTTTCAAACATTATTCAGTATTTCCCTCAAAAGGAGATCACTTCCACTACTGCAATTCAATTACATTTTATTTCTTTCATGGTTATTTCCAAATCATGGTTTGACCTAAGAAAAACCCCTATTCCCAACCTATTTCCCTTCTCTAGTGTGCCTAAGAGAAGGTATGAAGCTGTGATCTTCAGAATTGGCTTTATTTAGAGAGACAAATAGATTCTCCTTTGGACGGTGAAAAGTGTGGAGGACCAAAGCAACACGTATTCTAGTCCCAAAATTTTAGGAGCTCCTTCTAGGAATATATTTGAACACTCTTACATTGCTTAGATTCAGGTTTGTGGCTCGATCTGACAACTATAGCTCTCTGTTTATGCATTTTTACTTTAATTCTAGCACATTTACTCTAATTTGAACATTTTTATAATTCAACTTAAAAGAGGATTCTCCCCAAAGTGAATTGAATAAGAATTCTCAGCCCTATCATTTTTGGTTTATGGCTAGATCTATTAGGTTCATGCCTTCTTTAATGTAGTGGTAACTAAGTCTAAATATTAGCAATTTTCATACATCTAATGGTGGAAACCCTAATATTTTCACCACTAAATTTTGGTGAACCTAACATCTTACACTTTCATTTTCTGATTTATGTTCTTAGATCTAAGTGTTTATGTATTTAAAATTCAAATTTACATTTACAAGTTTAATTTTCAATTGAATTTTAAAAATTTAGAGGTTGATGTCACAAAAACCCTAATTTTTAATTCTAAAATTGAGCTTGTGGGTTGTCTAATTTGGATATATTATTTTAGATATGATTATTTGTTTAATTTAAAGTTAAAAATTTCTCTCGTAGATCTCATTTTCAATTTGAATTACATAAATTTAGTGGTTGAATTAAAAAAAACCCTAATTTATAATTCTAAATTTATATGTGGGTTTCATAATTTTTCAAATCAATTTTTAGATCTGATCTTTATGATATGCTATGCTATGATCTAAATGCATTTATATTTAAAATTCACAAATCAAATTACTTAATTAATTGGTTAATCAATCTCTTTTACAAAGTTTTGCATTGTTTTTCAATTTCAAATTCAGATTTCCCTCTTTTGTGCATGAGTTTTACTATCATTAGTCCTACCTATAATATTCTCGTGAGAAGAAGTTGTAAAGTTAAGGCTTCCCAAGGTTTAATTACTAAGGATATGGAGCCTAATTTGGATAACTTGTTTCATGAGAATGTTTGTGGATCTTCTATTCCAATAATTGATGTCATTATCCCCATTCTTTACATAATTCTCATGATGAGGGTGAATCACTAACTAGGGTTTTCGTTGATTGATTGGAGAAGATTGTTAATAAATTTGAAAATATTCAACAATGGATGAGTCGACAATACCCACAAAGTGAGGCAATCCAATTGATTGGAGGATTAAAAAGGATGGTTCAAAGTGGCAAAATTGGTATTGATTTGTTGCGTGGCCTTTCTCATATTGTTGACACTATTATCATGCCTATGAAAAGTTGTGCTAAAGTCTTTGGTTAGACTCAAGCACCTAGTCAAGTTAATCATTATATTCCTATAGCTACATTTATGCCTAGTGTGCCTACTTTCACATCCACTATCATGGCTACCTCCACATAAAATGTTAATCCTATACATGTTAGTCAAGGGGGCAACTTTGTTAATCAAAATTATTTCATACCTTCTTTCGCGAGTCTTCCATTTGTGACCTAATCATCTCCCATTACCGACATATCATATTGTTTCACCTCCTTACTCTCAACCGCCACCTTCATTTAACAAAATTACTCCTCCATCCCAATCCAATATGTCCAATTTAAATCCATCCACTAAATCAACCATCAATAACCTATCCCAAACTATCTCATCCTTACAACAACAAATATCTTCTATGAACCAATCCAAGTTTAATGTTCCCAGATTTGATGTAGCAAGACTATTATCTAATGATATTGTGCGTGTTGTCCCTCTTAAACATATTGAAGTCCCTCAATTGGAGCTTTATAATGGAAAAGGTGATCCCTTCACTCATGTGAAAACATGTAATTCCCACCAAAATACCCTAGAGAAACTAAGCATCTAACATACTAAATGGAGATAATAATTTTTTTTATTTACAACTAATGCAACTCATAACATCGTCTACAATTCAACCATTAACATTAATTATTATGAACATGATTTATAAACACATTAACTAGTTACACAAGCAGAATAACATCACAATCATAACTACTATCTCCCTAGGGTACCTTAACATCATTACTTATTAGAACTATCATAAGCAATAACATTCTACTCATTTGATTACCAGATTTATCATCAATTAATCCTTAATCTTAAGTGAATGCAACTTATATGCTTGGTTTTGTTACGATATGTATTCTACTTGATTATTTAACCATTATGAGATGCACTCTACACTATCATCCAACTAACATGACATGTTTACTTTTCAATGCAAGACTAATCCCTTATCTTAAGTTTATTTTATATACCAAATCCAAATGTGCTTAAACCCTTAACCATTTCCTATCTACGTGATCACTATCCATCTCTAATGATAATGCAATATCTAATACATAAACATAGTCATCTTATCCATGCCACTCATGCATCTAAATTCCTAACATGATCATTTCTTTTAACATTAATCTCAAGTGCATAATGCAAGAATCCTAATGCTTTCCTTAGATACATGCCACGCATAATTTCCTATCTTTCCAATGCAATCACATGAATGACAACATTACCTAACATGATATTAATTAACAACCATAAATCCTACATTATAAGAATTCCATTCTCTTAAGGTTCTTTCACACATTAATCTACCTCCTAATTAAGAATCATGAATTTTTTTTCTAAATCACTATGAATAATAATATAAATTAATTCCCTTTCAAGTCTAAATCCATTACAAGATGACATTTTCATGAAACCATTTACTTCATTATACCAGATCATCACCATACATCTCATAGCATCATTTTTATAAATCATGTCATAATCCTAAGATACTAACTACAATACAATTACAATCATACGAATGATACATCATGTGCATGGCTCTTCCTAGTACATCTACATCTTTATATGATAATACATTACATGAATCCAAGATATCCATTACATAAATTTGCTACAAGAAACATCCACAACTACTACAATGATGAAGAATCCACATCCATGCATGAAGAATCCAAACAAATATCCCAATGGTTGAAAAGCACCAACCACCCGACCATGTGGAACCAAAGGAACCACCCCCCATGCTAGGAGATGACACAAGATCCCAACACACACTCTAGACCTAAGCTGACACCTAACAACCAAAGAGACTAAGCTATACAAGGACTCTCAAGCAAGGACCAACCACAAGCAATCACAAGAAGAAACTCCTAGAGACTTTCAAATCATCAAGTCATAGATGCAAATCAACAAGGCTTGATTATAATCAATAAGGGGATACATGTAGGAGTGGAGTGTTATCAAATGACATCCTCTAACATAACAAATACTATAACACAAGGCATAAGCCCGATGGACATGTGGAGCCATCACAACCTATGAGAGATCAAGGGAGATTGACTTACCATCACAATGGCCTTCCCATTTCTATCCTCAAACATCGTCCCTAGGATCAAGTCATGGGGCTCAACTATTAATTATCTTGACTATTGAATCTAACTACCCATCCCATTAGTTCATTATTAATGTTATCACTTGTTTACAATCAGGGTAAACTTCCAATGTACCCTGGTGATATAGGCTTCATGCATCCTTACAATGAACCTCATGCAATCCTATCTCTCGTGATCCCGGTCATCACAAGGAAGCCCACTCCCCCTAACATATTCCCAAAACATAAACATAACAAGAGGCTCATAATCAACATGTAAATCTAAAAACCATAATGAACATAATGTAGCCATAAACATACATGGAAATTCAAGAATCATAATGCCAAACAAAAAAGGAGCCTCATAGCACAATGAAGCATCAAGCCATAATAAGGCAATCGGATCTATACAATACAATGAAATAATTCCAATAGCAAGGCACATCAACTTGCTGATCTGAAATCAATAAGTCAACCCTCTACCATGGCTTCTCAACATGATAGAGGGCACAAATCCAAAATAGAAAAACACAACATCATATAGAAGTAAAAACTATAAAAGAAATATCAATATGATAAAATACTAAATCTAGAAAACATTCACAAACTACCAAAATGCCTCTAGTACAAAAATTAGATCATAAAATGACATCACAGATTGAAAAACTAGAGAAACACTCAAATAAACCAGAATAGCGCATCTGATTAATAGAATGACGCATTTGACAAATCCTGAGGCACATTTGATCAGTTTTGAAGCACTTTTGGTTACTCCCGAATTGCATCTGATCACCGTTTTAGTGCATATACCAAACAAAATGGTGCATATGCCAAACAAAATGATGCATATGAATAAATAAGTAGCACATTTACAAAATTAATTAGCGCATATGATAACTAAAATGGTGCATATAACATAGAGAGGAAAAACGTCAGAAAACGGCTAAGTTATGAATCCAAATTAAAAATCAGGTAAAAATACTCAAGCCCTGAAACCAAAAGATTTAATGACACCCTAACAAGATGAAATATTCGCAACAAACTGATTGCAAATCCATAAATACATGAAGGATAATTTGCAAATTCAAAATATAAGAGATTTCAACCCATTTAACATAGAAAACACTTATAAAACAACTCCATCCAAATCTGAAATACATTCTCCAATCAATACAAAACTCAGGGAGATCAAAAGCCATATAGAGTCAAACAATGACAAAGAAACAAGGAGGAAATCACTAAAACCACTCCACGACAATGCCAGTCAAAGAAAACTCACAAAACTAAATCAACAATTCCCAAATCTCTTCTAAAACAACCAGACCCTCAATGAATGCCAAAACCCACATCATTCATAGGAAAAAGAGCAATATTTCATCCCAGAAGAAAAATGCCAAAATGCACAGAGTCGTGCACTCATGACAAAACTCCCAACCAATAAATATTAAGTATTTTTCCCAATTCCTAAAGTTAAACTATATAATTTAGTTCACATCCCAAGACTATAGTTCAAACTATATAAAATAATATTTCTCCCAAAAACACAGGCATACAACCATATTTCTATAGACACAGAATACACATGCAACAAAAAATTAAAATACAAAAGAAGTAATTCCACCGACTTGCAAATAGAAGTAATGGCAATGAAGATTTGATGAAGCACCCACAAGAAATCCAACAAGCTCCAAAGGCAAAATCCCAACTTAAGAAAAAATTACAGAAGAAGAATCAAGAATGGTAACCCGACAACAAGCTCAGGCTACTGAATAAAATGAACACTGAACCAAAACCCTAGCTTCCAAGCCAAAACCCTAACCTCAAAATCAGCCAATGAGAATAGAGGGTAGGTAGGGATAATATAAAACACTTTTATAAATATAAGTGGTATGTAAAAAGAGATATAACATAAGATACTTTATTACCCCCACATAAATAATAATTAAATTATACAAATACTATAGCCTAAGATTAATGAAATAAACCAAAAAGGGTGAATAAATAAATAATTGAGGGGCTAATAAAATAATTAAATAACCTTTAATAAATATTAATCAATATTAAAGCTACTAGGCATTAATAAATAATACATAATTAAGCCACAAATGTTAACCAGTAAATAAATAAATAAACCATAAACAATAAATAAATAAATAAACATTAAATATCAAATAATTAAATACTCCAAAAGCCAATAGTCCAATAAATTAAATTAAACATTATTAATTATAAAACCACACATAAATACATCAATTAAATCAACAATAACTAGCGTACTCAGAATCACCAAGAAGACCACATCTCACTAATTGACATGGCGAATTACGCCGAGATAGTGACGACTCAAGGTAGACATCTTAGACTTAGAGTATGTGAAGGGAATTCATGCCATCTTTGAACCACATGCCACTAGGATTCAAAGACATGCTCAGACCTATGGAGCCAAGTGGAGTCGGTGTTTGGTACCTGCAAATCCTACAACCACAAAACAACGATAGACATATGCGTATACATATCATAACAGGCAAGTGATATGGAATCACAACAACATATCTCGCTCGCAATGAGTGATGTGACATCATCCCTCTCATGAAGATAGTCATACAATAATCAAACACATCCCATAATCAACTCATCATATGTAACCATGAAATAGGGCTAGTGTAATCATAATAGCATCAACTCCATGATCACTATAAACTATCAATAATCCATCAACATAGTAATGCATATAAAGAATCCATCAAGCATATATGATCCATCAAACACATATATCCATGAAATTACATGATCAATAATGATAGTGTGTAATAACCCACTTTCTTTAATCCAAAAAAACTCAACTATTTTTTTTTTAAATTTATTTATTTACTTATTCGTAATCATTCTTAATTGTGTTTGATTCAATCACATACCCAGGTACATCTATCCAAAAATAATAGGCATTGATCCAACCGGGATGAGCATCTAACCATACGGGTTAGGCATCTATCCATACGAGACTAGGCATCTAACCATACAAGTTAGGCATCTAACCATATGGGTTAGGCATTTGTCCATACGAGATAGGAGGTTTCATCTATCCAATTCGGGATAGGAATCTGCCTAAACGGGGTAGGCATCTATTCATAAGAATAGGATATGCTCTGGCCAGAGACTTTAGACTCATCGGGACCATTCGGGTCCTGAGCCACTCTCTAAATACTACACTCCCCTACTAGGAGTGCACTAAGGTCACTGTCCTTAGGAGTATAAAAATAATTACATAAACAAGCTTGAATTCCGCCTCGGAATTCAGCCTAAAGCCTCGGGAAGTCAAGAGAATCCATACGGGATTCCTTCTGAGTATGCATTGAATTAATTTTAACCTTTCAATTAGTATTTTCACCATTTGATTAAAAGACTAAGGAGCTTCGAGAACCAACTACTCACCCATAACCAAAACCTAATACCCATCCCCGAACGCTTGAGTACAAGGGACAACTCCATCCCTAGATTGCCTACATACCCGTTTCGGCACGAGATCAAGGCATAAAATATGTAGTTCTGGTTTCTAACTATGGTTAAATGTAAACTATTTGGTGGGTACACAACCCTTTCTAGGGTCAATGTCCCAGACAGTTTCT
Source organism: Cryptomeria japonica (assembly GCF_030272615.1). Lineage (NCBI taxonomy): Eukaryota > Viridiplantae > Streptophyta > Pinopsida > Cupressales > Cupressaceae > Cryptomeria > Cryptomeria japonica. The sequence goes on from NC_081413.1 coordinate 357,612,787, forward strand.
CTGTGGTTGCTACCCACGATGGTAGCTCTATGGAAAAAAGGCTCAAGATGGCCTCATGCTTGTGGCCTAAATACAACTAGGTCCTAATTCCTATTAAATACTTCACCCTTGATTGTTATCACCCATTGAATTTCCATCAAGAAATATAAATTTTTAAAATAACTACACAATCAAACCCTAAAGGGGTTTTCTATGGTTTAACTGAGCAGATGTAAATTCATTCAAATTTATCTTTTTAGATTATCGATCCAAGGGGGATTACCCGCCCGTTGGATTTTAACTTCCAAATGACCCTTATTTCTCCTCGACGGTTTATAAGGACGATGCTACAAACGTCGTTATTGCAGCTTTATTAGGCGTTAAGTGCAGTAGTTCAACACGATGACATTACCCGTAAGTGTGACCCAGAGGCACCATAGATACCGAACGCTGTTAAGGTTTTTGGTTTCAACTCCTCTTGTTTAGTTATCTAACTACGAAATATGAAACTTACCCTACTATATGAAAAATGATCTATTCACTTGAATGCTTCTAACCTAAAGCGGATCACTTCTCTTGTAGGTACTATGCAATTAATACCTTAATAATAATTCATTCACTTGAAAAAAAATAATGTCTGATTGAAATGAAAACTATTGCATTAAATCAAATTTAAATTAAAGTACTATAATAATAACTCAAATTACATAGAAAAAAGCACTATTTGCTTGATAATTGAAAACTATAATAGTAACTCAAATTACGTAGTAAAACTATGATAATACACTGAGGACAATAATATTTTCTTAAGAAATCAATCTATCATAATAAGTCAGATTACTTGAAGAATAACATTTGTTTTTAAAAGAATATCTATTTAGTAGTTAAATTGTGAAACTTGTAAATGAATCTCATACAAAATTATTCTAATTGCTCATAGGATAAAATTTTTTTTGGAAGAAAAACAATGTAATAATAAAAATAATTGCTAGCATACTCTAACTAGTTTGCAACAAATTCCAATACTTGGAAAAAAATGAAACTATGCAATTCACTATATTAAAATGAATTATCTACACTAGAATAAAGTCTGAAAGGAAAATCTAATGACTTGTATTGTACTATTTACTTAGTAGAAACTATAAATTGATTAGCTATATATATTTGAAGGGTACTTCTTCCTCTTTTGAAAACAATCTTATTGAAATGAAAATAATCTAGTTACTTTTGTTTAGATTTTATTATTTGAAAGATAAAACTCTATAAAACATATTTCTTCAAGTACAACTAAAAGCTAATTAAACATAGTGAACATAGTAAACATTTTATATATACATAGTAACATTTTAAATTAGTAGAGACTAACAATTATATAGATAGTTACTATTCAAAGATTAACCATGCATATTTATTCAAAAGATTAAACATCTAATGCATTTCTTTATTTACTAAAAGGTAAATCATTATTTAAAAAAAAAAAGAGAAAGTTGATTTAAATATTTTACTTTTTAAGCAACTAAAAGAATCTTCATTTCTTTATTTACTAAAAAGTAAATCATTATTTAAAAGGGAGAAGGTTGATTTAAATATTTTACCTTTTAAGCAACTAAAAGCATCTTTCATTTCTTTATTTACTAAAAAGTAAATCATTATTTAAAAGGGAGAGTTGATTTAAATATTTTACTTTGTAAGCAACTAAAAGTATTTTTGAAAGGTAAAAAGTTTAAAGACTTCTTATTTATGCTATGTAACATATTTTAAGCATACTAATAAAAACTCTCCGTCTCTTCTCAATCTGTGAGTTATAAAAATCATACAACGTCTATTATTAATATCTCGACACCTTATATTAATGCATAACCACGCATCTGACTATATATATATAAACAATCTTCATGAAATTACATAACTAGTCTGAGAATACAAATTGGCTTCCACTCATGTTAAAACGGTTATGATCATTATTTTAAGTGAAAGCATTGGTTTTGCAGTTTAATTGTTTTGTTTTCATACACAACTTCATAAGCTACCAAGTTATAAAGTTCAACTTCTAGGTTCAGTGTTTTAGTGTAGCATAGCTACTCACTTGGCAACAAAAAAAAACTTATTTTATTTTGCAACAAAGAAGTATAAATCTGTACTTGCAAGAAATTTTGATAAAATATAATCTTTAACTATTTACAACTACTTACTTTCCTCTATAGTAAATAACTAACCAGATTGCTATGACCCAATCTTTCAGCTTCTATTATGGTTGCCTAAAATCACCTATTTATTACTCAGCTACCCACTTTCTAATTTAACGAGGAAGCACTACATTTTAACATTATATACCTAAGTGGAAGTTGTTACAAAATTTATCTCTTCGTAGTGATCTGAGTTCGTATTCCACCTGAAAATAAAAGAAAAGTACACCTATTGCATCTTAAATAAATAATCTATGCAGGATAAAGAGCAATAAGAAGTAAAACAGAATAATCTGAAAGGTATATATTTTCTTATGAGGCTATATGATAGTTTTGGGAGTCAATTTCTGTTTGGAAGCCATAATTTGACCAACTGTTTATTCTTTTAACAATGCAATAATTTATGTACATATATCCAGAATTAAGAGGATAGAAGATGATAAGCTGATGGGTATAGAGATTATGAACTCGCAAGGGCTTTGCTATTATGATTCCTATCAGAACTTCAGGATTTGAAACAACTCCAATGGAGATTAGAACATAGATACATAACGAGCTATCGATTGGGATAGATGGATAAACTCGCCGACTAAGATTGTCGTAATAAAATCCTCCTGATTTGAGCCTAACAATTTAAAAAAAAAAAACATATGTGCATTGATAGACTAAGATAATTTAAAGTTTTAAAAAAAAACATGGGTAATGACAATATAACAATTTCCACAATACTTCATTCAGTTATTTGCTGTTTAAATACTGATAGAGAATTCAAAAGAAAAAAGAGGAACCTGGAGGTGTAATACAGTGATACACAGGTGAAGAACCAGCTAGATGAAAAACAGTATATTCGCCTCTAAAAGCTTCATCACTCCCTTAATTTTCCCAAACCGCCCCCCTCCTTAGATAAATTTGAAGAAAATATTTCTCCATGAATTCGTCGTGCATTTTTTTTTCTTCAGAGATCCCATGATTTCTCTGTCATTTTTTTCCTTTCTCCCCTGTGCTATGAATTCTTCCCCCTTAATAATTCTGCTTCCCTCCAACCTCTCATGCAACATGGCACAATTTCCGTAGATTGAGAAATTGCATGAGTGCCAAGTTGAGTCCAATAAGGCTCCATTATTGCTAATATTTAAGTCTCCACTCCAGCATGAATATATGGTAGTTTTCCTTAATTTATACTTTTATACAAATTTCTAGTTATTTCATTTCCACTAGCCTGAATAGTTAGGATTTCGTTTAAACTCCTCCTATATTCATGTAAGATCACGTGTAAACAACTTATTTCCTAGTCGAGTATCAATAAAATAAAAATCTAATATGAAAATGATAAATCAATATTTATTGAGACCCTCCAAATTTTGCAAGTATCGTATCAAGAAAAACCATAAATGGTAATTTTAATAAAGAAAAAGATATTTTATTATTAATATTTTACTTTATTTATTTTTGGACAAATTTGTATAAAACTTTTATAACTTTGCAAGGAATCAAACTAAATTAGTCACTCATACTATGCATGCTTTGCTATCAACTAAGTATGTTTATGTGTGCAAATCCCATCTCAACTATCTCTGCCATTAAGCTAGGAGGCCTCTACCTTAGTCACATGTTTGTCTTCGACAAGCTGCACAACCCATGACTCACAAAAACATCATATAGTCAACAAACATAATACACCGTTAATTCAATTGTAAAAATCATTACATTTCAATCTCAAATTAAAACATAGTATTTCCATTCATCCATTGATAAAATTTAAAATGCCAGAATATATCAAGTTCTTTCAGATAAATCAGGTTCAATTATTTAATTATTCTAAATATTATCCATGTCTAATTATTTAATAAAGTCTATGAAAAATTGGGTTATGACATAGTGTCAATATCCATCTAGATCATCAAAGTAGGATATGTCCAATAATGTCTAGCATCATAGTGAGTGACTGAAACACATGTATAAGCATAATCCAAAAAATAATAAGTAGTATGGACAAGTCTATCATGCATGAAGTAAAAGTCAAGTCAAGGAGGGACACTAGAAAACATTTCAATCTTTGTGTAGTGATTTTGCTTATGATCAAAGACTTTTGGCTAAATTGTTTACTAGAAATTTTAGGGACAAAGCATTGCAATGGTATTGTTTTTTTCCTCCTTATTCTATTACATCATTTCAATAATTGGCTAATGATTTCATTCAACAATTTCACAATAATATTGGTTCTAAGATTACTTTGATTGATTTGATTCATTGTAAGCTAGGTGTTAAAGAAAAAGTGATTGATTTTATTGGTAGATATAAACATTTGTATTCTCAAATTTCTTATCCTATGCCTGATCAAGATGTTAAAAGGATTTTTATTTCTAATTTACAAAAAGATATTATGGATAAGCTTCTGTTTTCTGAGTTTACTTCATTTACACAATTGTGTACAATGCTTCATAATTATTAGCTTCAAGTGAGTCAATTTGAATCATCCTCTTCAATGGCTCTGGTTGATAAGAATGAAAGTGCTCAACAATATTTTGTGAAGTTTAAACCAAATAAGGGATTCATCAAGTTCAATTAAAACAACAATACCCACTTAGTAGCTACAACAACAGGTGTGCCTCCTTTATCCAAGTATTTTAGAAAATAATTTACTCCTCTTTCTGAGTCTTTGCATATAATTATGACACAATTGTTAAACAAAAATGTGTTGAAACTTCCTCCCATCAAATGAATTGACACCTCCAAAACTTTTCCACCCAATCATCATCCCAAATCTTTTTTCCAATATCATCGTCAACCTGGTCATGACACTAAAAATAATTATTCCTTAAGGAGTAGAATTCAAGACTTTATTGATAAAAATACAATATATGTAGCTCCTCCTAATAAAAATATTAAAATCTTTACTAATCCTTTGCCTTCCCATTCTACTAATATGGTTGAGTTTGAGCATCTTGCACTTTCTCCCAATGATCTTGGCCTTGATTCTAACAATGTGGCGAATCTTATTGATAGACCTATATCTCCTAAAGACCTATGTATTACTTTTGATCCTAGTGAGACTATTCAAGCACTTGATGGCCCACTATATATCACTATGAAGATCAAAGACAAACTCTCATGAGGGGTGCTCATTGATCTAGTGTGTATGGTGAATGTGATAACTAAAGAATATCTTTATACTTTACAATTACATCAAGTAACATATGATAAATCTGATGTAGTGGTTAAGGTATTTGATAGTTTCTCTTGTCCTACTATTGGTTCTATTACTCTTCCCATTGAGGTTGGTACTAAGTGCTTATATGCCATTTTTGCTATCATTCCTACATTAGATCAATTTCATTCAAATTTGAGACATCCTTGGCTCTCTTCCATGAAAGTGATTCCTTCTACCATTCATAAATGCTTAAAATTACCTCATAATTACAAGATCATAACAATCAATCATAGCATGTACGAATCCAATGTGAAGCATGGAGATGTTAACCTTGATTACTTTTTGCCTAAACAATTTGAACCTCTTAAGCCTCGAAGTGATTCTCTCTTTCAATCTTATCAAAATTGGAAGAATGATATGATCTTATATTTGAGTAATCCTAGAGATCCTAGACCTATTCCTCCTTCTCATGATGGACCCGATCTTCTTCCTACACCTTCTATTCCTCCTTTACATGTTGCAGTTCCACCCCCTACATCTTACAAAGGGAAGCGTCTAGTATCTCCTATTTTTCAACCTAGTAGACCTTCTCCTATTCCTCCTTTAAAGGAAGAGAAGAAGCCTATGTCTAATATTCCTAAAACTTCACAAACCCCGGCTAAAACTAAATGAAACCGTTGCGTGAGAGAAGATCGATGAAGACATTGTGCTAAGGCTCGTGAACTTGATTCTCAACCCATTTCCTCCCCAAAGACACCAAATGTTGACATGATACCATTTCTTCAGCCTTCACCTAACCCTAGGGAAGAAGTTCAACCTAAATCATCAAGATTAAAAATGCTTAAGAAAGATGATGGTTCATGTTCTATTCATGTTAAAGATCCCATTTTTATTAATCTTGATGAAGAAATGGATGAAAATAATGTTTATGCTAACAATGCTGATGATAATTGTAAAGTGGGAAAATTTGATTTAATGATTTACAATATAGAAGGGAGAAACCACTAAATCAATTTTCACCTGGGACCATTAAATTCAAAAGAGGAAGGGAATCCACTAGATTCAGTCACAAATCAGATAAGGACTGAATACTAAATGGATTGAATTGATTTTGATCTCCTCTTTTGTTAGTTGAAATGCTGAAATAGGTAAAGTACTGAAAAATGAATTTGAAACTAAGAAAATAGTGAGCTACAGATGCGTGATTTTTGCGTGCTCCTGGATCTAAGAAGTATAAGACAATTCAGATCTGATCTTAACAAAAGCTCCTAAAAAGTTGGGACCATGGCGCATCAGAACGATCCTATGAACTTTTCACATGCTAAAGGGGGTTGATTCATTTCTATAGATAAATCTTATTATAAAGAGTACAACTCTGTACCTATTTCCTACACACAACAAGAAGGGGAAATAGGTTAGAAGTAGGGGTTTGACTAAGTCAAACCCTGGGTTGGAATCAACCTTGAATGAAATATTGCAAATACTGAAATAAAATGATGGAAGGATATACCTCAGTTTTGCAATGACTTATAATGATGCTTTGCTTCTTGAATGTAATCACATATGTTGTATGAAATGGCATGAACATGAAAAAACCCTAATCTCACACACATTATTACAAATGAATGATGTAATGTTGCTCCACAATGGATAGATGAAGAATATGCAACCTCAAAGACCTCTAGAAATGATTGATGATGAAAACTTCAATGCTCGAATTCTTGATTTCATGTGATCCAATTTTTCCTTGTTCACCTATCATGAATGTCTTGTATATCTAAACGAGAGGGGATGACCTCCTTATATACTTTCTTGTTGTTAAACACATTAATTTTCTGACATAAGTCGACATGAAGTAGGGGATTTCTACCCAAATTTTGGATGGGGCAAAAGGTTTTAATTGGGGCCCAATTAGGGAGTACAATGGTGCAAGGACAAAGGTGCCATGCTCTAGTCCTACCCCATATTTGGGACAAGGTTGATGCAGAGGTGGGGTTCAAAACTCAACAACATGAAAACATATCAATACCAAGTAGGCATATTTCACAACAATGGGCTCAAAACTTCCCCATAACCCAATCAAGAAACCATGAAAAAATTGTTGACACAAGAACATCTATGAATGAGCAAGGATTCTGATAATATTTTTTTCAAACATCCCGTCATCATGATACTTCACAACTTCATGCTTCCTCTTCACAAAGACACTTTGCGTTCAAGGCTACAAATAGAAAATGAGGGATTTAGTGTTCAAAAGACTCAATATAATTAAAGAAGAATTTATTTCCTCCCAAAAAAAACATTTTAACACCTTAGCAACTTCCACAAACACAAATCTCTCTAACAGTCACAATTTCCACATAACCTATCCCAGTTTCTTGTAGCGCTATCCAGAGAGAAAACTGATCACAACTTTACATTAACAAATCAATCCCAGAAAAAAAATAGATTTTAAGATACCCTTTTTGGAATTAAAAAACATATGTAAAACAAAGGTATTGTTGTTTTGGAGCACATGTCTCAAATAATGTCTATTAATCTGCTCATGAGGGCTAATTTGCAACAGTAAATTGGGTTTTTTGGTATAAATTTCACTATAAAATTAATATAAGAAATATAAAACCATTTTTAGACACCCATTTGGATTTTATACAACATATATCAAAATTGGATAGGGTTTCATTGGAACATAACCTTCAAAAATGGACTGTTACGCTGGAAAAATCTAGTTTCTGAACTGGGTAACTGGAAAGATTCAACCATTAGACAATTTAAATGACCTTTTATTTTGACCTGGTAAGAATGAAAAACTTCTATAATTCAATTATCTTTCCAACCATATAATATTCAAACTCTCATCATATTTTTACAGGCTATATTGAGCAAGAGAGCAACAATGTTTTGGAAAAACAAAGAAAACAAACGAGGTTTTCTTATTAATTATATCTTCCAACCATCCTCACACATTCCTCCACATTTAACCACATAAAAATTATTTAGAAGGTCCTATTTATAACTTCCTATACCCTTTATAACTTCTCCAACTACTCGTTTACAACTTTTTCTCTTCAACTTCCCATTTTGCAACTTTTTACAATTTTGTAATGACAACTTTTACAATATTTTTCAACTTGTGCAATATTTGATATATAACACCTACATGAACTTATAAACCTTACAAATGGTCCAAAATAACCTTATTACACACAAAATTGACTCAAAATTACTAAAATCTAACACTAGACCCCGTTGAATGCAAAAGGTGACCTTGGTGCTCCTGCACCAAAGGTTAAGGTGCAATGCAATGTGGAATGCGATATTGATGACAATTTTGCATGGAAGAGGCATAAATGGGTCCTGGTCAAGCATGAGGATGTAAACACTAAGGTGAGGGACCTAAATGCAGTAAAAATTGCAAAGGGTGCAATTTTAGGATGCTACATTTAGCCCCCACTTTAGCGGGAGTATGAGCTTATGCAAATACTCATGGTAAAGTAGATGAAAGAGAGAGATGAAGAAGATGAGGAATGTGAAGAAAAATCCAAAGGATTATAAGACATCACTAATTTTAAGGAACCAAGCCCCCAATCTTAGGATTTGAACTCACTCAAACATATGCAAAAGCACACAAAAACAAGACAAAAAAAAAGGCAAACAAAGAAAAAAAGGCAAACAAAGGTAAAAGACACAAAAAGACACAAAAAATGCTAAAGAAAAAAACAAGACCTCAAGTTAACTATCCAAAGAGACCTCGATATCAAAATGTCTCAACAAATAATATCACTCTTAAAAAATGCAATCTCACGAACACAAACAATCACATAAAAGAGCAAAGCAAGCATCATCCATGAACTATCAATAACAAATCCATGAGTTTATGAGAGGAAAAAGAGAGGGCATGAATACACACTATATGTGTTTATATAGGTGATCCATCAGAAGAATGATGAGATAGAGAAGGGGAACATAGATATCTTTCCCCTAGATGTTTACATCTAGGCGATCCATGTTGGGGAGGAGAGTAGGAATGGTCTATCCCTATTGTACTACTTCCACTCATTCTCATGTGTGTGTGCAAGTGATGTCTACTTTCAAGTGTATAGCACCCCATATAAGAGTTTCTTTCCTCTGGTTTCGAGTGTGCTTCAACCTATTTAAGACATGTAATATAAATGCAAATGCCAATAGGCAACCATGTGTGCAAATGCCAAGGCGTGAATGTGTGCAACTTCGGGAACATCTCGTTTAAGAGTTTTGCTCTGGTTTTGAGAATGTGTAACCCCGATTGAAACAAATACATTCTTGGTTTCAAGGACATCCAGTGTAAGAGTTTTTCTGTAGTTTCAGTGATATGTACCTCTATCTAAGACATTTATAATATGTTGCATATGTTTTCGGGCATGAAGGATATCGTTTAAGAGTTTTGCTCTAGTTTCGAGAATGAACACCCCGTCTAAGACATGCAAAACATTTATGCAAAAATATAGTACAATATTGTACAAAGGGAGTGATATTGGTGCCCCCCCTTAAGATGTCAACATAGTTCTATTTCGATGTCTTAAGGAAGCTAGAAAGAAGGATACCATCCTTCAACGCCAAGGAGATATCGTTTACGCAACAATCTCATAAATCCAAGCTAGAGAGGGAATACTCTTAAAGAAAGGATAAGATAGTTGAAAAAAAACAAGTGTAAAGGAGATCCTTGGAGGAGAAGAGATATTTGTGCAAAAGACATCTACCTCCAAGAGGATCTATTTTTAATAAACATAACATCTTCTACCAAAATAAAGGAAGGATAACAAGAATTCATACCTTCCTCCTATTGCTCAGTTAAAGGGATTCTTGATGAAGGATGACACACTTTTGACCCAATGTGAGGGGTAAGTTTATGATATGTGTACATCACCAAATGAAGAAGAGTTTGTAGCCAAGGACTTACACCTCTTGTATAAGAGAGAATCATTGAGAAAACAACAAATTCACACAAGGGAATGACACCAAATAATGAAACAAACACCACTCATCAAAGGAAAAGTAGATCCTTAGAGAGAAATTTGGGAAAATTAAATCATTGCCCCCAAAGTGTAAGGACATTGAGAAGAATTACACAAGCTTATAAGGAGAGATTAGGAATAATAAAATGCACAATATACTCACATGAATAAATATCCAATGTAAGAAAAGACATTAGTATATGTAAAATGCAACTTTAAAGAAGTGGTAATGTTCAAAGAGAGAAATAAGGAAAGGTCACAAATTCCCCGAAGGAGGAATTAGTCATAAGAGACGTAGCATTTCATGTAAGAAAGGATATCAACACATGAAAAATGAAACCCCTAAAGAGAATAGCGATACATTTGATGGAAAGAGGGAGAGGGAAAAAGCCATCCTTTTTGCCCAAGTAAGAGGACAAGGAAAAGATTAGGGGGATGAATCACACATTTTATTAGGAGAGATTATTCATAAGAGATGTACCATTTCAAACAAAGAATAAGTCCTAACAAGGGACATTGATGCAAAGCCTTGTGAGGGTTTTAGATAATAAGACAAATTTTGAGGCACAACTCTAAAAATGACAAGTCCAACTTAGGGACAATCACACAACAATCTCAGACCCTACACAAGACCCTAAGCATCAACAAAAGCATCCTAGGTATGATAGATGATTCATCATACAAAACCAAGACTTAACCCTTCAAGGATTCAACACTTTATCACAAGGAAACTTGCACATGACATGGTGGACATTGGGTAGTGATGAAGAAACCTGTTGAACATGTATGTGACAACATTTGTGGACCCCAAAAAGAGTCTAGATTGATCACAACCTTCAATCTAGAGTTTGACATAATGAAGACCACACTAAATAGCCTAGTAGCCCTTCATCGATGGACAATCCCAATACAAACAAACAAAAATGGGCTAGACACAACTTGTTTACATGAAATCAAGTGTTTCAATAGGGACTAAAACATATCATAAATCCAACCTTTGATGCTTTGGATTGATCTTGAGAACCAATAATGACCTACTAGCCTAGAGCCCCAATTAGGTCACTTTTACAAAGGAAATACCATACAAATTGATCAAATGAACAAGAAAATACTTGGAAAACCTTCTATCATCCTCCAATCCACCAAATCCACCATTTTTTGGGGTCCAACCTTCTTCAATTATGCCGAGTCCTCAAAACTCAGTCAAATTAACTTGTCACATGGAGATGCCAGGTTAAAAACCCTTGGTTCTTCCTCCATACTTCATGGCCATCCTTGCAACCTTGATAATATTATAGTACACATATAACCTTGACATTCCTGAAAGTGGCATGAATTTTGGATAGGGGAATGTTAAGTTATTAGCATTTTGATTCAAAACCCTAGGTTTAGGGGGTTTTCTAAACCGATATGAGAAAATTGAGTGGATATCTCTCTCTATTGCAACAAAACACCTCAAAAAAATTGGAGATGGAATCTAAATCACTGTCCTATCATACCAAGTACATCTTAGAGTAGTATCGGTTGGTACAAGGAAGAATTAAATGACTGCTATGTGTTTTTGCAGCAAAATTCAAGAAAAATAGAGATGTTTGTATTGCAAATCCCTCAAAAATGTTTCAACAACCTTTGCCTCAGTTGGAAAGAGTATTATATAGGCCAAATAAAAATTACCAACCAGATATAACCACCCTTTGAACCAAATAGCCGTTGGGTGACAAATTGGCAAAAGTTGCACATGCAACTTTTTTTTGCAATGCAACTTTTGGTACAATTTTTACAACATTGGATTCCAACCGACCAAAATCACCTAGATACATTCCAATTAGGAAAAATAGGCCAAATATGGATCAAACATGACAAATACATTGATCTCACCATTTTTGCACACTTGGGTGACAATTGACCACTAGTTGACGAAATAGGCCCTGATAAGCTACAAAGCACAAAATGGCATGAATGCCTTACATCATTGTCAAAACACCATGAAATGGTCCAATGGTGCTTAATACATCACAAAAACATGAAAAAAAATACTATGATCCTTTTGAGCCTCTAGGTGCTCCTGCAGCAGACACACATGTACTCACATGAAGGATAATTCAATGCAAGAAAGGACATCAAGTTATGAAAAATACAATCCATAAAGGACATGGTGAAACTTTAGAGATAAGAGATAGGATGGAGGGGAATCATTTTTCTACCCCAAGATATTTTAAATTGAAAAAGAACCACCTCTAATGATAAAGAGCCCCAATTAAGTTAACTACTTGTGTCATAGGGTGAGGAGAAACATGAGGGGAAATGAGTGCTAAGGCACTACCTTTTCACCAAGAAAGAGTCCAAGATATGTTGAAAGACATATATGAGCATGATTGTATTGTTCTTGAAAAAATTCCTTAAATGCTTTACACTTTCCAAGAGAATGAGAATAAATATTATGAAAAAGGCAACGTGCATCACCTTATGCTTAGTGCCAAAATTCACAAAAGGAAGAACAACATTTTTGTCATACTCCAATTTCCAAAAGATTCTAGTTGCTAATCTTTCTTTATCATTAATAGGTGTAAGCTTATTTTATTGAGATTGAGGAAAAGTATTGTTATTAGAAAAAGGATTGTCACCCATTATTTTAACTTTATCACTATCGATATTTTCTTTTATTGAGTTTTGAAAATCAAGCCAATCGTCGGCATGGTGATCATGAGTTTGATGAAAGGAGCAAAAAGGAGCTTTTGAAGAAGCATTTTTACGAGAGTGAATGGCTTGTTGTCTTGCAAGATGATCTTTGAAGTCTTGAATCCTAAGGAGGTCATCCATAGGAGATTTACTATTGTTTCCTAGGCCTTCTGTATTAATTTGTGTAGGAGGGTTTATAGGGACTCGAATTCCTTGTTCAAATTTTCCAAGTCCTTGTCCTCTAAAACTTTATTTTGATATTATGTTAAAGCCGCTCCTATAAGAATATTTTAATTGATAAGGCAGATGAACATTTTAATAAATTTTTTTGAAGTTTGTAGTGTAAGAATGTTTAGAAGGAATGAAAGGATTACTAGATAAAGAAGGAATATCTTGTGGAGGAGGATTTTCCTTTCTTTCATCATGCATATCCTCTTTGGTTGATTGGGAAGGAAGATCCTTATCATCCGAGTCCTAACCTTTTCTTAATGTTATGTGGGGAGAGAAATCATGAATGAATGCATAAGAGCATCTTCTCTACAAATGTTTTGATGTTTAAGATATTCTCTTGGAGAATAAGGAAGATCTAAAGAGATGGAAACACCAATGTTTTGATCTTGCCCCCCTTGTGCAAGGGTATGTGTATGAGAAGAATATGAGGCCATGTTTCTCTTCAATGCTTGATATCTATTAGATAGATCATTGATAGGAGTATTATCTCTTACTTCATTCACATTAGCTACCCTAGGAGAGGTACAAGTATTAATTTTTCCATGATCATGTCTAGGATTGGGATCTACAAAATCTTTTAGGTGATCTATGTATGAAATGCATTTTCCCAAAAACATCATCATAACACAACGCACATGATAAATGCAAGCTTTGAGATCTAATTGTGAAATGAAGCAACTTGGAAATCCTAAAAATGCAATATGTCCAAGTGCTACGAATGAAAAGAAGTAACATAAAATTAAAGAGGCCATTATCCAACACACGATTATAATAAATGTACGTAAAAAGAAATGTAATCACATGTGAAATAGAAAATAAATCAAATCCATTAATTGCCATGATGAATATTAAAATTTAAATCCAAGCAAATTAATTGAAATAAATTAGGATTTTATTAATAAAACCTCTTAATTTATGTAAACATCAATTTCACAAATTTGATTTATTTTTTTTGTGTTTTGAGATTTAAATTTTGAAAAATGTAAAATGAAATTTGAATTTTGAAATTTGAAAGTTGAAATTTGGAGCTTGCAAAATAATTGAATAATGTCAAATTTATAAAAAGTGATTATTCAATTAAATAAGTAAATTTATTTGTGATTTTGAAAGGAAAATTGTGAAAATTTGTGCAATCCACCTAGGAAATTTAAATTTAAAATTAGGGCTTTGAAAATAACCTCCTAATTTTAAAATTAAATTTAAAAATATTCAAAGGAAATTTAAATTTAAAATTAGGGCCTTGTAAAAATAACCTCTTAACTGTAAAATTAAATTTAGAATTATCCAGAGAAAATTTAAATTTAAAATTATTATGAAAAAAAAAACTGATGGTGGCTCTGCAAGATGGCGGCTCTGCACATCAGAGCAGGAAACACAAATAATTCAAGGTAGCCGGGGAGCCTAGGATTGAGTCGCAGGGGAATGCTGGGAGGATTGAAATCGACTTCTCCAAAGAAATAGAGGACGATAACAGACTGTGGATAGAACATGCCCTAATTGCGAGGATCATTGGATTAAATTGGCCCAGAAGAAAGATCAAAGACTGGGTTAAAGACTCATGGGGTTCCCAAACAGTTATTAAATTTCTGTCGAAAGGTTTTTTCATGGTTTTGTTTAAAGATGAGGTGGAAAGGGAGAGGATTCTTAACCAGGAGAATTGGTTTTTTGTGGGTCATGTGATGTATATACAGTCGTGGACTCCAAATTTTAACCCGATTCCCTTGGTGGTATATTCAAATCCAATTTGGATCAGTTTGTATAATTTGCCGATTGAGTATTGGGGCGAGGTGTATTTGGAGAAGATTGGTAGGATGCTTGGCACAGTTTTAGAAGTTGATTTCGATGACGAAAGGGATTTGTGTAAAATTGTTAGAATTTGGGTTGCTGCAGTGCGAAAGATACCGGAAGTGGTTTTCCTTCGCACCACTAATGGGATTTGGCGACAATCTATGGAGGTTGAAAATGTTACCAGTCCATGTGAAAGATGTGGTAGCAACCATCACAACCAAGAACAGTGCAAAATGTTTGTTAGAAGAGCGTATAACCTACCAAGAAAACCTATCCAACATTGGAGGCGAAAGAAGGTTACACCTTTGGTTATGGCTTCTGAGTCTGGGCCCTCGCTGGATGGCCTAAGATTGGTGTCTCAGAAGGACATGGTCCTTGCTAAGGAGATCAGAGTTGGTGAGGCTGAGAAGGAAAGTGATGGGGTTGAGAATCTGGTGATGGATGGGGTCAAGGAGGCAGATGGCGGAGTGGGAACTAATGAGGATATGCATGACGTGGTGATGAGGGCAATTCCTCTTACTCCTAACTCGGCTTTCATGGGTAGGGGTCTCTCTGATACTAAAGCAGATCATGTAAAAGAAACAATAGAAGGTGATATAGAAGCAGAAAAACTGGAAAACTTAGATCCAAGGTGCTTAAGCCAATTGGCCAATGCATTACTTGGCAAAGGTAAAGGGATTCGCGGTAGGAGAAGCAATAAGCAGAAAAGGGAAGAAAGGGAAAAACAAAAAGGGATCATCAGCGTGATATATTTCATGAAAAAGGCTAAGGGAGAGGGGCTCTCCCTTGGCTACAGATGAAGATCACGATGTGGAATGTCAGGGGTCTATCGACCCCTGACAAAAAGTGCTTGGTAAGACGGGCGATGTGTAGGCTAGGAAGCAAAATTGTTGCGCTGCAAGAGACCAAATTATGTAGTGATTAGGCTATCAATTTTTTGAAATATTGCAGAGGATGGGAAGGGATGTTTAAGGTGGCTATCGGTAATGCTGGAGGGCTTGGTGTGATATGGAATCCCTTATCAGTTAAGGTTGATCTGGTAGAACAAGCTCATCATTGGATGATCTGCAATGTTTTGTCTATTAAGGAGAATCTAGACTTTCCTCTTATCAATGTCCACAGTCCCACAAATACAGTGGAAAAATAGAATGTTTGGAAGGTGTTGACTGAGAAGATAGAAGTGCTGTAGAGCAAGAAGATTGTGGTTATGGGAGATTTTAATGCATTGTTGGATCTTGATGAGAAGATGGGTGGTCTCAGGATGTCAAACAAGGTAATGGAAGACTTCAGAGAATTTGTACAGATCAACAAACTCATAGATGTTGTTCCGAAAAATGGATTGTTCACATGGACTAACCGTAGGGCTGGTTTTGCTCACATCTCTGAAAGATTGGATAGACATTGTATAGGCGAGTTTTGGTCGAATTCTGCTATGCAAATAGAGGTGTTCATTCACCCTATTTCCCTGTCAGATCACTTCCCTGTAGAGCTTAAATTGAGCGAGGCTAAACCTAGAGGGAAGAGTTGCTTTAGATTTCAAAGTATGTGGTGGCGTGACCCGGAGTTCGGCACCCATCTCGAAGGCTGGTGGAAGGAAAGCGACATTTATTCTGGAACACTGTCATTCACGTTCACTAAAAGATTAAAATTTTTAAAGCGAAAGATTTTGGCTTGGAACAGGGACATTTTTAAAAACATTTTCGCTGAAAAATGAAGGATCGAATTGGAATTAAACTCAATCAATTCTATAACCATTGCGCACGGTATGTCTTCGGATACCTACTTCAAGGAAGAAGCTCTCAAAGCAAAACTTGCAGAGCTACTGTTAAGGGAAGAATTGTACTGGAGAGATAAAGCCAGAGAATTATGGATCAAGGAAGGGGATTCTAATACTAAATTCTTTCATGCCACGATGAAGGCAAAAAGTAGCAGGAATCTGATTTGCTCGATTCTGGACGAAGAGGGAGTTCGACATTCTTTGCCTGAAGATGTTGAAAAGGAGGCAGTTAATTATTTCTCAAAAATATTGGGAGAGGTTGATGGATCCAACTTGTTGTAGTCTCATCCAATGATAGAGGTCATTAACAAGATGGTTACAGCGGAGGATAACAATATGCTATGCGACCCTTATTCTTTAGAGGAGGTGAGAAGGGCCGTATTCGATCTTCACCCGAACAAGGCTCTGGGTCCTAATGGGTTCATAATGGATTTCTATCAGAAGTGCTGGGGTTTCTTAGGCAATGATATTCTTCGTATATTGGAGGACTTTAGAAAGCAGGGCAGATTCATCAAGGAGATCAATCATACTAATATTGCCCTCATACCCAAAAACCCGGATTACTCCTCCTTCATCGACTTTCGGTCAATCTTGTTATGCAATTATTTATATAAAATAATATCAAAGGTAATGGTGAATAGACTGAAATTAATTTTGAATAAGATGATTTCCTCAGAGCAGCATGGGTTCACACCTAGCAGAGAGATTCTGGATAGCATTATCCTAGCTGCCGAAACTATCCACTCTATGAAGATGACTAATTTCCACGGTATGGTGATTAAGCTCGATGTATCTAAAGCCTATGATAGAGTTTTTTGGAGTTTCTTGTTGTCGGTTCTAAGGAGGTTTGGTTTTGATGAAAAATGGTTGAAGTGCATTATACATTGTTTCTCTACTGTTACCTTCTCTATCCTTGTAAATGGTTTAGCATCTGGTTTCTTTCCTGCGACCAACAGGCTTTGAAAGGGGGATCCATTATTGCCCTTCCTGTTTGTGCTGATGGCCGAAGTGATAGGTAGAAGCATCAAAAGAAAAGTGGGGTTGGGCCTTTGGAAGGGTGTCTCCATTTCCGATTCTCTTGATCCTATTTCGCACTCGCAATTTGCGGATGATACGATCCTATTTGGAGAGGCTTCGGTTCGGGAGGCTAAAGTCATTCAGGGGGTATTGGAGGAGTACAAAAAGGATTCTGGACAAAGTATGAATAGGCACAAGTCTACGCTCTATTTTATTAATGTGAGTAAAAAATTCCAAATGAAGATTGTGAGTGTGTTACAGTTTGGTATCAGTCAATTCCCGATCAAATACCTTGGTGTTCCCTTATTCGTTGGTAGGTTGGACAACAAAATTTGGGAGGAGGTGGTGAATAGATGTAAGGTTAAATCTATGGCTTGGACTAACAATTGGTTGTCTCAAGCCGGACGCATACAAATGGTTAAAACTATTTTGTCAGCCGTTCCTATATACTATATGTCATGCTATGGGTTGTCATGCAAGGCGGCTTCTACTTTGGACGGGCTGCTAAAAAAATTCTTATGCGATGGGGAAAAGGAGTTAAAGAAAGTCCCTTTAATCAATTGGGACACTGCTTGTATGCTTAAGGCGGAGGGGGGCACAGAATTAAGGCACATGAAACTGCAAAATGTGGCCTTGGGGGCCAAGTTGGTGTGGAAATTGTTTAGCAGCCCAAATAAAGGCTGGTCTAAAGTTATGATTGCGAAGTACATAGACTCGGATGAACTAGAAAGAATTTTCACCATGGCCAATGCAGCTGGGGGTTCCCTAATATGGAAGTTTTTATGGGAAAGTCAGAGAATTATCATCGACCATCTTTCTTGGAAAATCGAGAATGGGAAAAAAGCAAAATTTTGGAGGGATTCGTGGAACTACGAAGAAGCTTTGATTGACTTACTAGAGGACAAAGATTGGATTTTGTAGATGGAATCAGAAATTGGTGTCCATGTGGTAGATTATGTGGAAGTGGAATCCACGGTGGCATCACCTGTGCAATGGAAAAAGGTGGGAGTTGAATTTTGTGCGAACAGTATCCAGATTGGAGAGATACTAAACGACAAGAAGGTATTCCTATCGGGTGAAGAAGATTCTGTGGTATGGTGTGTGGCCAAGTCAGGGAAGTACAGTGTTAAGTTGGGGTGCAAATTGCAGAGGAAGAGGTAGCAGGATGTGTCATGGCCGGTCAAGTTGTGTTGGGACAAATGCGTCCTGCCAAAGGCCAGGGCCTTCCTTTGGATCGCTTTGCATGGGAGGATCTTAACTAGTGAAAGGCTTAAAAGTATTGGTATATCAGGTCCAAGTAGGTGCATTTTGTGCAAATCGGATGAAGAATCTGTGGACCTTTTTGTTATATAATTGCATATTCACTAAGTTGTGTTGGGATTGGTTGATGGAGAAGCTGCAGTTCTAAACTGTCCGAAATCAATGTTTTAGAGACTTTATTTTCTCTTGGCCTATCAGTGGCAAGGGTTCAAAATGGGGCAAACTATGGTTGGTGTGTCCATCAATGCTAGTATGGCATGGGTGGAAAGAGAGGAATCATAGGATCTTCAAGGAAATAGAGATGGAGGTGGATGTTTTAACGACAAATATTCAATTGGCCATTGAAGAGGTTATCAATGGGGAGTCTATTAAATGCAGATATACATACTACTCAAGGTGGGATATGGAGATGGAGCAGGTGTGGTATTTTAGGTAGTGGAGCTGTCATACTAAAAAGTCCAAAAATTCAGAAAGGAGTCTTGTCAAGTGGTCTCCACCCCGGCTGGGTGGAAAAAGATGAATTTTGACGGTGCTAATAGGGGCAACCCAGGTGTTTCGGGGTTCGACACTATGATCAGAGATGAAGTTGGGAACCTTATTGGGGCTCTGAGTGGGCCAATTGGTTTAGCAACATCATAGGCATGGAAATTACAGCTTTGGTGGAGGGCCTAAATTGGGCTTACTTAAAAGGTATTTCAAAAATTGTGATAGAGGGAGACTCTCGAATTATTCTAGATGGGATTGTTACCAAACGCTTCTCCAATTGGAAACTTGATACATGGAGCACTAGAATTGGCCTGTTGTTATCCAAATTCGATGACTTTCGAGTACAACATATATTCCAGGAGGGGAACAAAGTTGCTGATTTCCTTGCTAATCAAGGAATATCAGATGATTTGACGACGATTGTGTCTAAGGTAGATGATTCTTGTAGGGAACTACAAGTGTTGATTTCAGAAGACTGCGATCAGATCCCACGGGATGGTATAGTCTAAGATGTGTTCTTCAAGGTTGCTGGGGGTATGGTTGGCCATGATGTGCATACGTCTATTCTCTTTTGCGAACACGTGTGGTATCCGACCCCTACTGTTGGATCGATTCGGATGGTGTTGTACTAGTTGTGGATTTGGTGGCTGCGGTAGATGTTGGCTTCGTGTTGTGTGCTTTGAATGGTCACTGCTTTCTAGTTATTTATAGCATGGGTAATGCTTGCGAGGCTACATAACATTCTGTATTGACATTTTGTGTGAGGCGAAATGGTGCATCGGTTTGGGCTAAGTTGCATGTGCTGGGTGGAGTCTTTGGAAGAGAAATGCTCCAAGATGTTCATTATCGAGCAGAATGGTCTTGATGCCATTTTGGGATTGCTTTAGATGGTGCTGAACGATGACCATCATACTTGCGATGGGCAAATTTATGATATCGTGCTATGTCTGTTGGTAGATGTTTCCTTCGAAGGAGGCTTGTGTGGTACACATGGAGGGTCTGGTTCGTGCTATCGACTTGGAGGCAGTGGCTAATGCTATGTTTGAGGTGGAAGAGGTATGGGTGACTATATTGGGGCCCTTACTTTAATCCAGGATTTCTATTGGAGGATGCGAGTTCTGAGTCTGACAAAGATGCTCAGGAGGTGGTGGCTGTCGAGTGTAGCAGGAAGGTGGAGTTCATGGCAAAGGCATTGGAAGTTTTTAGAGCAGGGGTTGTCAACATTGACATGGGGCCCTTTTGAAGGATGATGGAGCAGGATGATGGGTGGTTGTCTGATTGGAAGGTGAATCGGGTGGCTTCCATAGGGGAGTCTGTGGGGATGATTTTGGCTTGCATCTAAGGTCACTGCTCTTGTGTATTATGGTTCATTCACATGAACCATGGTAGTCCTTTTTTCCATGTAGTATGTCAAATAGGGTGGGATGTTACTATTTTGTTCATGCCCATGAGTTGGGTGGTAGGTATTTGCTGTTACTATATGTAATCCTTTCTTCTGATCAATATAGGGTGCTATCCCCATCTAGATAGCACTTGATAAAAAAAAAGGAAAAAAAAAGAACCTCTTAATTTCAAATTTCAAATTTAGATCTAAGGTTGAAATTTGGAAATTGAGAGAATCAATGCTAAATTGGGAAATGCACAAGGTTAATTTAAATTTAAAAATTAGGGTCTTTTTAATTAACCACTTAATTTTGAAATTTAAATTTGAGTTTGAAATTTGATCCAATATTGTAATTTTCAATTGGAATTGAAATTAACAACCAAATTTAAAGTGTAAAATTCAAAATTTAAACAACCCACAAGCTCAATTTTTAAATTTTTTAAAATTAGGGTTTTTTAAATTAACCACTTAATTTTAAAATTTAATTGTGAAATTTGAATTGTAGATAAAAATTTGAATTTTTAAATTGAAGAAGTACTCAGATCTGAAATAATTAATCCAAATTACACAATTGACTAGTTTAATTTTGAATTAAAAAAATTAGGGTTTTAGTGAAATTAACCTCTAAATTTTTAAAATTTGCAAGGAAATCAAACTTGTAAATGAATATTTGGATTTTAAATTGCATACAAACTCAAATCTAAGAACATAAATCATAATTAAATGTATAAGGAGTCGGGTTCACCAAAATGTAAAGTGGGAAATTTTGATTTAGTGATTTGCAACATAGACGGAAGAAACCACTAAATTAATTTTCACTTGGGACCATTGCATTCAAAAGAGGAAGGGAATCCACTATATTCATTCAGAAATCAGATAAGGAATGAATACTAAATGGATTGAATTGATTTTGATCTCCTATTTTGTAAGTTAAAATGTTTAAATAGGTAAAGTACTGAAAAATGAAGGTAAAATGAGAAAACAATGAGCTACAGATGCAAGATTTTTGCGTGCACCTAGATCTGAGTAGTATAAGTTGAGTTAGATCTAATCCTTGAAAAAGCTCCTAAAAATTTGGGACCATGGTGCATGAAATTGGTCCTTTGAAATTTTCGCACGCCAAAGGGGGATGATTCATCTTTGTGAATAAAGCTTATTCTGAAGAGTACAACTCTATACCTGTTTCCTACACACAAAAAGAACAGGAAATAAGTTGGGAGTACGGGTTTACCTAAGTCAAACCATGGGTTGGAATCAACCATGAATGAAATATTGCAAATATTGAAATAAAATGATGGAAGGATATACCTTAGATCTGCAATGATTGATAATGATGCTTTGCTTCTTGAATGTAATCACATATGTTGTATGAAATGGCATGAACATGACAAAAACCTAATCACACATACATTCTTGCAAATGAATGATGTAATGTTGCTCCATAATGGATATATGAAGAATATGCAGGCTTGAAGACCTCTAGAAATGCTTGATAATGACAACTTGAATGTTTGAATGCTTGATTTCTTGTGATCCAATTTCACCTTATTCACCTATCATGAATGTCTTGTATATCTAAATGAGAGGGGAATACCTCCTTATATACTTGCCCATCATCAAACATATTAATTTTTCATCATAAGCTGACATGAAGTAAGGGATTTCTGCCAAAACTTTGGATAGGGAAGGGTTTTAATTGGGGCCCAATTAGGGAGGATCATGGCATCCCGCCATGGTTCTAGTGAGGACCAAGGTGCCATGCCCTGGTCCTACCCATTTTTTGGGCTAGGGTTAAGGTGCAATGCAAGGTGGAATGCGACATTGATGCCAATTTTGCATGGCATAGGCATAAATGGGTCTTGATGAAGCACAAGGATGTGAACACTAAGGTGAGGGCCCCAAATGCGGTCAAAATTGTAAAGGGTGAAATTTTAGGATGCTACAATAATGATGATGAATATGAACTTGATGTTGACAATGATTTATCTAAACAATTTTCAAAGGCATTAACCCTAGCTCCCAGTAACAAACAAAGGTGACTCATTATTAGAGCATGGTCATTGTTTGGAAATTTTGATAGCTCCATCTATCATGCTCAAATTTTCTCCTCTGGCATATTGTCCACCTTCTCAAAATAATGTTCAAAAATATTGGGAGGCGAATGATTTGCTTGATTAGCTTCATTCATGTCATAGATTCTCTCTTTCTCTCTCTTCTCTTTCTTGTTTGTGATATTCCTCTATTTGTACTTACTTCTATTTGTTGTCCTTAGTGTTGTCTACTTGAGGATGATGAAATGTGTTGAGATCTCTTTTGGTCTCTTCCATGTTGACTCAAAAGACACATGTTCCCTTCTTCCATTGTGGTTCTACTTTCTTTGGGGGATGAGGTCAATTCAATGAAAATATAATTCATGATATACATTGTTTATCATAAGAGCATACTAACCCCAAAGTTAAGTAGAACCCTTATGTGTTTTGTGATCATTATCCTTTGGTTTGTCCTTTCTTAGAGGCATATCATTGTGGTAATGTGCTTGTCTTTCAGATGCATGTATACTCCTTTAAAGAAATTTCTCTCATTGTGGTGTATGAAATCACTTTAACATGGGGGCATACACTCCACTCAATATTTCACTCTTTGCATATCTCAATACTCAAGCTACTTTGCAAACTTAGCCTTTGATGTGTAATTTTGGTATTTCTATTTTCATGACTCATAGTAAGCAAGCTTTAATAGGCTAGCAGCCATGATACTCTCTTTCTTATGATGTCACTTTTATCTTGAAATTAAAGTAGTAAGATCGTAAAGTCCTCTGGGGGCTTGCTGCATCTTGTCTCTTTAATGACTTGATGAAATCTTTTCAATGTAAACCTTTGTACTTTACCAAGAGTATGCTTATCTCATAGCCTCGCTAAAGTGGGGGCTAAATGTAGCATCCTAAATTGTACTCCCTTATAATTTTTTCCTCATTTGGGCCCTCACCTTGGCATTCTTGTCCTGAGGCCTGATCGAAGTCCCAATTATGCTCACACCATGCAAATATCTCATGATTTTCAGAATGCACATCTCCGACCCCTCTTTTCTTGGTCCCTGATTGGTTAGGACTAGGGCATTGGTACCTCATTCCTCAGGGAGTAGAGCACTCAATAATATGGTCCTCCTAATCAGGGCCCATTTTGGGGCCCCTCAATGGTAACATCATTTGAGCGGGAATCTTGATGCCATGTCGGCTCATGTTGGTAAATTAAATTGTTTTTCGACAAGCATGTATAAAAGGAGGTCTACCCCTATCATTTTGATAATCACATAAGTGATTCATGCAATCAATTCAAGAAATCAAGCATTCAAGTTCAAGTGAGCAAGCAATAAGCCTTCTTTCAAGCATGGGAGAAGAAGTAAGGCACCAAGATTCAAGAATTGGAGTTGACATTCATGTTCTATGTTTATGAAGAGTTCATGGAACCCTAATTCCTTGTAGAGGCAAATGAAACTCCATTAAAGGTACACCATTAGTTTTTCAAATATTATTCAACATTTTCCTCAAAAAGAGATCATTTCCATTACTACAATTCAATTATACTTCATTTCTATTTCATGGTTAATTCCAAAACTGGGCTTTGACCTAAGACAAACCCCTATTCCCAACCTATTTCTCTTCTCTAGTGTGTGCAAGAACAGGTATGGAGCTGTGTTATTCAGAATTGGATCTACTTATAGAGACAAATAGATTCCCCTTTGAATGACAAAAAGTGTAGAGGACCAGAGCAACGGGCATTCTGGTCCCAACATTTGAGGAGCTCCTTCTAGGAATAGATCTGAACACTCTTACATTGCTTAGATCCAAGTTCATGGCTCGATCTGATGACTGTAGCTCTCTATTTATGTTTTTCACTTCAATTACAACACATTTACCCTAATTTAAATTTTTTTACAATTCAAATTAAAAGACGATTTCCCCCAAAGGGAATATAATAAGAATTCTCATCCCAATCCTTGCTAATTTGTGGCTAGATCTATTAGGTTCATGCCTTCTTTAATGTAGTGGTACCTAAGTCTAAATATTAGCTATTTTCATACATCGAATGGTGGAAACCCTAATATTTTTACCACTACAGTATCAAAGCAAGGTTCCTCTTGAGTAAGCTTAAGCACTTGAGGTATATCTATTATGGCACAAGACGTGCATTACAAAGTTTCTATCTTTGATAGTGCAATTTTTTCATATTGGAAGAAGAGAATGGAGTCACATTTAGAGACATTGAATAATGGAATTTGGGAAATCATTTAGAATAGATATACACCTCCGCAGGGTGGTTCTCAGACCACAAATGAGATAAAGTTGAAGGAAGCTAATGCAAAGGCTAGAGCGATAATCCTTAGTTATATAAGTAATTCAATGTTTGGAAGAGTAAAAGGATTGAAGGAAGCAAAATTTGTATGGGAGAATCTATGTTTGGCATATGAAGGAGATTTAAAGATAAAGCGGGCTAGGCTGATGAATTTGAAGTAGAAGTATGAGTACTTGATAATGCTGTAAGATGAAAGCGTTGAGAACTATATTCATAGAGTGACTAATATTGTTGATGGAATTAGAGCTGTCGGTGGACATTAGGAATAATGTGATGTTGTTCATAAGATCTTGCTAACTATTCCTAATTCCTACAAGCCACATAGATGTGCTATACAGGAGAGCAATTATTTGAGTAAATATACTATTGATCAACTTATTGGTACCTTAGTAGCCTATGAGATTTCAGAAATGGAGCAAGAGAAGAGAGAAAAGAGAGAAGTAGCATTTAATGTTTCAATACTTGATGATCTTGAATGTAGTGGAGATCTAGATGAATGAAGCAAATTTTGTGAGAAGATTGCAGCGTGGCATTGGAAAATACAAAGGTAAGTTACCTCTTAAATGTTTTTCTTATGGTAGAATTGGACATTGCGCTTCTAATTGCACTTACAGAGAAGACTATAAGAAACTAGAAGTTGATGAGAAGAAGAAGAAGTTTAAGAGAGACAATTTTAATAGAAGAGAGAAGAAGGTCTTATGTTCTATTGAGGAGTATACATCAGAAGATGAAGTTGATGATGATTCAAATGAAGAATCCATGTTTCTGGCAATTGAAGCTAAGGAGAATGTTACATTGCATGCTAAGATAGAACTAAGTACATGGATTATAGACTCCAGATGTTCAAATCATATAACCAGTGATAAAGACAAGTTTATTAATATCAAGAATTATGATGGAGGATCAGTGAAGTTTATTGGAGAAGATGGTGCAACTATTCAAGGTATTGGAAGTGATTCTATTGATGGTAAGCATAAGATTGATTATCTTTATTATGTTGAAGGATTAAGACATAGTTTGTTGTGTTATTCAAATGTGTAGAAAAGGATATCAAGTTTTATTTAGTAGCACTAGGTGTGTGATTGGAAAGGAAAAATCTAGTAAAATATTTCTAGGAGTTAGAATAGGTGGAAATATATATTGTATCAAGGATAGAAAGGAGAACAAGTGCTTGCTAGCCCAGAAGGTTGAGGTTTTTTAACTTGTTCCAAAGAGGACAAGTGATCCGAAAGAAAAAAAAGAGAAGGAAACAAATGATGAAGAAGACGAAGAAAAGGAGAATTCAGAGAAAGTTCTTGCTAAGTATGTTTAGAAGCATCATTCAAAGAATCAAATAATTGGAGATAAGACCAAAGGTCTTTACACTAGAAGGAAGATTTTTTAAGCTCAAGATCAAGATAATTATTTTTTTCTATTTATGACAGAGCCAAAGATTTATGAGTAAGCAAGAAAATGTGATATTTGGGTAAAAGAAATGGAAGAAGAACTAAATTAGATTCTGAAGAACAAGACTTGGGAACTGGTATCTAGATTGGTGGACAAGAATATAATAGGAACTAAGTGGGTATTCAAGAATAAGTTGAATGAGCAAGGACAAGTGACAAGAAATAAAGTGAGGTTGATATGTAAAGGATATTCTCAAGTGGAATGTATGGACTTAGAAAATTCTTGTTGGGTGAAAAATTTGTAAACTGGTGAAGGATTACAAAATGAGTGTTTCATGACAACACTCTGGATAATATCTCTCAAAAGGAAAGATATTCTCCCTCCTAATTATAAGGGAAGATTCCCCCTTTCTACTATAACTATTTTCTGTTATTCCTACCTGCTAACTTTACACTAATCCAAGATACAATAATAACTTAGTTCTCTTCTTTCAGAACCAGTTTTATCTAATTCTCTTGAAATAATAGATTTTTCCTCAACTTAAATAACTTGAAAACTTGTAATATTATACTAACTAACTTTGGAAAGTAAAGTGTCCATGAAAGAACAAAATCTTTCGTTACTTCCCTTTTCTGAAAATGACCTAGGGACGAGAATTTGCACACTTACGAACTAAAAGATTCTTTCTATGTACTAAAAATCCTATCAATCACTGTAACCCAGAAATATTGTTAGTTCAAAGATTGATAAATATATTGAAAGATGTTCTAATCTAACCGCATGATCCATATAGTACAAAGACTTTACTTATTATCCTTTAAATGAATCTCAATAGATAATTTTTAAAATCCCAAATGCTTAAAGAAATCTTATCTGAACTAATTCCCAATTTCTGAATTTCCAAATAATTGAAAGATTACTTGTAAAGACTCAAAATTTATTCAATATTCAACACCAATGACAATAACCAACTTTAATAATTCAAGAACATATAATACCAATGACATAATAACATCCATACCACATGAAAGATTGAACTCAAAACAAATTTTGAATTCCAAGCTTATCTCCTTCTTGATTAAATTGCAAATTAACAAAAAGATCACAAAGTCTCAATTTTCTTTTCACTTGGGTAGAGTTTTGTTGCATAAACATAGATGGAAAAAAGATCCTTTTTATAATAATAACCCTAATCTTTATAGAAGATGCGTTCACCATGAAAATAGGAAATTATTACTAATTCTAAGACTAAGTCAAAAGAAGAGTTCAAATTGACTTAGGAATTGTGCACTCAACAGGTGCACAAGAGTAATTACAAAAAGACACCTAAGGTGTTGATGGATAAAATGAAATGCCACTAGGAAAAACATGAAAATCATTCTTCATTTGAATTCCATCAGGTCCCTGGGTATTTCTAGTGATGACCTTGACCACGGTGATGTAATCTTCCAAGTTGGTGCAACACTTCTTGTGCTTCCTCAAAATAGTATCCAAAAAATCCAAAACGAACTAGAGATCAAGTAATTTATCAATTGAGGATAAAGATAAATCCTCCCTATCAACCTCAGTAGTTATGAACAAGCTGAATTCTTTGATGATTTCATCCACATCAAGTACTTTTTCATTCTCATCAAGAAAGGCACATGGAATCTCATACATTTTTGTTTCAATCTCTTTCATCTTATACACACATTCTTTTAGGGCCTTCCTCATATTCTTGACTAGGGACTCAAGAATATTCATCCGGTGTTGTAAGGCCTCTCATTGCTCAATGTACATGCATCATGAAGGGAGGACACCATTTTGGATGAGATCATCAAAATCATAATCTTCAAACTTCAACCATGATTTAAAATCCTTCTCTTGTGTTTCAAGCTCCTAGGAAAAGACTTCTCTGGTGTTATCTATGTCTACCTTCACTGCATCAAGGTTACTAATGATGGTGCAGATTGAACTTAAGAGTCATGTTCCCTGACTCAAAATCCAATCCATCCATTCTCCTACAACTCTTGTTCATGATGTTGCTTGCTCAGCCTTTTTAACAACTTGTTCATCCAAGGATGAAGCTACTGGCTCAATAACTTCTGAAGAATTTGTTACTTTAATAAGAATTGAGGTGAGTTGCTCAATTAATGCTTTAACTTGATCTTTCTTGACCTTATCTTCATCGTACCTTGCAACAAGAGCTTCCAAAGTTGATATGGCATCACCTGAAGTACAATCTGGAGTTTGTTTTCCCAACTCAATCATTTGAATGACATAGTCTAAATATTGGACTTGACTAATAACTATGTTTGGAGGAGGAAAAACAACCTCAACATACTTATTCCTATTCTTGTCAACCTTTATCCTTGACAAATTTTTATCTTTCTAAACAGTCTTGGGTTTGATAGGAACAAGTTGGCTGAAATCAAAATCTTCAGAAGAGATAGCTTGCTTCTTTCTCTTTGGTGCATTAGACATCAACCAAGGTGGTAAAGTCAAATCATCATTCTCACCTGTTACCACATCCTGAGAGGGATTGATACAATCCTAAATGATGGTGGTTACTATAGGTGATGTTATTGTAAAAAAATGGGAAGGATTTTCAAGGGATGACTCGTTAGATCTAGGAGCCGACTCATTCATGAATTTATCAAAATCATCCATCATAGTTATAGACACTTCAGAAAGAAGAAAATGATGAAAAGACATTCTCAATATTGTCATGGGGTGTGTCTAAAGTGGACTTACTAGCAGTAGTGGAGGATACATGAATGACATTTGTGGGAGAAACACAAGTAACCACTGGAGGCTCGAGCGTAGAGGTAAAAACAAGAACCCATAACATAGATGAAGAAGGAAATACCTAAGGTAAAGATTCATCTCCTTGCAACAAATCTTCCTGATTAAGTCCACCTTGTTCTTGATCATATTCTTTCTTTTCTTCCAATTGATGAACATCAATCAGTTCTTCATCAAGATGATCATCCTCCTCTTGTTCATTTAGTGCGTCAGACTCCTCTGTCTCTAGAACATTAGAGGCTGATGGCTCTCCTTGAGCTTTTCCTTTCTTAGTTCCAACTGTGAACTTCAATTTGGGAGCTTTGGCCAGAGTAGTGGGATCCTTTCTATTCTTGGTTCTAATTTCTGATCTTTTTCCCATTAGGACAACAATGTCATCATCAAAATAGAAGAGAAGGATTTCATTGGAACACCATGCATGGTCAACCATATATTGGTATTCATAAGAATACTTTGGAGCCACTCCTTGATGGAAGTACATTCCTTTTGCAACCATTGAATGAGTGGCAAAGGAGTAGAAGAAACTTTGTTCTTCTTGTATGTAGGATCTAAGATATCCCCATCTTCCTCAAGATCACCGAGAACATCAGCGAGACCAAATTTTTTAATCATCTCAATTGTCAACCGATAATAGTCAAGTTTTCTCACATCATGCTCGGATCTGCAATCAACCCAAACATCCTCAATTTGATTCACATGAACTTATTCCTTCTTCAACTTGTTTCTCATTCCTCTATAATTGAAGTCCTTCCTAGCCTTGAAGAACCTCATGGAAACTCTCCTCATCTCCTCTTCCATTGCTCTAGCTTTAAAGATGGAATTGATGGAATATCTACCAATGGTAAGGGAGAATTTAAAACCTATTTTATGAGAACTTGATTGGGCCTCATGTACTACATTCATTTGATGAGATAACTCCGTCAATACAATATTATTAGAGGGATACCTAGGGAGCATGAAAGGCTCACCAGTGAAGCAACCAACCTTGAGGTATGTGAAGGTTGGGAATTAAAGGAACATTATCCATATTGGTTCACCACCTCCCAAGTATGATCACATACCCTTTTATTGTACAAGTTCTTATTCAACATAACTATGCAATAACCAAAGAATGCATCATTTACTCTCTAGAAATGACTATGACTATTATGAAGAACCAACTAGTAATAATATTTATGTACCTCAATCTATGTTTTATCACCATTTGTAGACAATCCAGGAAAATGTCTCATTGAAGCCACAACGTACACCAAGTATGAAGTCATATAAAACTTGAGTGTGGTAGGTACCATTGTGAGCTGCTCGTAGATAGCATCACTGATTTGTTTTCCCCAAAATATCTTCTCCTTATTTTTCCTGATCACATGAATGTATTGATACATCCATTTATAAAATGTAGTGGAGGTGGGAAGTCCTTTAACTCTACTCAAAAGAGTTATCAAATCATTGACTTCTTCAATGAAGCCACATATGGGGAGAATTTTCGGCCATCTTGCAATGGTAGGTCTCAGGGTCTTCAACCAATTATCATTCATGTTCTTTCTGCACTTGTCAGAATTTCTATCAAAATAAGCTATCGCTAATTGTATTATAATATTATAATATTTTTTAATACTGGGACACTTAAAGACTAAATCAAAGAATTCCTAATCAAGTCTAATCTATATCTTCCCAGCTTCGTCCTTTACACTTTTACTGACTATATCAAAATCATTTGCAACTACCACAACAAACTTAGGATTTTGAGAAGATATTGGAAAAACATCAACCAGATGAATTCCACTATTGATAACAACTTCCATGTTACAATATGCATGTGGTTTCTCAATTATCTTAAGAAACTCGACTAGGTCAACATGACATATTTCTGTATCTCTTATGTGATCAATGTTTGAAATGATTAAAGAGGATGGAAAGATCGGATGAGGATACTACTTCTTGAATTTTATCCCTCTTTCTTGGAGAAGCTTCTATCATTGTTATAATAATCACATTGATAAAAAGTCATTCATCAGTATTACAATGATAAATTTTATCAATCACTTTTGTTCATACGACTTAAACAAATTCTAAAAATAGTGCAATTTGGCCATTAGAGTTTCTAAGGCCCTCTTAAAATCTTGAAATCACCGAGATAGATCAAATATAAAATCTTAATTTTGGTGTGTGATAAGTGAAATTTCAAGTTTTTAACCTTAAAAATTCACTTAAGAAAAAGTGTGGGTAAAGGTGTAATTCGGGTTCATAAACCTAAATTACACTTTGGAGAAATAAAAATTTAGGTGTAATTCAGGTTTATGGATCTGAATTACACTTAATACAAAGTGCAAATTCTAAGTGTCAGGTGGAGTCACCAACCTACCTAACGCCTAAAGAACCAAGGAAAAGCATAAGGTGGTCGACAGGGTTACAAACTCGCCAAACACCAAGTGTTATCTCTTTGCATTGAGGACAATGGTGGTGGACGAGGTCACCGACTTGCCACATAGTATAGTGTGGTGTGGGGTGGGCCTATGACCCCACCCAACACTGTAGTGGTAGATAAAATGAATAGTCATGGAAAAAGGTGGCGGTCAAGGTTGTCAACCCACCAAACATCACAATGTGGTGTGGGGTGGGCCTACGACCCCGCCCAACACCACTGGGTATAAACATAGAAAGGAAAATAAGAATGGTGTGTTTCAGGGTCGTCGACCCATCACACACCACAATGTGATGTGTGGTGGGCATATGGCCCCGCCCAACACACAACATTGAATGGTAACAAAAACACAGGAAAATGACAAAAAACTAGTGCATGGCGATGGTCACAGACCCATCACACACTACAATGTAATTCGTGGCATGCCTATGGCCATCACCTCGCATTATGGTGTAAACATAGTGATACTAAAACAAAGGGTAGAAATGAATACAAAATTCAAAATATTCAAAAGGTTTTTTTTTGAAAATCGTAGAATTACGGGGAAGAAAACATACCCGATATAAAAATTCAATGAAGTCTCCCTCTCTCGGCTTAAGCAAGATCATGATGAATCAAATACAAAATGAAATGATAAAGGGAGCTATACAAATCAAATTAAAAGAATCCTATTTGAATTACTCAATCGAGCAATTAATAATTGAAGTATATTAAATATGCATAAATCGTGTTGTAAACCCGGTTTGCACTTACAAGTTGTAAATCGGGTTTACAAACCCAATTTGCACTTGGATGGGAAAAACAAGAAAAAAGAGGTGTAAATTGGGTTTGTGATCCCAATTTGCACCTACAAGGTGTAAATCAGGTTTACAAACCCAATTTGCACCTGGATGGGAAAAACAAGAAAAAAGAGATGTAAATTGAGCTTGTAAACCCTATTTGCAATTAAATGACACACTTGGTGTAAATCGGGTTTATGAACTCGATTTGCACCTAAATTGCACCTATGTGAAAAATATAAAATAAGGGAGAAAAATGTGCTAACGATAACAATAATGTCTCGTAAAGCATGCAATGAGCGTCAAAACCACAAATGAGCACAAAATTTTTGGGGTACCCTCAGATTTTCAAAAAATGAAAATCAAGGATATCAAAACTTTTGCTCCGGTTGCAAGAATGGAAGTTATTCATATGTTTCATGCATTTTTTGCTTACAAGAACTTTAATGTTTGTCAGATGGTTATGAAATCAACATTTATGAATGAATATCTAGAAGAAGTTTACATTGAGCAACTAGATGGATTCAGATTGACAGAAGATCCAGATATGGTATCCAGATTGAAGAAGGCATTGCACAGACTCAAACAAGCACCTAGAGCTTGGTATGCAAGATTAGATAGGTATTTATTTCAACAAAATTTTAGGAAAGGTACAACGGGCAGTAATCTTTATTTCAAGATTGATGGAGATAAGTTGTTAAATGTTATAGTTTATGTTGATGACATTATATTTGGAGGAGATAATAGTTTATGTAAAGATTTTGCTAAGGAGATGCAAAATGAATTTGAAATGTCAATGATTGGTGACTTGTATTTCTTTCTTGGGTTGCAATTTGTTCAATCAAAAGATGGAATTTTTATTTTTAAAAGCAAATATGTGAAGGAAATGTTGAAGAAGTTTGGTTTTGATGATTGTGAACCATTTACAACTCCTTTAACCATTGGATGCAAGTTGAGTAAAGATGAGGAGTCTTTGAAAGTTGAACAAAAGAAGTACAGATTTATGGTTGGTAGATTGTTGAATTTGACTACATCCAGACCAGATATCATACATGTTGTTTGTTTGGTAGCTAGATTTTAGGCAAATTTGAAGGTAACACATGAGCAAGCTATAAAAGGAATTTTTAGATACTTGAAAGGTACTATGGATTATGGACCGAGGTAAAAAAAAGATGGAGATTTTATGTTGACAGCCTATACTAATGCAGATTGGGATGGCAGTGTTGATGACTAGAAGAGTATTAGTGGTGGTGCATTCTTTTTAGGGGACAAATTGGTCTCCTAGTTTAGATGAAACAAGATTCAATTTCCCTATCTACTAAAGAAAAGTATATTACAAGGACATCTTGTTGTACTCAGGTTATGCATTCAAGAACAAAACATGTTTCGACCAGATATCATTATTCAAGAGAGAATATTTTTAAGAATGAAGTTCATTCAGAATACATATCTACGAAAGAGCAGGTTGCAGATATTCTCACTAGACATTGGCAAAGGATACATTTGAGTTTCCTCGGGAGAAGCTTGGGGTCATTTTCCCTCCTTCTTATAGCTAGGTGCATTGTGGGGATGCATATTTCTAGGGGAAGATTTCATTCCTATTTATTTTCTTAGATTGATGTTGTGGTTTCTCTCAGGGGGAGTAGTGGTGTGTGCAGTGTTGATATGACCTTTGTCCTTGATGGAAAAGGGGAGGGATTGAGTAAGTTCTGGCAAAGAGAGATATTGAGCAGGTTTGATATGTTGGCAGAGATTGAGATTGAAAGAGATAGTGCATAAATGTGATGTATATTTTTGGATATCTTCATAGTGATTTTTGTTGTTATCTTCATTGGGTATAGTTTCGGTATCATGTATATGATGGTTCTGTGGTATGAAAACATATGTGTGTTCTCTAATTGTTGTGACATTGATTGTTGCTGGTTGTGAGATTCTATGTTTGACCTATCCTTAGGTCTGGATATGATTTGTGGAAGTGTTTTTGATATGTTATGGGTCTCACCGTAGCATGTGGAGATCCAAATTTGTGTTATTTGCATTGAGAGTATGTTCTTTACCATTAATTGCATATATGGATGCGTAGTGTGTGGATATAACTTTGGTTATGTTCCAGTGATTATGGATTAGTGAATTGATCTTTGGAGAATGTGTTTTGGTCCCCTCTTTCTCCTAGAGTGGATCAATGTGTGTACTTTTGGTTTGAAAAGTGTATCTTGATTCAGGATGACTTTGTTTAAGCTTTGATGATCTATCTTGTATATAAGGATGTGTATGATTGAGTTGTGTATAACAACAAGAAGAGAAAGAAGTGAGACAGAGGCAAGGGAAGAAAAGTGTGATGAATACAAATGCAAGGGTAATTAGTGAGGTTTGGTAAAGAGAAGAAGAGTTGTGTTAGAATGATATGCAAGTTGTGTTGAGATTGTGACAAAGATTCGAGGCAAGAGTGTTGGCAATTGAGATAAGAGTTGTGTTTGTTGACGTTTGTCACTTGATGTAGAGTTCAAGGACAACTTCATGATCAAGAGATCCTTCTTTTAATATCATTTTATTTTTTAGCTTTCCCTAAGTGTAGTTAGCTTCAAGTAAAAATTCACCTTCTTTAGGATTACAACAAAATAATATAAAAAGGGTGGAACATATAAGGTGTCCAAGGTGGGTCGCAAAAAGGACCTTGATAAAATTAAACTTACAGGGGAAAACTTGGTGGAGTCAGGGTCTGTTAAGACCACCAATGCTCACTTCTCTAATCTCCATAAATTATTGTGGTGTCTTTGATTGAAAGGGGGTTGAACAAATTTTATGTTCATGATTTGATTAGACATCATTCTCCAAATGTTATGTTTATCTAGAAAACCAAGTTGTCAGCAGAAGGCATTCTCAACATTTCTCCCAACTTTGGTGGAGAAGTTAGTCTCAAGTTATTGGCGCACATGGTACTGCAGGAGGTGTAGCTTTCCTATTGGACCCACATAATCTCTCCCCTATGAGGTGGTTTTCTAGTAGCTACTCTATTTCCATTTATTTCATCTTGCTTTGATTTAGGTGATCTTTTTCGATTTATTAATATGTATACTCCCTCTGACTTTTATAGAAAACTTCGGCTTTGGAGTCATATTTGTTTGGTTAGAGATTCAACACCTTTATTTCT
Source organism: Cryptomeria japonica (assembly GCF_030272615.1). Classification (NCBI taxonomy): domain Eukaryota; kingdom Viridiplantae; phylum Streptophyta; class Pinopsida; order Cupressales; family Cupressaceae; genus Cryptomeria; species Cryptomeria japonica. The sequence goes on from NC_081413.1 coordinate 357,648,593, forward strand.
CTGGATCATGGCTAGAGACTTTAATGCTATCACTAGTTTGGAGGATAAAAGAGAGGGGTTGGAAGGCTTGAGCCATCTACTTTGTCATTCCAAGAAAATATTTATTTTCTAAACTTGGTTGAAATCAAGTGTAGTAATGGGTTGTTTACTTGGACAAATAGGATATGTGGCAAATATTTTATTTTTGAGAGACTAGATAGGTGTTTAGTTTCAAGATTTTGGCTTGAAAATAATTAGATTATGAGTTTCACAATTTTGGAGTGGAGAGGTTCTGACCATTGACCTATCAAGCTCATTACATCAAGGTTTTTCACAACTAAGAATCCTAGTTTCAAGTTTCAGCTCATGTGGCTTTGTAAGCCATCTTTATAGGACCTTATGGGTGTCTGGTTGTAAAAGGGGCAACTTGATCATGGTACAACTATGTATTCTTTTGTCAAATGCTTACAATTTGTTAAGTTTCTGCTTGAGAAGTAGAATAGGTAGTGTTTTGGGAATATTTTTCTAACCAAAGTAGCAACACAAAGTCGATTGGATAGCATCACTAGGTAAAACAAAGAGAAGGGTCTTACAAAGAAGTTGAGGCTTTGAAGGAGTTAGAGGAGTAGGAGTTGAGGGAGGATTTTTTCTAGAAGCATAAGTCTCATATTGATTAGCTCCATGAAGGAGATAAAAATAATTCATTTTTCTTAAACTCGGTGAAGGATAGAAGACATGAGAACTCAATCTCTTCTATTAGATTTTCTCAAGGAGCTCAATTATCCTCTTTTCAAGATATCTCAATAGAGGCTATACATCATTTCTATTCCCTATTTTCAAAATACTCGCTAATTGCAGGTGAGGAGGAGAATTTGGTGCAGGAGCACCTAAGACTTAGGCTCATAGTCCTTCTACAATTTTGGCTTGTATTGACCTTAGCCAAGTCAGGTTTCTAATAAGGACTGAAGGAGGGTCCAAGGTGTGTGTGTAATGTTTGGTTTGAGTCAAGTGTAGGCCTAGTTGTGTTAGTTTCCTTTCTAGGTTTGCACTTTGTGAGTAGGTGTTAGGGTGAGTAGTTAAGATGGCCTTCTTGTTGGTCAAAAGAGGCATAAATTGGTGAGAGAATTAGAGAGGTTTAGAATAGTCTTAGGAATGTTGAAAAAGACATGAATAATGACTTGTAATAGGTTGCCTAAGTTGGCAAAACAAAATTTGGAAAATTGTAAAAGTTGTCATGACAACTTTGGTCTTAAAAGAGCTTAGCGGTGGAGTTAGGGTTAGCACATTGACCTAAGATCTCTCCACACATGGGGAAGAATATTTAAAACTCCTCTTGCATGGTTACCAAGGTTGGAAGTTTGATTTTTGGTGAATGATAATCTGAAACCACTCATTTTCGGACTGTTATCACTGTATTTGTCTTATTTTGTATAAAAAGTGAACACAAATGGATTGAATCCATTGATCCAACTTTGGATAGTTGCACTTTGGTGTGTTCTGGTTCCATTTGATCCATTTCATGCTTTGTAGATAGTTTCTATTAGTTCTTTTACTATTTGTTTTCAAGTAGCCAATTTTGGCTTGTAAATAGAAAATTATGTAAAAATGGTTGCCCCATAAAATCCCTCCATGCTACCATCACGAAATATTGGGAAATGGAAGGAAACCCTATTTATAGTGTAAATATGCAAGGAGGAGTTCTGGAAGTGGAGTTCATGATAGTTGCCACCTTGTTCTAGGCGAGTCCAGGAGCAACCTAACTAGAGAAAACAGGGAGTAAGTTGAATGTATATGGCAGGGGTGACTTCAAAAACCAAAATTTAGAATTTGGAAATGAAGGATAGGCCCATTTAGAGTTCCAGTTGAGAGGGGAATCTTTGACAACCTCATTTCATAACCTTACTCCTTTGTTGAACAGTCACAACCGGTTGAGGCCTAGAGACCCTAGCAAACCCTCATTTTTGGGTTAGGGCATTGTATGACAAGATGGGAGACTAAAAACACCAAAATATCTTGAGGATGGGTGAGTGATTGAAGAAAAAGAAAACTTATTATAGGGTCTTTTGGACCGATTCCCTCAAAACCCTCAAAAACCAGATTTAGGAGGCCTAATTAGGGCTCATCCTTGTAGCCCTATTTCTAAGCAACTTTTTGAAATCGGTAAGGTAAATGAAGATTGCAAAACCCAAATTGGACCTAGTTGAACTAATTCCATGGTAAGTACTACCTCCACACCTCTGCAATGTCTTATAATAGTATGGGGGTGAAAAGTGGGAAGTTGACAAGTTGTTGTCAAGGTTGCAAGATGAGCATTTGAGAAGCACATTGAATTAGTGGAGTTCCTAGTCAAAACACTTGTGTAAACACCTTAATAATGGCAAGGAGAAATTCCTTATTAGAGATTGGGAAGGACTTGGAGGTCTTGAAGCATAGCTAGACCTGGTGAGGTTGGTGGAATTGAGTAACACCAACTAGGTGAAGTGTAAGAAAGCTAGGTGAACCCTATCATAATCTTATTTTGGAGTGTATTCCTTCTTTAGTTACCAATGATATGAATGTGATACTCATCGAGACCATTTCCCTGAAAGAACTAGAGGGTATAGTTTTTTAAATGAAGAGAGGGAAAGGTCCAAGTCCTGATAGGTTCCCATTTTAATTCTTTCAAGAAATATGGAAGATCAATAAATGTGATTGATTAGCTGTGGTGCAAGAATCTCATAAAATAAGCAGATGTCGAAGGCTATGAATTCTACCTTTCTAGTGCTTATTCCTAAGAGAGAAGGAGATAATTTATTTGACTTTCTCAAGCCAATCACCCTATGAAAAATGGTTTACAAGATCATATCAAAGCTAATAGTTGAAAGGATCAATAGGTGGCTCAATAGAATCATCTCTAAGGAGCAAGGAGCTTTTCTGTTAGGAAGGAAAATAGTTGTTGGGGTGGTTGTAGTGTCTAAAACCATGCATTTAGTGGATTCCTCCAAGGAGAAGGCAATGTTCATCAAGCTTGATATGGCGAAATCCTATGACTGAGTCAAATGGTCTTTTATTCAAAAACTTATAAGATCCTTTGGATTTGGGGCAAAGTGGATTAGTTGGGCGATGCCATGTGTTACCTCTACTTCTTATTTTGTCTTAATTAATAGTGAGCCTATTGCTCTATTTGGTGTGTTGAGGGGTCTTAGGCAAGGAGATTCTCTTTGCCTATATTTATTTCTCTTATTGGCTAGAGGCTTGGGTCAGTTGTTGAAATATCATGCGAATCAAGGATCGATTATAGGTTGGAGGTGGGGTAGCAGTTTTCCCCCTCTTTCACATCTTTAGTTTGTGGATGATACAACCCTCATGGGGTTGGCTAGGATTACAAAGGTGACTAATTTAAGATGGGTTTTGGATATCTATCTTTTTGTCTTAGGTCAATAGATTAATGAAAAGATATATTTTATCTTTTTCTTCAACAACCCCTCTCTTATATAACTCAAATAGGTCAAATTATCAAGTTCCAAATAGGGGTTCTCCCTTTTGTGTACTTCAGTTTTCCTCTTTTCTCTAAACCCTTGCTGAGGGAGACTCGGAAAGTTGAGCTAGACAAGTTTATAAGGAAATTTAATCATTGGACCTTCAAGTGGCTCTCTTATGCTAGAAGAGTTTTTATTGAAGTCAATGCTTCAGGCTCTACCCACTTTCATTCAAACTACTCTTGTATGTTTCATTCGAGATTTAGATGCTCTTTCTAGGAAATTCTTTTGGGTTGGTAATTTAGCTTAAAAATTGAGTTTTTTAGATGGGATTCTATTTGTAGACCAAAGAAGGAGGGGGGTCTCAAATTGTGACAAGCTTATCTTACTGGCCAAGACTCAGTTGCCAAATTATGCTAGCATTGGTGCACTAATCAGGATCAGATCTGGGCTAAGATCCTTACTTTTAAATACCTGGGAGGAATGTAGTTTGCAGATGTGCCTCAAATTAACGTGATGGGGAAGAGATCTATAATCTCGGTCACTATCAAAAGAGGGGCTAGTTTAGTCAAGAAGGGCTCGTTTTGGATCTGCATATGGGTTCAAAAGCTCTTTTCTAGTTTGACTCTTGGGGCAGATTTACTCCCATCATAAATACCTACCCACACTTATAATTGATATGTGATCACTTTTCAGAGGTTGGCTAGCTAAAGTTTGAAGATTTGCAGACTGCTTGGAGAGTGGTGCAAGTTGAGGTGTTTAAGTGGAAGGATCGCTTTGAGTAGCCACTTGGGGCATCAGAGGAGGATTGCGAAGAGCTTTCCATAATTATTTTAGGTCATACCTACAATTCCTTAAAGAGAAATGGTATCTTGGCCTAGAATCCTAACTCAAAAGGGGTGTATTTGGTGGTCAATGGATATCAGGTGCTAGATAATCAAGTGAATAAGATAGTCGAGGTTCCTTGGTGGAAGCAGGTTTGGAATAGGTTTGTCTGGGACAAATGAAATTTCTTCCTTTGGTTAGCCACTTAAAACAAATTTCTTACTTAAGATAACTTGAGGAAGCAGGGTTTCTAAGGGCCTTCTATCTATATCCTCTATAATAAAGATGAGGAAACCTCTCCCCACTTGTTTCTTGAGTGCTCCTTTTCTAGAGCTATTTGGCATTGATGGTGGGGTATTTGGAAGTAGGATCATATTCATGCCTCCTCTATTTGTGATTTTTGGAAGAGCACAGGGCATCCTCCTAATAAGTTAGTATCCCTATAGGTAGATTGTAATATTGGCCTCTCATGCATCTTTTGGAAAATCTGGTTAGAAAGGAACCAAAGGATGTTTTAGAATAATATTTTGGGGATTAAGAAAGTCTAGCAAAGAATTATTAGGATGATAAAAGAAGGTATCTAGGCTAAGTGTGAGATAGATAATCCTACTAACCCTCATGATATGGAGGTGATGCAAGGGCTTGGATTATCAAGAAGTGGTATCAGACCTTACATGGTTAAAAGGAGGTAATCTTGAATAAAAAAACTCAGAGAGTGGGTCATCTAGATCCACCACCTACTGGGATTTTGAAGATAAATATAGATGGGTCTTCTAGGGGAAATCCCATGCATGCTGGTGTTGGGAGTGTTGCCAAGGATTCTATAGGTTCTATTTACCTCTTCTTTTCTAGTTATAAAGGCTTCCAAACCAACAACCTTATAGAAGAACTAGCTATTCTTATTGCCTTGGAAAAGTGTTGCGATCTTGGTTGGTACAAAGTTATCTGTGACTTTGATTCATAAATTTTAATTAATATGCTGAATAAACATGATAATGGAGATGAGAGCTTGTAGTTGGTCATGATGGTTAGGTAGATTTGGTAGTTATGCAATTATTTGGATTTTATCTCCTTTGTTCACATTCCAAGGGAGTGGAATAGGTTTGCTGATTGTTTGGCCAAATGGGCCTCTAAAAATATAGAAAATTGGGATGTTCATTATTGGGAGCATCTCATGGGGAGTATTCCCAAAATTTGGAGAGATTGGTTTTACAAGACTATCAAGAGTAGCATGGTTGGGTTTTGGCTTGGAGTTGTTTTCTCTGGCTAGGTGGGATTGTTTCTTGTTGGTTGTAGTGATTCTTTATTGTATGGTTTATATTTTCCTATTAATAAATTTTTACCTCTCTTCTCTAAAATAAAAAAGGATTGATTCATGTTGGGTTCACCAAAATCAATGCATACAAATGTATTCAATGGAATATGTAATGCCCACCAAAATAACTTAAAGAAATAAAAATATCTAACATATAATAGAATTTTTTTTAAAATAAAATCATCTACCAAGGCAATATAATAAACTATCATTACTCAAGATCATAGATTAACTTCTACATAAATGATTAAAAACAACTACTATTTCAACACATTATACCACAAATACTCATATGCATTAATGATAACATAACATGAATGCATAAACATCTTAAACATAATCATAATCATAGCAACAAAGAATGCAAGTGGAAATAACATCAAGGGCCCGACCTTGGATGAGAGCCCTATGCCAAATGTTCTTCCCATTCATCAAGGCCCGATTTTGGGGCATGTTGTTTCTCCTACTTCTGGCTCAGACTTGCCTCCCCCTACAGTTGACGACTCAGTTATGGAAGATTACCCCTTTGCTGAGAGTAATATCAACCTTCTCAAATCTCCTGCAAAGTATGTGGATGAGGTCTCTAAATCGGCCCTGAAGGAACATGGCATCTCCCCGATGGCCAGCTCATTTTCACCGATTGACCAATTGGAAGATGACGAGATTGTGAGGGACCCCATTCTTTCCCTAGTGATGGCTCTCTCTCCGATGGTGTCATCTCACCCCACTTTGCACCAGGGTATCCCCTCCCTTGGTGCTCCTAGTGTGTCATCCAACGGTTGCATGACTCTTGTTGATGAGGGTTGGATTACTCAAAGATGCAAAACCATGAATGCAAAGCCTGATGTGGGGATGAACCTCTAAGCAGGCCAACCATCATAGAGACTATCAAGATAGAAGGAAGAAGCAAGGGATATTACCAATGGAAGGAAACAAACCTTTGAGACGTCCATAAAAGGTAAGAAATCAAGGTACTCTCATGAATATGAGGGGCCTCAACAACCCCCAAAAGAAATATGCTCTTAAGAATTATATTTTTGAAAATAAAATTATGGTCCTTCTCCTCCAAGAAGTTAAGATGTCTATGTCTTCCTTTTCCCCTATTGCTGGAAAAATTTGGCTTGGTGCTAAGTTTGTTATTAGTGATGCTACTGGAGCCTCCAGTGGCTTGGTCATCTTGTGGGACCCCTCCCATTTCTTTAGCAATCTTCTATCCTCTTCGGCCAACCTTTTGGTCTCTGAACTCTCTTCCCCGATGGACTCCTGCCTTCTCATTAATGTATATGCTCCAATGTCAAACCAGGTAGACTAAATCTTTGGAATGACACAATTTGCCAATGCCCACTGGTTGATCATGAGTAATTTCAACTCCCCTCTGATCCCCTCTTATAAGTTGGGGGGCCTCCCAGAGTACTCTGACAGTATGACTGATCTTGTCGACTTCATTGGAAGGAATGGGTTAACAGATGTGGAACCAATGGGGCAAAAATTCACTTGGTCCAATCTTAGAAAGGAAAATGATCTTATTCAGGTCAGACTCGACAAATTTCTCATCTTAGGCAATTGGGGAATTGGTCCCTCCTTGAAGCTCACTACCCTCCCTAGAATGGTCTCTAACCACAACCCCATGCTCCTTTGGAATACCATGAATGCTGTAAGGAAAAAACATCCTCTTAGGTATGAAATTATGTGGAAATATCATCTGGAGTTCAAGAAATGCATTAAAAGATGGTGGAGCACTTGCATCCCTGGCACACCTATGTTGGGGATTGCCCAAAAGCTTGATTTGGTCAAAAGGAACGTCTGGGGTTGGAATAAATATACCTTTGGGGACATCTTCAGGCAAAAAAGGAGCTCAATAGTTAACTGACTACTATCCAAGAGCACATTGATCAAGGTGACTCCCTTGAAGCTACCCATATGGAGGAGGTTGCTCTCCACAGAAAATGGAAGGAAAACTCCAACAAAGAAGAACTATACTAGAAATAGAAATCTTGGGTTCAATGGCTCAAAGAGGGTGATAAGAATATGACTTTCTGTCATAGATATGATATTATCCACAGGCATAGAAACCACATTTCCTCCCTCTTGGATGATAAAAATCAAGATGTCAATGATGATGATAGTTTGAGCAGACTGACTACTAACTATTTGCCACTTTATTTAGGGAAGATGGTGACTTTGGGGCCCCTACTGGGGAGGATTTTCTCAATTGCCTCCCACCACCCCTCTTGGTGGAAGACAACAACCTCATTTTGGCCCCTATTTCTAAGGAGAAAGTCAAGTCCGCTATTTTTTCTATGGGTTCCTTTAAAGCCTCGGGTCCTGATGCTTTTCCCCTGACTTTTTTCAAAGATTTCTAGGATGTGGTGGGCCCTGATGTTGTTGTGGCCACTAGAGATTTTTTCAGATCTGGAAGGCTTCTCAACAAGCTCAACTACACCTTCATTTCCCTTGTCCCTAAAATTCTAGAGATGTCCAGTCTCAAGGACTTTCACCCTATCAGTCTCTGCAACACTATTTATAAAATCTTCAACGAAGTTCTTGTCAATAGGCTCAAACCTTTCTTGGATTCTCTGATTAGCCCTTCCTAGAAAGGTTTTGTCCTAGGTAGATAGATTTTTGATGTGACCATCTCTACTTATGAGATAATTCACTCCATGGACAAGTGTCATCAGCCAGGGATGGTGCTCAAGCTTGACATCTCCAAGGCTTATGATAGAGTCAACTGGAACTTCCTTTTCAAAGTTCTCAAGATAATGGGTTTTGGGAATAAACTCATCAAACTTATTAGGGAATGCATATCTATGGTCACCTACTATGTGCTTCTCAACGGAAGCCCCCTGGAGAAGTTCAAGGCCTCCAGAGGTATGTGAAAAGGGGATCCTCTCTCCCCTTACTTTTTCATCATCCTTGCTAAAGTTTTGGCTTCTAATTTGAACTCCATGGTTCACAGGGAAGCTCTCTTGGGCATCAAACCTGCCTCTACAGTGCCTCCTAATGTTCTGCAATAGTTCATCGATGACACTAATCTCTTTAGTATCTCCTCTATGTGGGAAGATAAGGCTTGGAAATCCTTACTCAACTCTTATTCTCTGGCCTCTAGCCAACACATTAATTATGAGAAGAGCAACATTTAATTCTTTCACACTCATGTCTAACTCCAAGATAAAGTCTGCAGAATCCTTGGTTGTCAAAGGGCCTCCCTCCCTAGCACCTACCTTGGTCTCCCTTTGACTATCAAAGATGTCTCTAATTCCTTTTGGATCTTTATCCTTGACAGAATGCAGATTAAGTTGGCTGGTTGGAAAGGTAGATTCCTCAATAGTGCTGGGAAATTGTAGCTGCTCTCCTCCTCCCTCTAGGGGAAATTGCAGCTTAATATGGCTGCTAAGTTGGAGAATATCCAAAATACTTTCCTTTGGATGAGAATAGAAGAAAAGAAGAGGATTGCCTTGGTGGGCTGGGATAGAGTTTGTCTTTTGAAGGCCATGGGTGGGTTTGGAACCCGCAAGATCTCCAGGTTCAATAAGGCCTTTATGGCCAAAATTGCTTGGAAGCTTTTGAATAAGGATGCGGATTGGAGCAGGATCGTCGAGGATAAATACATGGGTAATGGGGACTTTTCCTTTATCTTGAAAGAGGAGGGCCTCCCTAGGGGTTCCAAAATTTGGAACAACATCTTGAGTTACAGGGACCCTTTATCCCATGGTATGCGGTGGCTTATTGGAAATGGAAGGAATATTCTCTTATGGGAGGATTGTTGGTTGGGAGAGAAGCCCCTTGCTTCTTCCCCCTCCCTTAGAAGGCTCCAGGATGCTACCAAAAGCTTCTTTGGAGAAAAGGTCAGTGATTATTTCAACAACAACACTTGGAGGGATTTGGAGGACTTCTGCATTGATCATCCTTTGCTCCTCCCTGTTACTAGAGAGCTCTAGAAGCTTTTGGCTGGCACGTTCCTCCCCCTTTTTCCTAAGGAAGATAGATTCATTTGGAAGTGGGACCCTTCTAGGGACTTCTCTGTTAGAACTACCTACAACAACTTTCTAAGAGAACTTGATTACACCTCTATCTGGAAAGAGGTCTGGAATCCCCAACTCATTCCCAAGGTTAATTTCTTTTGGTGGACTTCTCTCCTCAACAAAATTTTGACCCAAGACAATTTGGTCAAGTGGGGATTCCAATTTCCTAATAGATACATCCTCTGCAAAAATGATGAGGAAAGTCTTGCTCATCTCTTCCTCCACTACGCCTTTACTCGGGAGCTCTGGGGGATGGTCTACAACAAGATCAATATCTGTTGGATTATGAATGACAATTTGTTAAGTTTGTCCCAAGAGTTTCAGGGCCCCTCTTCCAACCCCCTTATCCAACAATTGTGGAAGTAGATTCCCCATGTTCGATGGAGTATCTAGAAGGAAAGGAATGATAGGATATTCAGAGACAAAGAGGCCTCTGTGGAAACTGTGTTTGTTTGATTCCTTAAGTTGATTCTTGAGAATATCTCTATTTCTAAAAATCGGCTAGCCTCCAAGCCCCCCTCTACATGGGATTGGGAAATTCCTAGATGTTGGAACATCCCCCCCTCATTCTCTCTTGTTGACTGCTCTAAGAGAATCCTAAGGCAAAGCACGGTCTGGTCCCCTCCGACTACACATTTCAAACTCAATTTTGATGGGGATGCTAGGGGGGTCTGGTTGTTGGTGGAGGGTTTATCAGAACCCGTTTGGGGCCCCTTGTTACTGATTATGGAGGTAACCTGAATGGGCATTCCTCTAATCAGGCTGAAGCTATGGCCTTAGCCTAGGGAATTCATCTCACCCTCACCATGGGAATTAGGATTATGGACATTGAGGGTGAATCTAAGCTCATCATTGATGTTGTCAAAGGGTGAAATAGGCTTAATTTGACCGTTTAGGGAACCATCAGGGATACCATGAGGTTCATCTTTGGGCTTGATTCGTTTAAAATCATGCATGTCTATAGGGAAGGCAATAGAGTAGCAGATGGCCTGGCAGCCATTAGCCTAAATCTTTTAGGTTTGAGATGTTGGAGGAGCCATAATTCCCTCTCGAACCATGTTAAATTCCTTCTTCAGGAAGAGAAATCTAAAATTCCTACCAATGATTGAGCTGCTACCAAGTTTTTTTCTTACTCTCCTCTCTTCTCTTGGGGTTATGTGGAGGTGTTGGTTTCATAATTCAAATCATGATAATATCCCTTTGATCTATGCCAATGTGGTGGTGACTCGTTCAACCAGGCTGGCAGTGATGGACATGCTGCTTTGTTGGCAATTCCTTTGGGCTTGTAGCCTCATGATGAGGTACGATTGGATTGGTAACATGTTGGTTGCCGCTAGTATTTGCTGGCTCTTCATGCCTCGTAACTAGGAAATAATTTCTAAAAGTGATTTCAATTTTTCCCATGCACCCAACCTCATGTCTCATTTAATGACGTCGGGCTCGCACACCTCCCATTGTCTTTTCTTGGCTTGCTTCTCGAAGGGTCTCTGCAACTTCCTCTATGAAATTTTTTTCATGATTAAAGAAGCTTTGTTGGTGGAGGATATCAGGGGTGATAGAGTTAGATATGAACTGGACAATCCGGATGATTTCAAAAATGACCCCCTGGTCTGGATTTTCTGCATTGAAGGAGGGGTAGCCGATTTTTTAAAATGTCTATAGGGCCATGATGAGCAGCTCTCAGCTACTTTTGCCTCCCCTTGATCTGGGAGGCATGTCTCGATGGATTAATTTTATTTTGATGTCTCTCAGGAGACAATTTCCCAAACTACGAAGCTAGCCCTCGACGACCGACGTTGGAAGCGCACCAGCTATGTTTCCAACAGTGAAGGTTTGAAATGCTTCTTCCACAACCGTGAGGAGCTTGTCAAAATCCAGGGTGGGTTTTCTCAGGAGGAGCTTATACACTCATGGAACATGATTTTCCTTATGATCATGAAGTACTTCACTCTAGAGGGAAGGCACAAATTATTTTACTACTATCATTTTCCCCTTCTGAATCACTTCTACAATAATGATATGCTTTGTCTGCCCTTTTATTTACTGTATTCCATTAAGAGGTCTATTAAAGACACCATGGATCCCAAGCATGAAGATAAGCCTCCCTACCTCCTTCACCAGGGCCTCATTTATAGGCTGTACAAATTTCTGGAGGCCCTTTGCCCCTGGGAACCTCTCGCTCTCTCAGCTCCCAATGCCTACTCCTTAGTAGCTTGCCGCCTTGTCTATGGCCTTCCCCATATTTTTCTAGTATCCTCATGAAGGCTTTGATATGGCCAACTTGTCCATGTATCTGACTTCTTATGCCTCTATTATTTCTTTATCTGCAGTCTCCCCCAGTTTGACTCTGTCTGCCTCTCCTAGTGCTTCTCGCTCCCTATCCAAGGGAAAGGCAAAACCCTAGTTAAATGCAAATGTATTGTCTTTGATGATGATTCATCCTCTGAGGATGCTGAGAATGACAATCCTTCCTCTAATTCTAAGGTTAAAAGGAGATCCTCTAGATTGGCTTCCAAAATCTTGTGCAAAAAGAAGACCCCAGTGATAAAAAATATTGACTTAGAGGAGGACCCCATTGAGGACAAGGAGGGAGAGGATCCTAATACCACTATGGGGGCCCTTGATGGGGATGCTATGGATGTGGATATGACTAGGGACCCCATGGTTCTGACCATTGTTGGTTCCGCTAGCACGGATAATTATGAGATGCAAACCCAGGACTCTGTTGATGTTAAGGATAGGGACCCTATGAACATGGGCACTGAGGGTGTCATGGGTGAGGAAAATTTTGATAACAAAGCCCTAGGCTCTACTAACTTGGACTTAGATTTAAATATGGTGGAACAAGTGATGAACTCTCTTCCCCTAATGGGCCTAGGCAATGATATTGACTGTTCCCCTGCTAAAGATGTGGCCAATGTGATGGATAAGACTATGGCTGACATAACTACTGTGAACCCCCAAGGTGCCCCTACTTTGGAGAAAATGGAAAAGCTATGCACGGATGTGTTGGACATTACATAGAGGATTGAGAACCTGGGCCTTGTGCTTGAATTGCAGGCTATCATGGACATGTCAATCGACTCAAGAGAAAGATGAAGGCCTTGGATGCCCAAATTGTGAGCCTTACCAAATTTCATTTGTAGGTTTTACATAGCTCGACGCTCACCCTCTATCTGCTAAGGGAACATACTGCAGATATGGAGGAAGATAAGAAGGAGGATAGGGACCTGTATAAGTTCCTGTCCAAGGAATGAAACAGTGCCATTGATGCCATTGGGGTGCAAAAGGCACCCTTGTAGTTTGTTTCTATGTTTTCTGCTACTGTTTTTGATTTTCTAAGAATTGGTCTCTTTTTACTGTTAGTTGTTGTTAATGTTGTTATAGTGCTATTTTTGCAATGTGGTCTTGTTAATAGTTATGTTATGTAAAGGGCCAGTGCCCTAGTTCTCACTGGTTTTTTAGTCAAAAACAATTATCACTTCAATACTTACATCTAATCTTTCATTCATTAACTCATTCATTCATTCATTCCCTAGGGTACTTCAACATAATTACTTACTATCATTAACACATAACACATCAATATCATAAAACCTTTAACATCTTATTACAAAAATTACATTACTATCTTTCTTATCATGTAAATCATGAACTATCAAACACTTATCCTATCATATTCCTATTAACTCATTAAGTTCATTTTAAAATCACCAAATCCAATGTTCCTAATTCCCTTATCTTCCTTTATTCATCTATCACATCATGAATCTATATATGTATCCTTCTCCTACAAATAGAACTAGATTATTTCCTTAAGAATAACCATTACACTTTTGATCAAGTTACTATCTACAAACATATTCAAGATTATAAAAACAACTACTAATTTTTTTTCCAATTAGGATCTCATGCTACTAGAGAAAATTGAAGAATAATTTAATACAATAAGAATGCATATAATATAATCATTTAATCATCTAATCCAACATAATATCTGAAGTTTAATATATTAAACATTCCATTACAATCATGAACCATACAATGAATACAACATCTTATTCCATTACAAGACCATAGCCTCGACTACCACATCATCATGTCCTATTACATAAGAATGCATGGTACAAATAAATAGTATCTTTTACATTTTAAATGCCATCATGATACAATATACTATCTCAATACATATAAATAAGCTCCACAAATATCCGCATAATGAAGAATCATAGAATCCATATCCATGTACGCTACCATCCAACAAAGAATATCCCAATGGAAGAAGGCATCAAACCACCCGACCATGTGGAACCAAATAGGAACCACCCCCCATGCTAGGAGATGACACAAGGTTCCAACTAACACTCAAGACCTAGGATGACACCTAACCACCAAGGGACTCAACAATATATCCACAAAGATAACAAAAAAGAACAATGAATCAAATCACATCACAAGACTAATCACAAATTGATAAACTCCCAGAAGCATAATCAACAATAAGTCATAAGGATCATGGACACATGTAGGGAAGAGTGTCATCACATTCTATTCTCACAAAGAAGGGATACAAATATAACATTAGGATCTCCACCCACTCCCTTGATAAACTTGTAGATCCATGTCAACCTATGAGCAATCAAGAGAGTTTGTCTTACTGCTCCAACGATCTTCCCAAACTTATCCTAAAACATCCTCCCTAGGACTAAGCATTGAGGCCCAAAACTATTCATTATATTGATTAGGTTAATTCCTAATTACCCAAACCCACTAATCATTTTATTATGATTATCAATTGAAATTACAAAGGAAAACTCTTCATGTGGTCCCATGATAGGTCTAGACCCTAAGCATCCATTACAAGGAATCCTCTTAGAAGCCTATTGCTCTTGACCCCGGTCCTACACATGCAAGAGCCCACTCTCCCTATCCATGGATGAATACCTTAGGGTAAACATTGATCACAACAACATCACAATAACCTTATGAAGGTTCAACATGAAATGAATCCACAAATAACATCAAATCCTCAACAATGGAGTACATCTATCATGCTGGAGATAAAACAACATTTATGCACTAGTCTCAATGGTTAAGCACAAACCATCTTACCATAGTAAAAATAAACAATGAAATGATAATACAACATCAAATGACCCCACTGAGAATCCAAAACATTCAGACAAAGCCTCTGGTAAAACCACAAAATTCAGAAAAGTGACTTCACAAGACCTAATTGACAAATCTAGCAACTTAGGGAAGGACAACACAACAAAAACCAAGTTTAGCACATTTGGGAGATAGTTTAGCTCTCCCATGACATCTTTTGGCATTTTGGGGCCATACTTTAGTATTTTGATGCCAAACATTAGCGTTTTGGGTTCATAAGGCAAAAATGATATAAAACGGAAGAATTAAGTGATGAAATTGCAGAATCTTGTACATAGGCTCTCAAGATGAATATAAGACTCTACTAGAAGGTACAAGAGAAAAAAATAATGCCTTTAAACTATAATAATTTTATTCACAATTCACATAGATGGATTCCAACATCAAATCCCCGCACCTCCTTCACACAGGCTTACACAAAAAGACACTAAGTTTACACAAAAACTCATGGAAATGTAGTACATCATAATGAGAGACAAAAAAACATTACAAGGAATCTTAAAACCAAAAAATAATACAGGGAAGGGAATACATAAATTCATAAAGACAATATGCAGAATAAACTTCCCAACAATACTCCCTTTTCCAAATTTACATATATATATTTATATAAAATAAATTCAAACTTTCCCAAACCAAAATTGCAATTCTTTAATACTGAAATCTTCTCTACAATCAATCCCCCAATAGACACAATGAATACAATCTTTACAAATTGAAATGCTGAGAGAGTTGAAGGTTCAACCTGAAAAATCAAAAAATCGAAGCAAAGCAAAGAAACTTGAAGTAAAGCAAATCCAATCAATAAATTCCAATCCAACCAATTCCAAATTCAATCACCAAATCTTCAATCAATCCAAGATTCAACCAAATCCAAACCCCAAATGCAATCAGAATGCTCTTGGATGGTAACTTGATAACCTTCTCAGAAAACTCAATAAATAAACAATTAATTCAAAACCATAGAAAACCATCAACCAATCAAAATATTCCATAAAACTATATATTATACCTACCATACATAATATCAAGGTAAATAATATAAAATAGTTTTATTTACTTACCCCCTCCCTAAAATCAGCCAATTAGATAAAAGGGTAGGTAACAAATATATTTTCTCAATTAACCATATAGTAACAAGAGGAAATAATATTATTATAAATAATAATAAGCTAATAATAAATCAAATCCAATAGAATAATAGGGTAGATAATAAATATAATATCCAAGGGATAAATAATAAATCGAATGAAACTATATAAATAAATTCCACAATAATTAATTAATTAATTAATTAATTAATTAATTAATTAAATAAAATAAAAAATATAATAAATCATAAATAAATAATTTATAAATAAATAATCAAATAAACATTAATAAATAAATAATGAATACCCAACAACAATAAATCCATTAAATTAAATAACTCAAGCTCAATTAAACATTAACCAAGCCAATAAAAATAAATATTAAATAGTAATCCAAATAATAATCAAATAACCAATAAAAATAATAATAATCAAATAACCAAACTATCACATAAATAAACTATAGTATAAATAATATATTAATCAAATGCTAATTAAGTATTAATCACATACTCACAACACCTAAAGCAACCCGACACAGGGTCGAACATCAACACAAGACTCTAACTACCAACTTGTGCCACAACACAACTAACAAGGTGAACAAATTAAGCCTAGAGTGTAAGAGGGAAACATATGCCATCTCCAACAACTTTCCATTGGGATTAAACACACGCTTAGACTTGTGAGACTAGGTGGAATCAATGTCTAGTACTTGCAATCCTACAACCACCAATAACCACAATGCAACATATACAATAATATATCATAAATAATCAAGCAAGTGATAGAGAATCAAAATGTCATATCATGCTTGCAATGAGTGGTATGACATCGTCTCTAATCATGAATACACTAGAAGACAGTCACAATCATCATAACATCAGCTCAATCATCATCATAATCATGGAATAGGGTTAGCATAATCAAAATGTCATCATAACCTTAGAAGAAATGTAATCCATACATGAATAATGAGTACATCTAGATCACTACACATAAGTCTAACAAAAATGTTAGTCTAGGACATAACTTCATCCACATAAATCATAATGAATTTATTAATGTCAAAGAGACTATCCGAACATGCACAAATCTAAAAAATATTTATCACATCATCTCATAAGGGATGAGTTGGGTAGGGGCACTACAAAATAAGCATATAAACTTAGCCTATTCAAACAAACACATGCAAACCTCAGAATGATAAGTATATTGATATGTTGATGATTGGTTGGATGTGGTTTCTCATTGATCCAGTAGCATAACATGGTGATAAGGTTGAATGAGTGATAAAATGGACAACATAAAGTATATGAAGAGATGGTTAAAATGAGAGAAGAAGCCTCAATTTATAGATTTTTAATGAGGGAAATCAATGGCCAAGATTAAATATCAAATGGATGGCTATGATTGAATTGGAGTGTGGTCCTAGATTTGGAGGCTTAGCCTTGTGACAAGTGCCACAAGGAGAATTGAGGTGTAAGGGATAAGTGTGCTCATACATGTGTGAGCACGCATGGGGAAGCTTATGAAAGGGGCATTCCCATGACATGTGAAAGTGACACATGTGTAAGAGTTAGAGGGCTTGTCAAAATGACATGTCTATGACATGTGTAAGGGGTAGGGTGGCTATGATGTAACTTTTCATCCTCACACATGCGTGAGCAAGACGAGGTTAGGGACACTTGCCACATGATATCAAGTTTAGAACTTGATCCATTTAAATGGATTTAAGGGCTAGGATTGAGTGGACAAGGATTGAGGGAGATGTGGAATTAAATAATTGGGAAAATAGTAATAGAGATTAATTAGCCCAAATCAATTAATTAACTAGGTATTAATTAATTGATTTAGTAGGAGGATTTGTAGGATAAGGTTAGGCATAATAAAATAAATGTATATTTATTTAATTATTGGTGAAGGTTAAATTTAATTAAATAAATATAAATATATTTAAATAAGGGTGAAGGTTAAACTTAATTAAATAAATGTAAATTTATTTAATTAAGGGTGAGAAGGTAAAGAATTAATTAATTAAATAATAAATATTTATTTTACTGGCTAGAATTGGATAAGGCTAAGTGTGGTCAAATTTATGTGTCTACAAGTAATATTATTTTTACATGGGAAATAGAGATGAAGGGAGTGTAGAAGTGGCTTCACAAAGAGGGGAATTAGAATAATTGATATTGGAAGTGGTATAATTATTAATTGTTGTAGATGAAGAAGTTGTGAATGAAATTTTTGGAATGTCAAAGTAGGTTGGGTTGGCTTTCTATTCTCCTACAAAAAAAATTGTTCATTATAAAGAACCCTAAACGTCACTAGGAAGTGCATTAGAAGTAGATGAAGAAAGTGAATTAGCAACGATTAAAATAAGGAAAAATATTTGACAATAGTGTAATAGGTTTCTAAAGGTATTGAATTTTGAAGTGGAATAACAAGTAGATGAACTACCAAGATTAGCTTTTTGAAAGTACTAAAAAGGAATTTGAGTCTCATATTATATATGCTTTATTATTATATGGAAAAAAATTATAGACTTGTGCAAGGTAGATGAGACCACACCCATGGTGTGTATCCATGGTTGAACAAGAAGAAGGTTGTTTGATAAAGAACTAGATATTACATATACCAAAGTAGGGAGAATAAAGAGAGCTAGTTCTACATGTATAACTATGCTAAGAGATTAGAAACCAATGATATCAAACCCATAGATATCTAAAGTAGTAGGAGAAAGAGAAGGATCAAATTCAACATGATGTAATAAATCGATTCTGCATACATTAAGACCTGATTGAAGATCAATGAGGTTATGTTTAATAATGATGTTATTAATAGTAAATAGCATTTTGTAGTTTGATAGGAGGAAGTTTGTATTGTTGGAAAATGATGTTTGTACTATCAGAATGAATACATTCAATAAAGGAATCAATATCATTTGGTGTAGTAGAAAATGATATAGTAATATTTTATAAATATTACTGAAGCAAGATATAATACGAGGGAGAAGTTTGTAGGTCTTAGAGAGAGATATGAGCAAGAGTAGCATGCAACTACTCAAAAAGATCATAATATCCAAGGTTATTTAGAAGAGGTGTAATGGAGGAAATGTGACTCTATCAAAAGGAAAACTATGTTCCTTTGAGAGTCAGTTTCACTACATACACTCAAATAGATTCAACTAGTAAAAAATTCGTAAATGAAAGTAAACTAGAGAAAATATCTACTAACAAAAGAACAAATAAAATATAATATCTATAAAAATGAAAGATAGCGATGGCATAGAGTCTTTGGTTCAAATATGAGCATCTAAACCAAGGATACCAATGTGATATGTGAATGTTATTGTGTAACACTTTCATCTCATATGGACCAGAACAAAAAGCACACAAAAATGAAGAAAACCAAACTCTACGATTTAGCTAGTTTAACTTGCAAAACCCATAAACAATCAATACTAGCAAACACTAGATAACAAAAAAGTAAAAGAATAAACTAAATCAAAATATGTAAATAATTTAAATAAAAGCAATTGTAATACCCTGAAATTGGTCATCTAAACTATGGGCCCCTAATCTCGACAACATCACCAAGGTCCTAACCAAAGGCAATTAAATCAATCTTGAGCACATTAATTAATTCTTTAATCATCAAATATTACATGGTAAATCAATTACTCTATTTTAATTAAATATTTATTTAATTAATTGAATCATTCCAAGAATATCATTTTGATCAATTATCCTATTTAATTAATTAAATATCCTAGCATATTTAATTAATTAATAAATTTGCCATTTAAACATGCAAAAAAGGAATTAATTTATTACAAAAGAGGAATTAATCACAAAGCAAGAGTTAAGTTGAAAATAAAATAAAAGAATTAAATTGAGAGAGAAATCAAACTTGAGATATTATTTCTTTCTTCTAAATTGAGAATTTGAAATCAGAAAAACAATTAATTGAATTATTAATTGCTTTCTCTAAAATTGGAACTCAAAGCTTTTGAGAAAAAGAAGTTCTGTTGCATTAAAAGACTTTTTTCTTCAATAAATCAAAGAATTATCTATTTTTATCACAAATGCACGGAATTAATTAATTCTTATTTCTAATGCAACTTGAACTTCTTATCTGAATGCATTTCAATTAAACTATAATTGGAATCTATCTCAAAGTTAACTGAACCTGATTTCTCAATTATTTCAATTAATTCTAAATTGTGCTTTTTCTTGATCTCTCTTGTGAATTCCCTATAAATTCAGCCTTCGGCTCTCAATCAAATCACCCCAGAGATTTTTGAGAAACACATTGGAGATTATTATTATGCTGATTTTGCTCTGGAGTCATTGAAGATCTTGTGCTTGCTTTTTGAGATTATTTGCATCTTAGTTTAGTTTTTTCCATATTTAGTTTATTTCATTATTGCTTGAATACATATTGCTTGAATCACTATTGCTTGAATCTTTCATCCATATAGTTTAATCTCATGCTCATTTAGATTAAATCCTTCGTCTTGGTGTAGTCTAGTCACTGGTATTGCTTATAAAAATCTGAGAGCAATCTTATACTCACATCTTTTAGAAGGCAATTAGTCACTTTGTTATGGTTTATTATTTATTGATTATTGATTTACTAACCATACATGTAATGACTTAATTGAAGTGTTGTGCCTATAACTATCAGACCTTATTTCACTTTTTCACACACACATTTCTGGCGCCCACCGTGGGGCAGAAGACTATATTTTTCGGCCTCCAAGACTGACTGCTTATTTTTATTTATTTTTCGGATTTTTTGACTTTTTGATTTTTCATCCATACAGGTTTTGCGATTTGTCGTACGATATTTCCCATACGCCTAAATGACAAACTGCAGGTGTCATATGATCTGGTAAAAATGTCGTACGATTCTATATTTTTTGGTTAAAAAGCAGATTTCATTCTTCAATTTTCTCATTCAATTTTGATTATACTGATGACTGACCCTGGTTGTTTATTTGTCTATCTCAGAATTTTTCACAGCCTGATCAATTTTTACAGAACGCTTGTCAAAGAATATGCTTGTCGCATAAAGACAATATGACTACTGATTCATTATCTTTGCAGGTTGCTTGAGGAGATTCGAGCAAACATCGTGTATTCTTTAAATTCATTTTTAGCCACCTAACTTTCTATTTGGTTAAAGAAGAAATCTGTATTTCATGTTTTAAGTAAATTCTGAGAGGTAGGAGAGTATGCTCTTGTCTGCATAGATAATCAGAAATCTAGACCCTTGAGGTATTTTCTTTAAGTTTGAGATTTGTACATATTTAGTGGGCTTGCCCTCCTGAGGAGCTAATAAATCTTAAAACTGTTACGACCGGTGTGAGGGGAATAACTAAATGCCAAGTACTCCAACCCACTATAAAATAAACGTGATTTGATGAAAATCAAGTCAACCATAGTGCTCGGGAATAGCTCTCCTCAGGACCTTCGGGTATATTAAACCTTGGGTTTCAAGGCTAGGAGACCTCTTAATTAAGTTTATACCTCAACGCGCCGAACAAACCCCTTAATAGTTCCAATTAAAATTAGAAGCTACCCGGTTCACCTCTAAAAGGGGGGATAATCTTTGTGCAAGAGAGATAGTAACTCTCCCAAGATACTTGTCATTTTGTACCCCCATTAGCGTTTGGAGTTGGCTAATACGGCGTTGAGAATCCATTGCATGAGACTCAACAACCGTATTCTGATTAGCTATTGGGTGTGCACCTGAGTCTACAAGCAAAGGTTTTCTTCTCTCACCAATTTCTGAAGGGTTTGCATGCTGTGATTGGAGTTATTATTCATACTATGTGTTTTCTGTGTTTTCATCCTTGAAAATGAAACTAAAATACCAAAACTGGAGAAAACAAGAAACAACTTAGTGATAAAAAACTCAGTCCACCTCTAAACAGCTCATCATCAGTCAACGATCAAAACCTAGTCCATCTCAAATCTGGTTATACTCGATCATTGAAAACTCAGAATTTTTGCCTCTGTCCAACAAACAATCGTACGATTCCTCTAATTTATCATCTAGTTTCATATTCTATGTCATACAAAATTCCATCAGTCCTAACAATCTGTCGTTTGTGCTTGCATCCTGTATCATATGAATCCTGATTGTCTGTTGTCCGGTTTTGAGAGTTGTATTTTCACCTTACATCCTGTGTCATACGATAAAACATTATATTGATCAGTCTATCATTCTAGACATACCCATCTGTCGTATGATACAAGGCAACAACTCATACAAAATACTGTTGTTGTCATCCTAAAGCTATTAAATTGTCGTCTGGTCCTGAGAAACCCGTCGTACGAATCTATGATTTTGTCAGTCCAGAATAGTCAAACTTGCCTAAAATAGTCTATAGCGAGTATAAAACTGGTTATCATCATCCTGAGCATAAACACATCAAATCAGTGTACCTCTGTCATTTGTGTTGCACAATTTGTCGATCATCTTACAACTAGTTCAATCAACTACATATCAAACCTAAGTCACTTAGATAAAACATCTTATACAAGATAGATCTTTCCTAAAACCAGACTGAGTCTTAGTCACTTCTCTCAAATCACTTAGATAAACATCTTATATAGGATAGATCATTCCTGAAATTAGACTCAATCTTAGTTGCTCCTCTCAGACAATACATTAACTGAACAACTAGCTCTAAATTTGATCTTGACTTGCATCACAAACAACTTTAGGTCACACTAATCAATAAAAATTCCTATTCAAACCAGGAGTTCTCATAAGAAAGATGCCAAAGGAAAAGGGCAACCCTTTTCATATAAAGATAATTAATTTTATGAAGAGGATCCCCTGAATGATAAACCTCCATCATCAGAGATACTGGTTTAGAATCAACCTTTATCTCCCACTATACCTAGAATGGAACAAAATGATGAAGACAACCTTAGTATTCATGAAACCGATAATTATTCCTCATCAAGTGAAGTTGAAGATTCTGAACCTCCAAAAAAAAATATTCATAAATGTCAAAAGGATAAAGATTTCCAAAAAATGATGAAGGCTATCATGGCTAGAGAAAAAAAAGACTATTTTCTAGAACTAGCAAAACAAGGCTCCAAACTTCCCACTGGATATGATGTTCAGATTCTCATCACTAAAAAGGAAGAATCACCTATAATGACGGTCCACAAATAATTACTAGCTTTACGGATTGAGCTCGCAGAACTCAAAAACAAGGATAAGTCCCCAAAACAATATTCTCTGGAGACAATATGCCCATTTCCATTTGACAAAAACCTATACATGCCTCCATTCCCTTCACGAGTGGAGATTCCAAAATTTGACAAATATGATGGTACCTCAGATCCTCAAGATCATGTTAGAGAATTTTGTGTTTCCTGCATGGAGTTCATGCACAATTAAACATATCTCATGCACCTTTTTCTGAGGAGTTTAGGAGGACAAGCTATGGAATGGTTCTCAAGTCTACCTAAAGGGATAAAAACTTTTGAAGAACTAATCCAACTATTTTTACAACAATACTCCTACAACATTTGACATCCTATTACTATGATCAAACTTTGCAATACCAAATAGAAAACAAGGGAGCCTTTTCTCACTTTCCTCCAACGTTGGAGAAAGATATTCTCTAGGTATTCACGACCTATCTCAGATGCTGAGAAAATGGATATATTCATCAATAATCTGGTCCCTGAATTGAAATATAGTATTCAAATGCAAGTGCACCCATCATTTAACAAAATAGTAGATAATGCTACCCGAATGGAAGATGTGCTTATAAAGAAAGGAGATATCATGCCTTGGAAAGAAACACAACTAGGATCTAGCTCTAAAGAGAAGAACAAATATTGGAAGTATGTCAAAGAAAATAATAAGAATGTTGTTAATGACAGAGTAGTAGACACTGTTAAAACAACTCAAAGCCCATGATATTCAACTTGGCTAGTGGCACACAAGCACTCAAAGCAGCTGAAACCGCAACAGAAAATCCTCCGAAGAAAGCAAAGAGTGGTTCAAAGAAAAATCTTGGCTTTCAAAACCTAGACGCGAATTCACTCCTTTGGAAGAATTATACAAATCTGCTTTCAAAACTCTATTGGCAAACAACCTGATAACATTACCAGATAATTCTAGGCCATATGATCTGGAAGTCAAACCAAAATGGTGGAGAGAAAATGAATACTGCGACTACCATAGGAATAAAGGTCATAACACAAACAACTGCATGAAGCTCAAGCATGAGATCCAAGATCTCATAGACACTGGTAAAATTATTGTCAGGAATCACCCGACAAATGCTGATCATAAAGCTTTTAAGGACCCCTTAACTATTTATGAACAAGGTGATTCCTCAAAAACCAAAGGAGGTGCCAAAGTAAATTATACTTACACCAGCAATGACAACGTCATCAACATGATTGAGCCTTCCCAATCTGAATATTGCAATGTGATCATAATCCAAGATAAACAAAATGAATCATGATATGTAAAGGCGACGACCGATTCTCAAAAGAAAGTAACTCTCCAAGGAGATAGTTCTTCAACTTCTGCTCCAACAACATCAAACCTACCAGCCTCATCAAACAAACAAAAAGAATCAACATTTGATAAATTTAAAAGGCTAACTTCATCATCATCCTCTGGATATAGCATTGTTGAATAGTTGAAAAAGACAAATGCTCAAATTTCCATCTTTGAATTACTAAAAATCTCTTCTGCTCACAAAGAGATCTTGGACAACGCCTTGCTCACCACTAATGTTCTAGAAGTTTTAGACATTGATCAGTTTCAATCCATTGT
The DNA here is from genome assembly GCF_030272615.1 of Cryptomeria japonica. Taxonomy (NCBI): domain Eukaryota; kingdom Viridiplantae; phylum Streptophyta; class Pinopsida; order Cupressales; family Cupressaceae; genus Cryptomeria; species Cryptomeria japonica. The sequence continues at coordinate 357,673,275 of NC_081413.1, forward strand.
GGGTCATCTAACTTCACCTCACTATCTGACCTTCTCTAAAGAAGATGACAACTCGCCAAATCATCCACATAAATAGCCATTGCACATTGAAGCCATGATCCATAAACATAGAGTCAAACGTGTTTTGATACATGGAGGTGCGGGGTTGAATATCTGTACTTATAGTTTGCTTACACAACTAGGATTTTCTGAAAATGTCATTGATCCGGGCAAGAAAATAACAATTAAAGCCTATGATGAAGAGGAAAGGACCTCTAAAGGTCTAGTATCATTACCAATCAGGGTAGGACTTGTAGAAAGAGATGTCATTTTCCAGGTACTTGATCTTCCTCTGTCATACAATATCTTACTAGATAGGCCATGGATTCAAGAAATGAAGGTAGTTCCATCTACATACCATCAATGCTTAAAATTTACTTATAACGGAGTTGAGGTCAGTATTCCTACTGATACAAATGTCCCCTGTAATGCATTGACAAAAGGTGTTGATACCTTTGTGCCTCATAATAAAGAAACCTCTACAAATGAAAGTTCAGAAGCCTTGATGAAAGACTTGGAAAAGAAATTAAAAATTACCAATACTAGAATGGATGGATACAAGATAGAACCAGTACTTTCATTAGTCTCTCTTCCTCCATCGCCAAAATAGTTGGGAAAACCATCAGAGGCTATGAAAACATAGACTTCAACTCCAAATATCATATATGATGGTCTTTTTGTACAATGTTCTACTTCCCTGGTAGATGAAATAGAAGAGGATGCTATTCTAAAATAACTTTTTAAGGAAGATAGTGAAAACAAAGAAGTATGGCATTGTGAGATTTCCTCAACACAGTATGGTCCAGGCTACAAAATGATTCAGCGTATGGGATATTTAGGTATGGGTCCCCTGGGAAAATATCAAGAGGGTATTATTGAACCGATTCAACTACAAACAAAATCAATAAATAATAAGGATGGACTGGGGTACAATCCAAAAAAGACATCAGACCAAAAACATGCTTCTAAATCTAAGTGGCAGAAAAGGATATCGCCTTCAACATTATAGGAAAAAAACATTCAACAAACTCAAGCAAAGTGTATAAAAGAGAAAGAGGAATCAACAATAAAGAAAGAAGAAATAGTTAGCACTCAAGCTCTGATGGTGTTAGCTACAATAATACAAGGATTTGAAGTTATAGAAGATATGAGAGACGAAGTAGAAAGAATCAGAGAATTGTTTGCACCACTGAAAGTTCTAGTCACATACACTGGTAGGCAACAAGTAGATGATTCAAAGACTGACTCAAATGAGTATGAATGGGGTCTAGACCACCTCTCAGATACATCCAGTATAGAAATTCCAGAAGAGTCTAGTGGTATCACAGATGATACTCAAGAGCTGATGTGCTTAAAGCTAGAAAAGGAGATACAGGAAATCAGACTAAAAAGACAAGCAAACTATGAACAAGGGCTGAAGGAAGGAAGAATACTAGAAAGTTTTTCATCTATTATATACCCCTCTAAAAAGACAGAACAAATTAGGTATGGGATTACACAAGAATAATTGGAAGCTATAGAAGCAGAATAGGTCATCAGTCCAGAGGAAGCTGAATGGAGTAGACGATAGGAAGTCACAGAACCATCAATCTCATGTCAACAGGTCTATCAGATACAAATTCTAAATGAGACAAATCTTGAAGGAAGTTGTAGCATTAAGGATGTTGGTGTTGATACCATATATACATTCACTCAATCACTTGAAGAAGACTCGGAAACTTCATCCAACGACTCTGAGGACTCTGAGAATAGTCCTGTTTATGACAATATCTACTCAACATCAAACTCTAAATCCTCTGATATAAATGGAAAGAATCTTTCTACTGATCTTGTTACTGTCAAACCTCGATATGAAGTTTAGCCTGGCGTAGAGAATGATGCTACAAGTAGGTCTATTGGATTAGGTCAACTAAATATTAACGTACACTTTAATAATCATGTTCTGACTTTTCCTGGTCTCGAGACATTTACACAAGGTATCCTTTTGGAACTTGACTTTTTGATTCGCAGTTGTGATGACAATACCATGAACTCCCTCGAACCTATCCACACTCTATCCTTGGTACATCCTAAATTAATTGATTGTAGTCTACAAGATCAACCCATAAATGTACCTACTTTTGCCAATGACTACACACTAGCCTATTACCTAAATGCAGTTGAACCCATGTACTCTTCCGCCAGTGAACAGAGTGAAAACATGACTAAAACAGATATCAAGTATCTTAGTCACAAAAATTAGAAAAATAAAAATAAAAGATCTCATGGCAAAACCACATTGTGGCGGTGTCAGAATCTAAAAAAGAGAAAATAAAGGACGTACCTAAAGGTGAAAACCTTTCTAAGGTGCTTGAAGGTGAGATACTTGATATACTGCCAAGTCACTTCCAGGAGAGGTCTTCTATATTGATCGAGCCAACTCAGCCAGTGAACATTGGGAGTCAAGAGATACCACACAACATTCATGTAGCTCAATCACTATCAGCAGAAGAATTGAAAGATTTCACTCATCTCTTTTCAAAAAAGAAAATCAATTTTGCATGGATGTACTCTGATATGCCATGCCTGGATCCTGATCTTATCATGCATCATCTTTCTATCACACCAGGAGTTAGACCAGTCAAGCAAAAAATCCGTAACATGCACCCTCACGTGGAACTACTAGTCAAAGATGAGCTAGAAAAATTGCTAAAAGTAGGATTTATCAGAGCTATAGACTATGCAGAATGTATTTCAAACATAGTACCTATGTCAAAGGTAGACAAATCTATTAGGGTTTGCACAGACTTCAAAGATCTCAACAAAGCTTGTCCGAAGGATGACTTTCCATTGTCAAACATTGATATGATAGTCGATATGACTGCTGGGTATGAGATGTACTCACTGATGGATAGATTCTCTGGTTATAATCAGATCAAAATAGCTCCTGGAGATCAAAAAAAGACAACTTTCACCTATGCATGGGGAGCCTTTTGCTGGAATGTCATGCCATTCGGGCTGAAGAACACAGGAGCAACTTACCAAAGAGCGGTAATCACTATCTTTCATGACATGATGCATAAGAGTATGGAAGATTATGTTGATGACACTTTAGTAAAGACTATGAAGAGATCCACATATGTTCAAGAGCTAGGCCCTATACTAGATATAATGGAAAAATTCAAACTCTGACTAAATCCAAAAGAGTGTGCATTCAGAGTGACATCTGGTAAACTACTTGGTTACATCAATTCAAAGAAGGGAATCAAGGTTGATCTTGAGAAGGTCCAAGCTATAATGGAAATTCCGCCTTTGAAGAACATCAGTCAAATGATAAGTTTACAAGGACGTCTCTAATCAATCAGATGCTTCATTTCTCAGCTAGCAGACAAAGCTCAACCTTTCACAAAAGTATTGAGGAAAGGAGTAATATACAACTAGGATCGAGAATGTGAACAACACCTTTAGCAAATCAAAGAGTACCTATCCAACCCACCAATATTGATGCCACCAATTTAGGGAAAACCATTGATCTTATACATATCAGCCACAAACTCATCATTGGGGGCACTTCTAGCACAACACGATGAAAATAAAAAAGAGAAAGCTATATATTATATCAGCAAAACATTGGTGTCTTATGAAATGTACTACACTATAATAGAAAAAGAATGCTTGGCATTAGTCTTTGCATCACAAAAATTGAGACACTACATGTTGGCACATTCCATCAAGCTAGTAGCTAAGATTGATCCGCTCAAGTATCTTGTCAACAAAGCAACACTCACCAGAAGATTGGCAAAATGGGTCATGGTACTTACAGAGTTTGATATTGAATATGTGGAATGCAAAGCCATCAAAGGATAGGTAATTGTAGATCAACTCGCTGAAGCTCCACTTGAAGACACTCAACCACTGCATATAGAGTTCCCAGATGAATCAATAATGCACCTTATTCAACAATCATGGAAGATGTTCTTTGATGGATCTTTCACCCAAAATGGTTCCGGTGTTGGAATACTATTTATCACTCCTCAGAAATATTCATGTTGATATGTGGCAACTGATCAATAAAGTACTGTACACTCAACACGTATCCTCGCTACAAGGGTCTGGGAGTGGTAGCCCCCAAGAAATTTTTTTTTGCCATTTTTTGTTGATGAAAACTGACATTGTAATAAAACTCTAAAAATGTCGACTTTGTTTGTTGCCCTAAAAAAGCATGTTATAAGTGGCTGGAATGCTTGAGGCATTGTAAGGTTGATGTACTATTTTTGCTGGATAATAAGAAAGATTGGACGACTATGTATGGTGGACGTAACCCATTCTGGGTGAACCACGTTAAATCTCTGTGTTATTTGTGTCCTGTTTTATTTCTTTATCTTTTGTATTTAAATCTGCATATAATTGTTAGTTCATATTTGCTTTGGATCTGCTTGAAACCCTAACAATTGGTATCAGAGCAAGATTTTCTGCAAATTGGTAGGACTTTTAGATTTGAGTGGGAGCAATGGAGGATTCCAAATTCAAGGTCGAAAAGTTTAACGGCCAGAATTATCAGTTATGGAAAATGCAGATGGAGGATTACCTGTATCAAAAGGATTTGTGGCAGCCATTGGAAGGAAAGGTAAAGAAAGAAACCACAATGTCAGATGAAGAGTGGGATATTTTAGATAGAAAGGCACTGGGATCCATTCGATTGTGCCTTTCACCATCTGTAGCTTTCAATATAACATAAGCAAAAATGACTATAGATTTGATGGTGACATTGGCTAAGTTGTATGAGAAACCCTTGGCTTCGAATAAGGTATTTCTTATGAAGCATTTGTTTAATTTGAAAATGAGTGAGGGAGGATTTGTAGAAGAGCACTTAAATGAATTTAATACAATTACCAGTCAATTGTCTTTGGTAAAAATTACTTTTGCAGAAGAGGTTAGGGCTCTCTTGATTTTATGTTCTTTGCCAAAAAGCTGGAATAGCTTGGTTATGGCTGTAAGTAACTCTGTCTCTGGTAAAATTACTTTGGTATTTGATGATATTGTTGGTGTTATCCTAAGCGAGGAAATGCAAAGGAAAAGAACAAGTGAGACTCCAACATCATCAAGCAGTGTTTTGAATGTAGAGAACAAAGGAAGATCAAGGGAAAGAGGAAAAGGCCCTGGGAATGAGAAATCATGAGGGAAGTTAAAGAAAGGATGCTCTCAATCTAGAGGAAAGAAAGATTGCTGGTATTGCAGAAAGTCTGGTCATCTAAAGAAAGATTGTTGGTCTCGAAAAACAAAGAAGGAGACAAAAATGAAAATGATAGTAAGGAAGCTAATATTGCAAGTAATACTTTACAAGATGCTTTAATCTTATGTTTGGATAATGTTAATGATTCTTGGGTAATAGATTCTGGGGCTTCATTTCATGCTACACCCTATAGAAAATATTTTCTAGATTATGTCAAGGTGATTTTGGACAGGTATATTTTGGTGGTGATGAGCCCTGTCAAATTGTTGGAAAAGGAAAGATAAAGATCAAGTTGCAGAATGGAAATGACTGGTTTTTGCAGGAGGTAAGACATGTTCCTAATTTAAGATGAAATTTAATTTCTGCAGGGCAACTAGGTAGTGAAGGTTGCATAGTTACCTTCTCAGAAAGTATCTGGAAGGTCACTAAAGGATCATTAGTAGTAGCTAAAGGTGTGAAGGTAGGCACATTATATCTGTGTACTGGTAACACTTACTCTACCCTAGCTGCTACAGATAAAGTTACTATAGGGACAACAACAATAGATGTTGCAAGAATAGATTCAATAATGTGGCACCATAGGCTTGGGCACATGAGTGAGAAAGGGATGAAAATATTTCACTCCAAAAATCTATTGCCAGGACTAAAGAAGATTGATTTAGAGTTCTATGCAAACTATGTTTATGGTAAACATAAAAGAGTCAGATTTCTTAAGGTTGGGAAAGAGAAGAAGAGTGAGAAGTTAGAGCTTGTGCATTCAGATGTATGGGGATCGACTCAGATATCATCTCTTGGTGGCTCTTGTTATTATGTTATTTTTATTGAAGACTCAACCAGAAAAACATGGGTATATTTCCTAAAACAAAAATCAGATGTTTTTGAAACTTTTAAGAAATGGAAAGCTTTCGTTGAGAATGAGACAGAAAAAAAAGTTGAAGTGTCTCAGATTGGATAATGGAGGTGAGTATTGCAGCAAATCATTTAAAGATTACTACTCCTTAAATGGGATTTGAAAGTAGAAGACAATTCTAGGAACTCCATAGGAAAATGGTGTGTCAGAGAGAATGAATAGGACTATCATGGAACGCGCGAGGAGCATGAGATTGCATGCTGGATTGCCCTTACATTTTTGGGCAGATGCTGTACATACTATTTTCTATTTGATAAATAGAGGACCTTCAACCCCTTTGGATGGTGGTATTCCAGAGGAGGCATGGACTGGTAAAAAGGTAAATTATTCTTTTCTGAAAACCTTTGGTTGTGAAGTTTTTGTCCATGTTGATAAAGAAAACAGAACCAAGCTTGATGCTAAATCTTAGAAATGTACCTTCATTGGATATGGGATAGATGAATATGGGTATCGGTTATGGGATTTTGAAAATAAGAAAATAATTAGAAGTAGAGATGTTATATTCAATGAGAAGGTTATGTATAAAGAGTAGATACAGGAAAAGAAGCATGAACAGGACAAGCAAGAATATGTGGTGTTGGATGAGATTTCTGAAAATGAAATGCCATAGGTACCTGATGCTCAGCAACAATAGAATTTTCCACAAACTTTTGCAAGTGTTAGACGTTCTATGAGGTCAAGTAGACCCCCTGAAAGATTTTCTCCTTCTTTGTATTCTATATTATTAACTGATTTTGGTGAACCAGAAGAATATGAAGAAGCAATGCAGGTGGATGCCAAACAACAGTGGGAGCTAGGCATGAAAGAGGAGATGGACTCCTTGATGAAAAATAAGACTTGGGACTTAGTCCCTTTACCTGCAGAAAAAAGAGCCTTTCCTAACAAATGGGTTTATTGGCTGAAGGAGGAGGAAGGAGGTCAGAAAAGATATAAGGCCAGACTTGTGGTAAAAGGTTTTACACAGAAAAAGGGTATAGATTATGATGAAATATTTTCTCCAGTTGTAAAAATGACTTCAATTAGAACTGTACTTATTCTTGTAGCTGCAGATGATTTACATCTTGAACAATTAGATGTCAAAACAACTTTTCTCCATGGAGATTTGGAGGAGGTAATTTACATGTTGCAACCACAGGGATATGAGGTCAAAGGTAAGGAGAACTTGGTGTGGAGGTTGAAGAAAAATTTGTATGTCCTAAAGCAAGCACCCCGACAATGGTATTTAAAATTTGATAGTTTCATGGCTGAACACAGTTATCATAGATGTCATTGTGATCATTGTGTATATTTTAAGTGATTGGATAATGGTAGTTATATTATCCTGTTGCTTTATGTTGATGACATGCTTGTTGCTGGGTCTAACATGCAACACATAAATGATCTTAAATAAAAATTAGCCAAGTCATTTTCTATGAAGGATTTGGGTGTAGCAAAGAAAATTCTCGGTATGAGGATTACACAGGATAGGAAAAATAGAACCTTGAATTTGTCCCAAAGTGAGTATATAAAGAAGGTGTTGAAAAGATTTAACATGCAGGATGCAAAAGCAGTTAGTACACCTTTGGCTAGTCATTTCAAATTGACTAAGGAGTTGTGCCCAAAGGCACAGGAAGAGGTAAATAAAATGTCTAACATCCTATATTCATCAGCTATTGGCAGTCTGATGTATGCAATGGTCTGCACAAGGCTAGATATTGCACATGCAGTGGGAGTTGTGAGCAGGCTTATGAGTAATCCGGGTATGGAACATTGGAATGTTGTGAAATGGATTCTTTGGTATTTAAAAGGAACTACTATGAAGGCATTATGTTTCAAAGAATCTAATGCTGCTTTGAGTGGATTTGTTGAATCTGATCTAGCAGGTGATATTGATTCACGGAGTACTACAGGGTATGTTTTTACTATAGGGGGAATTGTAGTCAGTTGGATTTCTAGGCTGCAAAAGGTTGTTTCACTTTCAACCACTAAAGCTGAGTATGTTGCTGCTACAGAAGCCAGGAAGGAGATTATTTGGTTACAATGTTTTCTGGAGGAATTGGGTCAGACACAGAAGGATCGTCCATTGTATACCGATAGCCAAAGTGCCATTCATCTTGCAAAGAACTCTACTTTTCATTCAAGGACAAAGCACATTCAGCTCAGATACCACTTCATCCAGACTGTTTTGGAGGAGGGTTAGTTACGGCTTGAGAAGATTCACACAAGTGAGAATCCTGCCAATATGTTCATGAAGGTAGTTCCATAGGAGAAGCTAATTTCTTCATCAGTTTCTGTTGGTCTTCTTGATTGATAATTGTGGAATTTGTACCAGTCAAGTCCAAGTGTTTTATCTAGTGGGTGCTGCAAGTATGATGGTGTCATCTAGTATTAGTCTCCAAGTGGGAGATTGTTGATATGTGATGACTGATCAGCAAAGTATTATACACTCAACATGTATCCTCGCTGTGGGGGTTCAGGGGTGGCAGCCCCCGAGAAATTTTTTTTTGCCATTTTTTGTTGATGAAAACCGATATTGTAATAAAACCCTAAAAAGGCTGACTTTGTTTGTTGCCCTAAAAATGCATGTTATAAGCGGTTGGAATGCTTAAGGCATTGTAAGGTTTATGTACTATTTTTGCTGGATAATAAGAAAGATTGGATGGCAGTGTATGGTGGACGTAACCCATTCTAGGTGAACCACGTTAAATCTCTGTGTTATCTATGTCCTGTTTTATTTCTTTATCTTTTGTATTTAAATCTGCATATAATTGTTAGTTCATATTTGTTTCGGATCTGCTTGAAACTGTAACAATTCAATCCTGAAGGCTTACAATATTCTTTTCCCTTGCACATACAATATTGCAGAATATGAATCTTTGGTAAAGGGGATCAAGTTGGCTATCAAATGGAAGGTTCTAGAGTTACATATCTATGGAGATTCTCAACTAATTATTAATCAAATCAATGATACATAGAAGACTTGAGATGAGAAAGTGATGCCTTATAAGAGAATGGTTGATGATCTCAAGAAGTATTTTACTTTTGTATCATTCTAGTAGATTCCCAGATCAACAAATAGAGCAGCAGATGCTATGGCCACCTTGGCCTCTATACCTGAGTTACAAGAATCTAATTTTTTCTTTGAATTCTTGGTAGAAGAGTTACATTACCTTGCCTTTGATTCTCTTGAGCCCCAAATAGTCTATTCTATTATTGGACATGACTCATCTCGATATAGCCACATTTACTCTTATCTGCGTGACCAAATTATTCTAGAAAATCTTACCCTAAATGAGAAAAGGAACTTAACCCGAAATGCTTCACGGTATGTCATTATTGCTAACGATTTGTTTAGGCAAAGTTTGGACGGTACATTGCTTAGGTGTCTAGAAACTGAAGAGTCTAAATGTGCATTATTGGAAGTCCATGAAGGTATTTGTGGATCTTATTCGAATGGTCTTACTTTTTCTTAGAAACTACTAAGGGCTGGTTACTACTGGCTAGACATGGAGAAGGATGCTATAAAGTTTTCTAAAACTTGTGAGAAGTGTCAGCTACATGGAAATCTCATGCATGCTCCAACAAGGGATCTCATACCCTTCATCACACATTGGCCTTTTCAGCAATGGGCCTTTGATCTTATTGGTCAGATCTATCCTGCATCATCCAACAAATAGAAGTTTATTATAACTGCCATTGAGTAGTTCACTAAGTGGGTAGAAGTGGTTCTGCTCATCAAAGCAACTGGTAAACAAGTAGCTCTGTTCATTCTAAATCATATCATTTGTAGGTATGGGATACCTTCGTCCATCATGACTGACAATGGAGGACAATTCAAGAATAAAGATCTGGACGAGCTCTGTGAGAAATTCAAAATTAAACAAAACTACTCATCTGTATATTACCCTCAAGGTAATGGACAAGTTGAGGCATCTAACAAAAACCTGTTGACTATCTTACATAGAATAGTAAACAAATATGGGAAGGATTGGCATCTGCAGCTCAATCCTGCACTATGGGCTTATAGAACAAGTATCAGAACACCTATTGGGGCTACACCTTTTTCTTTGGTGTATGGGTCCGAAGCAGTATTGCCTATTGAAGTAGAAATACCATCTCTAAGAGTTTCTTTGCAAGGTCTTGTTACTGATGAAGACTATAGGATATCTAGAATGCAAGAACTCAAATTGCTAGATGAACGTCGGCAAGTGGCATTTGATCATCTTAGAGTGTATCAGAAGAGAATGTCTAGAGGATATAACAAGAAGGTTTGACAAAGAGAATTTCAGGTTGGTGACCTAGTTCTGAGAGAAAATCCTAAAAATCAACAGTTTTGAGACAACAAAGGGAAGTTCGAACCCAACTGGCTGGGTCCCTACATCATTACTGCAATATTTGACTCTGGTGCCTATCAGCTCTCAACATCGGAAGGAGAACAGCTCCATGAACTGATTAACACCATCCATTTGAAGAAATTATTCACTTAGCATTCTCTGCTCCAGCAATCTGTACAACTAAAAAAGTCCTGAAAAAAAATGTCATAAAAATCATAAAAGTCCTAAAAAAAAAAAAAGGGAAAAAGAAAAAAATGCCCTGGTGAAAACCTGGTAAACAGGCATCTTGGTAAAAAAAAATTGAATCTCTGCCAAGTTGAAAACCTGGCAAACAGGCACCTCTTGTACTCAACGCTCCATCTATCAACACAACGTTGACATTTCTCGCTTTCATGTATCTTTATTATCACTTGTACATATTTCAGTCACATTTGTGACATCCTAGTTCGTTGGAACCCTCATGGCTTGAAACTGATTAATGTCCTAGTCTTAGGTTAATTGACTGAGCACATTAGATGTCCTAAGTAGTATCAACCAAGTCTTCTTTCCGTCAGTGAAACTTGGTCATCCAATCTGAATCAGTCACCTAGCTCCTAACTACTGAAGAGTTTTATCACTGGGTACACAAGAAAAACAACATTACTAAAAACAATCACTAAACAGTTTGAGCTATGAATGAAAATTTTCATTGTATGTTGTCTTTAATAATGATTTTTGATTATTATCCCTCTGAGTAACTCGAGGAAGTCTATTTGACTAAGAGAAGCAAGGATTGGGGGCATAATATTTTATTTGTTTTCTGCTCGTAGGAATGATTCTGATGATCTGGAAACATCTAATAAGATGGGTGTCTGTGATAAGAGCCTTCACATCAAGGTGAAATTTCCACACATACCTTGACTCCACTTACTTGTATGCTACAAGGAGGTTCACATCATTTCTTTGTCTATTTTGAGGGATTTTCTTTATCATGTAATCCGAGTCCCTGTGAAATTTGTCCAAGGATATGAACAAAAAAAGGGTCATTGCGGACAAGATAATTAATATTGCACATGAAAAGAAAGGAACTCTAATCTGCCTGTTATGTTTGTTATGCTCAATGATGAAACTTAAGGATTTTAAATCTAGTGACTAGGTTTAGGTTGTATTTCATTTTGCATTTTATTTTGCATCTCATTTTGTAATTCATTCTGTATTTTGTGAATTTAGAGTGATTTTGGTATGGTAATAATCTCTTTATCTTCTTAATGAGAGTTGGATGCATCATCATTTCTTAGCTAAGTAGTCTCTTTTTCATTATTTCTCCAATCTAGTACTTGTGTATTGAGATGTTAGCTACATACATAAGCATCTTATATAGATTCATACATTTCATTATCACTCATTCACATTCATCTTATTGCATAGAGAAAAAGGAAAAACAAAAAATGCATACATATAGAATAAAACATATAGAAGACATCTCATAATTGATCGAAACAAGTACTATGAAGTCAAATAAGATCTTGTATATATATAATCATCAAGTCTCAGGGTACAAAATAATGTCAACTGACATGTACAAACTCCCATTAGAGCAAGAATCGTAAGGGCTATAAAAAATGGGTGTGTCTACAAAATATCTCAGAGCTACAAAAAAATATATCTATCTCTCGGCCTCTCCCTCAGCGCTTGGTGGAGGAGGTGGAGCCTGCTGACTGAGATCTTGATGAGGTGCCCGAGCTCCCTCAGATTGAGCCATACACTATGAATATGGTACAACCTATTGTGCTACTGGAACAACTACACAATAAGCTACAACATAATAGGATTCTCGACTCGTCTAATGAAGAACCTCCTATTGAAGAGTGTCTTGCTCTACCCTCATCGTTGCAACCTGACAATAACGCTTTTCTCTAAGATCCGCTAGCTGACGATCTCTCTCCGCTCTAAGATCCACTAGCTGATGATCTCTCTCCACTCTAAGAGCCGCTAGTTGTTGGTCTTGCTTCGCCAGCTGAGTCTGTGCCACTATCAGCTATGATTGGAAACCTGCTAGGTGTTCTCTCATCGACCACGTAGTGTCAGCTCCCTGATCCCTCACAGGCTCTCTGCCTCCATCGAATCCATTGCCTCCATCTTCGCCTTTGACTCCCCCTTTCTCCTCTCTCCTCTACCAAATCTATCTCGGCACTACTCTCTCCTCCTCTCCTCCACCCTCTGGCACTCTTGCTCCACCAAGTCTCACTCCAACCGTACCTAGGGATCCACCCTCTCCTCTTTGCTATCTACCACTAGCTGGTACCCCATTGCTGCTAGCACCAGGATCGCCACCTACCTGCCTCAGAGCCTCAACTCTCTGTCCCTATCCCTGCTTGGGGCATCATCCTCTATCTCCTTTATGCGAGGTACCTTCTTAGCTGGATCTGTAAATATCGGGAATGGATGCTGCTAGAACCAATCCCTATACTAGGGAAAGACCCCCGCATTTGCAATATCATCCATATAGTCCCATTTGAGATGCTGCAATCTAGTCAGCTCCTGCATACTCAAGGCATAAGATAATCTTGGTGCCCATCCCTGCCTCTCCTCATCTGCATAATGTACAAATGTAGTGTACTCCTATGAGATCCCCTGAGGTCTACCATACTGCCTCATCACTCGGGAAATAACGAATTGCTTGACTATTGTCTGTGATCTACCGATGAGTGGGCGAGTCACGAACAAATCCCTGCGTACAACTCTCGAATCATCCCACAGCTCTAGACCGCTATACGGTCTCCATATCATGACTATCAAATCATCCAACTATCATCTCCAAAAATATGTCTTGCCCAGATGGGGCTGAGTAACATATCCTAAATATCTATATATAATGGGCTGACCAGGATCTTTGCCATCATTTACAATCGACCTGCAAACTGGGAGGTGCTCCCAAGCCCATACCTGTAAAATCAAAACTCCTACAACCATACTCTTCCCCTCCCTATATATAGTCTCATGCATCTTGCGATACATGTGTGCTAATATACAAGAGCCCCAGCCTAATCTCTGAGGGGTCTCAATAAGCCTCTCTAACATCCTGCCCCATCCACACAAACATCCATGTTGTCCCTTGTCCGATATCAGAAAATAGCCGATAAAACCTGCCAAGATGCAAGCAAGTGGGAAGTCCTCACTGTACTTAGTCATCATCACGTCCCAACTGATAGAACGTGTCAGAATATCTGGATCCCTGAAAACATGTCTAACAACTACTAACCCAAGAAGCTATGCTACATCATAATCAACCTTACCCCCAACAAAAGGGATACAGAGAATCCTGTATACATCCTCAGGAGTGATGGTCATCTCCCCAACTGGGAAGTGGAATGTGTTATGCTCAGAATGGAATCTCTCTACAAGCGCAGTCAACATTCCGTGATTCACACAGATATTAGGTAAATCAAGAAGGTGGGTCAATCTGCACAAATCAATATGAGCCCGGTCAACCTTTGACAACTAATGCACTAATGTCATCATCAGTGGATAGACATATCTGAAAAGAAAGTGAGGCAATCGAACCTGCAGAAATCAAACAATAGAGCATCAAAAAACATTTCAAATTAGCCTATAAGAGAAGCAAAACATCACGCAAATCCAACTAAGTCAACTGCAAAATCAAAATTTCAAGTTTGCACCTTAAAAAATGCTCACTGTTTTCCAAATGACAAAACATCACAGGGGTATAAATTCGTAGGAGTCAAAAATAGGTCTAGTACGAGAAAAGACTCCCATACAACACAAGACTAGCTCTAGGGTGACAAAAGGGGCTCTTTTGAATGTTCTTGTACGACACAAGAGTAGGCCTAGACTGACAAAACTGATGGACTTAAACAAAAAAAGAGATTTAATCAGTTTGTCGTACGAGACAGAATCCTGTCTCGCACGACAAAACAAGAAAACCCAACTTAAACGTGCCAAAAATCGAAAAATTTAACAAAAAATTCAAAATTGAAATGAATAACAGGCTTAAGATAGATCACTTACCGCTGGCTCATAGTTTCGAGGTCGATTATGTCTTCTTTGGCATTTGAATCGATGCATATGAGTGGGAACCACCATTTTTCTTCACAGAAGGCTTTTTGAATTTTCAAACTTGGAGGGTTAAAATGAATTGAAAATGACACTTTTACCCCATATATAGCCAAAACCCTAATTTTTCAACTTGCTCCGATGGACATGAAAATTGTACCCTTAGCTAATTTGCCCATTCTGATTCCATTTTCGGGATCAAAATTGAAATACGAGATCATTTCCTAGTCAATTTCACAATTTGGACCACTTAGCGCTTTTTCATCAGATGCTCATTCTACATATCAACTTTGCGCTCAATTTCTCATCAATCAACGTTGAATCTGAATTCAATTCTACATATCAACTTTGCGCTCAATTTCTCATCAATCAACGTTGAATCTACAAAAATTCCTCTGAATCAATTTATGCTCAAATAATTATCATCTCTAAACAATTGCCTATAATCATGTACCCTTGCTATCTTTTGATTTCACTCCCGAAGGGGCATATTCATGACCTCACATCTTCAAAGTCAAGAAAATTTTCAAATCTTCATCAAAGTCGAGCAAAAAAAAAAAATCTTTTTCAACTTAAGAAAATCAAATTCTTATTGCTAAGGGGCATCTCAGCTTCATCGCTTCACATCAAGTTGAGATCTCTCGATCATCCAAATTGAATCAATCGCTAGGGGCATATCAGTTTCATCGCTTCAAATCAAGCTGATATTGTCTTCATCTGAATCAGTCTCTTAACGTTAATCAATTTCATCGCTTTTCATCAAGCTGATTATTCATTTAAACTCAATCAATGGTTTAAAGAGTATCTTAGATCACATGCTCAATCTAAGCAGGTGTTCAGTTTCATCGCATCAAATCAAGCTGGACAGTTTATCTTCGCTCATCGTGTCTTGATCCATCAAGTTCAAGATCGATTTTATCTTCGCTCGTTGTGTCTAGTTCAATCAAGTTGTACATCAGTAAGATCCGCTTCTTGATCAATCAAGTTCAAGTTCAATATCTTTGCTCTCTATCGTTCCTAGTTCAATCAAGTTCGGGATTGGTATCGCTTTAATTAATTCTGTCTAGCTTCATCGCTTCAAATCAAGCTAAACATAATGCTTTTCATTTGGTTCGTGATCAATCAAGTTCAGAATTGGCATCTCCTAGACATCAACTATTCTTTGAATCAACGCGTTGCTCGCACATCAATTCAAAGAGGGGCAAATGTAATACCCTAAAATTGGTCATCTAAACCATGGGCCCCTAATCTCGACAACATCACCAAGGTCCTAACCAAAGGCAATTAAATCAATCTTGAGCACATTAATTAATTCTTTAATCATCAAGTATTATATGGCAAATCAATTACTCTATATTAATTAAATATTTATTTAATTAATTGAATCATTCCAAGAATATCATTTTGATCAATTATCCTATTTAATTAATTAAATATCCTACCATATTTAATTAATTAATAAATTTGCCATTTAAACATGCAGAAAAGGAATTAATTTATTACAAAAGAGGAATTAATCACAAAGCAAGAGTTAAGTTGAAAATAAAATAAAAGAATTAAATTGAGAGAGAAATCAAACTTGAGATATTATTTCTTTCTTCTAAATTGAGAACTTGAAATTAGAAAAACAATTAATTGAATTATTAATTGCTTTCTCTAAAATTGGAACTCAAAGCTTTTGAGAAAAAGAAGTTCAGTTCCATTAAAAGACTCTTTTCTTGAATAAATCAAAGAATTATCTATTTTTATCACAAATGGATGGAATTAATTAATTCTTATTTCTAATGCAACTTGAACTTATTATCTGAATGCATTTCATTTAAACTATAATTGGAATCTATCTCAAAGTTAACTGAATCTGATGTCTCAATTATTTCAATTAATTCTAAATTGTGCTTTTTCTTGATCTCTCTTGTGAATTCTCTATAAATTCAGCCTTCAGCTCTCATTCAAATCACCCCAGAGATTTTTGAGAAACACCTTGGAGATTATTATCATGCTGATTGCTTTGGAGTCATTGAAGATCTTGTGCTTACTTTTTGAGATTATTTGCATCTTAGTTTAGTTTTTTCCATATTTAGTTTATTTCATTATTGCTTGAATCCATATTGCTTCAATCACTATTGCTTGAATCTTTCATCCATATAGTTTAATCTCATGCTCATATAGATTAAATCCTTCATCTTGGTGTAGTCTAGTCACGGGTATTGCTTATAAAAATTTGAGAGCAATCTTATACTCGCATCTTTTAGAAGGAAATTAGTCGCTTTGTTATGGTTTATTATTTATTTATTATTGATTTACTAACCATACATGTAATGACTTAATTGAAGTGTTGTACCTGCAGCTATTAGACCTTATTTCACTTTTTCACACACACAACAATAAACAATGAACAAGTGCATACAGACCTCTATAAGTGTTGGACATTGCTGCTGCTAGGATATGTTGTTGTCATTGATGTCAACATATTCCTGCTTCAGTGATTGCAAATTGGTTTATTGGGATTATGGTTTTGTGTATGGAGTATTTACAGTATCATTATTTTCTTTTGTATTGGATTTGGTGGTCTAGGAAGCTTAATTGATCATAGCACATGATCTGGTTTTGTAGTTTCTTTTTCTGATAAGTGCTTTGCGGAGTGTAGTATTTCCTTCGGTATATTTTGGTGTGATCAACTCAAGATCCAAGTCTTTGGGAGATTGTTTGGGATGGTCTTTTGTATCTCTATTTTATATGGTTCATGATTTTGTGCTTCGCGAGTTATCTTTCTTTGTGACAGTTGCTGTTATTTGAGTGTTCTTGAGCTTCAGACGTTGATATATGAAGATTTACTAAGTGGTGTTGGCACAACTATTTTCGATAGTTCTAACATGATTGTTGGTGCTTCCTAATTGTGTCCTATTTTTTTTGATGATCTGCATTGATCGTTGTGTGAGTTGTTGGTGTTTTTGCTGAACCGATGATGTTCTTTGTGTTATGCGATTTTCTTAGTGGTGTAGCGTGTTGCGATTGATCTTGGTGTGATTTTCGGTGGTGTTGCATGTTTGGAGATTTGAATTAGGTCCATTTTATGTCATGTATATCATTGTATTGGTCAGTTGGTCAATCTATGTATCATGTGATGTAATTTTGTAATTGTGAGTTGAGGGTTTAACTGACCTTGTTGTCAAGGTTGATGAATTGTATAAATAGGTGGTATTGTCATGTAATTTAGGTGTCAAGGTTGTGTCTGCATTATTAGAGAGTGGTGTATGTGTGAACAAGTGATTAATCCTTCAACATTGTGATTGAGCATAAATCAATGTTGCAGAGAAGACAATTGTGCTTAACCGGAACTATCATCGGGCATTTGGAGATTCTATTATTGTAGTTCATTTCTTCTGGGTTGTAGTCTGAATCTTATTGTAAGTCAGTGAGACTTCCCTGAGGGTTGTAGCCTTCCAAGTCATTATATTTTGAGTAGTGAGCTCTAGGCAATGTGCTTGAATGCATGTGCATTCCCCATTATAATATTTACACATACTATTGCAGAGTATCATCTTATTGTGGGTAGGTTCCCACCGTGGTTTTTCCCTTAACCGAGTTTTCCACGTCAAAATCTTGGTGTTGTGTTGTGCTATTAATCTGCTTATCTTTGTTATTGCTACAGTTTATCAAATCTATATTTGTGGTTAAGTTTGTAGATTCAGTGAAAAATGATTCACCCCTCCTCTTAGTTTTTCTTCATTGTTGTTGCCAACAATTGGTATCAGAGCTAGATCCTCTAGAATAAGATTAACCGCTTGAGGAGATTAGGGATGGAAAATAGAACTAGAAGTGTAATCTTTAAGAAGGAGAGTCCAAGATTTGATGGAAGTAACTATGCTATATAGAAGAACTGTATGGAAGTGCACTTGAGATGTCTCAGATAAGATTACTAGAAGATTACAAAGAATGCCTATTATGCTCCTCCGAATGGACCGGTTACTATTGATGAGATTAGGGAAGTTGAACATAACTTTTGAGTGAAGGAAGCATTGCTGAGTGCCCTGACTGATTCAGAGATGAAAAATGTAATGGGAATTTAGACCGCACATGAGATCTGGGAGAAGCTTGAAATCCTATATGAAGGAGATAAACAAGTGAAAGTTGCTAAGTTGTAGAGTTTGAAAGGGAAATATGAGATGCTGAAGATGGGAGAAGATGAGAATATAAATACCTTTATGGCTAAGGTGAATGATCTTGTCCTAGGTATCATATGTGCCAGTGGAACCCTTGAAGAAGATGAAATTTTTGCTAAGGTGCTGATATCTTTTCCTCCTGCTTATAAACACAAGGTAGTCGCTATTGATGACATCTGGCGGGTGACTACAATAACAAGAGATATGTTGGTTGGGAAGATTTCTTCATTTGAACTAAGCAAATTTGGTGAATCACATGAAAAGTCTAAGAAAATATTTAGAGTATTTGTATCTGGAAAGCAGAAGTATGATCCCGAAGAATGTAAAATATCCAGATATGAAAGAGAAAGGAGAGAGATGGAAGAGAAAGAAAGAGAAATGGATGAGCTTGAAGCATTGAGTGCTCAAAGATTTCCTAAAGGAGCCGGTAAGTATGATGGAAAATTTCCCTTGAAATCTTTCTCTTTCAACAAGGTAGGACATTTTGCTTCTAGGTGCCTAGAGAGAATGGCTAAGTATGATAGCCATGATAAATTTGATAAGCATGACATAAATGATAGATATAAGAAGCATGAGAAGTATGATAAGCCTTACAAGTCTAACCAAAAGTATAAGCATCAGAAGAACTGATATTATGCTGTTGATGAAGGTGTTACAGATGAAAAATCAGAAGGAGATGAAGTTGTGTTTCTTTCCATTAAAGAAGATGGACTGGTACTTTTTGATTCCACTAGTTGCACTATTGACGAGAAAGATTTAGCTACTAAAGTTGAGAAAAAGATGAATGGGTGACTGATGACAGTTGTTCACATCATACGACCAATGATAAAAGAAAATTTGTGAGTATGGAAAAGTATGATGGTCGAATAGTGAGATTGGAGATGACAAAGCTTGTGTGATCCATGGTAGAGGTTCTATTTCCTTTGACGGTAACCATATACTGATGATGTTCTATATGTTGAAGGTTTGAAGCATGATCTTTTGAGTGTTAGATAGATGGTTGACAAAGGTTATGATTTACAATTCAAGAATGGTAAATGCAAGATCCTAAATGGCTCTGGTATAGAGATTGCATCTACAACTAAGACTAATGGTAATAATTTTCCTTTGAATGCTGGTGAGAAAATTTGCTTGATTGATTAGATTGATGAAAGTTGGTTGTGGCATAGGAGAATGTGTCATGTTAACTTTGATTCAATTGTTACTACTTATCAAGTTTCCATTAGTTTTATATCCAAAGTCATTCTATATACTCTAGTTGGTTACTACTACTGAAATATTCAGTCGGTATGCACAAAACAATCGGTTATAGAAGAAAGTAGTCACATAGCCTAGTATGCACCAAGTTGTCTACTGAGTATCATTCCATGTCTACCGAGCAACAAAGATGATACACCAAGTTGATATACACCGAGTGAAATGTGTTACCAGATTCATTGAACCTGGACACATATATGAAAATGTGTTACAAGATTGAGGAACATAGAATCGTTATCACATTGGAAATTGCACTTAAAGATTGTGTATGATTTCCAGGTCATTTATCCAATGAAATATTTTGCATAGTTATTCATTTGATAAATCATGTTTGTAAGATCGAAGCATTGAATCAGATCACTGACATAGAAGGGAACGCTTATGCCCAACTTTTTATCTAGTGAATCAGTTTTGGAACAAGTTCAGCCCTATCCTCTGGCCA
Organism: Cryptomeria japonica; assembly: GCF_030272615.1. Taxonomy (NCBI): domain Eukaryota; kingdom Viridiplantae; phylum Streptophyta; class Pinopsida; order Cupressales; family Cupressaceae; genus Cryptomeria; species Cryptomeria japonica. Next base: position 357,693,664 of record NC_081413.1, read on the forward strand.
ATCAACCTGTCTCAACTGAGGCCCCTCAGGATACGGAACAAGGCACTGAATGTCACAAGTCTATAGTAGGAGAAGGTACTTCTCAAGAATAGACCTCACAAGCACCTTCTAGCACTGACAATGTTGCAACTGAAACACCAAGTACAGAGACACAAAAGGACACTACAGAGGCTAAAAAAACCGACCAAAGTGTTGCCTCTACCGAGCAACCTACCGAGGGTCAACAAGCCTCACAAGCCATTGTCTTAGTTCAATCGGTGAAAGGTAAAGAAAAGAAGATGAAAAAGCATAGTTTCAAAGTAGATTTGTCAAAACCAATAGTGTTGCCCAATGTTGATATATCCAAATTAAAGGGGCAAGAACTCATTGATTTCGGTGAACTATGCAAAGCCAAAGCCGAACAAGAGAAGCAAATGGCTATTAAAAATAAAAATAAAGTACTTCAGAAGGTGAAAGCACTCTAAACCGACATGCTACCTGAAGCTACAGTGACAACACATGCAACCATCCATGTACAACTGGATGAACTCCTAACCAAGATAGAGACATCTGGAGTAGATGCATTCAAATATTTGAGCAAATTAAAGGACAAGGAGCTCATTGCAAAAATGATTGAAGAAGTATAGAAAGCTATTACTATTGGCAAAGTTAAACTTGTCAAATTTATTGCTGAGTTGACCCCTCAACTCAAGCACATTCTTTATTCATTTTAGAAACTCTGTACATTCTCTTTATTTATTAAAGATATCAAGAATAAAACTGAAGTGATTGAGAAAGAGATCACCAATCTCTCTAATAAGTTGACCACCGAGCGTAATTCCATTCAGAATTTTTATATCAAGCTACAACAGCTCATTCCTCAACAATTGGAACTAAGGAATGAAGAACACAAGATAAGGATGGACATAATGACACTTCAGACATTATTCCTTCCTCATCTTTCCTCCATCCAAGAACAGATTAACAAGGCTACATCCCTATCCACTCAACAAGAGGGAAGCACATTAGATGGACTCATTTCATTGTTAGCTGACATTACAACTCAAAATTCACTCGTGGACAATGTTAAAGATGCCCTCTCTGCTGCTCTCACTGATGCCCGAACAAAGTTCAAATCCATTTTTGAACAGTTGCCACCACCGAATGGTAACTAAATTTTGATGTTTGTAAAAAAGGGGGAGTGATATAGTATCAAAGCATCAAAGTATAAAAAGGAGTGTAGTATACAGGGGGAGTATATACCAAGAAAAACAAAGTATTCAAGTATAGAGAACCGAGCAATGAACCAAATAGTTATCATAGAAAATTGATCATCGAGCATACAAAATCAGAGTTTTGTACAGTATAGTGATAAGGGGAGTATATCTGCATATACTATTTCATTGACTAAAATATATACTGTGTGTTTAGTCAAATTTTGTAAGTATATAGATTATTGAGTTTACAGTTATGTTATGTTGCAACAGTTTTTGGTTTATGCATAACAGTAAAGATATTGTTGATAAAAGGATTTGAAGTACTAATTCACCCCTCCCCTCTCAGTACATTAGCTTTCCATATTGGGCCTAACAATTGGTGTCAGAGCTTGAATCTTGGAAAAGGGTTTAACAACCTAAAGAGAAAGATCTTATCAATGGAAGGCTATAAACAATCTCAGAGAATTGTGTATCTACAAGAAGAGTTGGATCATGCTAATCAAGTGATTGCAGACATGCAAAGACAAATGCAAAAATCATTGAAAGTGAGAAGAAGATTATCTGATGATTTGCAGGACTCTCAAGAGTTAGTGGAACAAATTGAGACATCATCTGAGAATAGTATATCTAAAGAGACTAAAGAAATGATTGAAGTATTGAAAGAAAAGAACAAAGCACTGACTTATCAGCTAAAAGCAATAAAAAGACGACATGAACATTTCAACACAGAGATGACTGAAAATCTTGATGCATTGAGGACAACTGAGGATAAGGTAAGAGATCTAGAAAGAGAAAAACAACATCTTGAAGCATTAGTATCTGAAAAGAATGATGAAATCATAAGGTTGACTGGGATTCAACAAAATCTGTCAGACCAATTAGGTTATGCACATCATGAAGCAAATTTGAAAAATGATGAGAATCAAGCATTGAAACTTGAAATATCAAGGTTGACCAATGAACTTGAAATAAAAAAGAAATCCAAGGAAACACTGAAGAAGAGCTATGAAGCATCAAAGATGTTGGATGAGCAGCTGAATACAAGAAGACCCAACAAAGAAGCAGGACTTGGTTACAAAGGAAAATACTCTAGTGAGAAGGGAGTTCATACAACCGAGAGAGAGAATCATCAAAGCAAGCTGAAAACAAGAAGCACATCAAAAGAAAGAAGCCTATTTGCAACTACTGTGGAAATCAAGGTCATACTGCTAACATGTGTCAAATCAGAAAGGGTAAGCAACCGAATGTCACTAAGTCTAATGGTTATTATTACAATTGCAATAAATATGGTCACACATTTAACCAATGTAGGACAAAGTCTGTTAACAATCATCAGAAGGCAAAATTCAAAGGGTTTTGTAAAAACTGCAATAGATATGGACATAGTACCGAGGAGTGTTGGCTTAAGTAGAGAAACTATATGCGGTCTGTACACCGAGCAAATACTAGAGGTTACCGAACTCACACAGATCGTTATTGACAATATTTTGCAGTACCATGGGATTACAGTACAAGGATATGGTGTGAATGTTGTGGAAGATATGGACATATAAGTGCCAACTACTTTATATGGTTTTGAATGAACAATCAAAGATCATGGAGAAATCCTGGTATGGCATGTTTTCATTGTCACAAAATTGGACACTTGGCTAGAGATTGTAGAGATCAACCTAGAGGAGACAGTGAGGAAATAAAAGAAAAATTATAGATGATCTGGAAAAAGAAGGAAATAGTGTCAAATAAAGAAAGCACCTTACCTACCGAGTTAGGTGCATCTATTCCAAATTAATCGGTAAAGGTATGAAGGGACTGCATTCTCTCAAAGGTCAAATCTTAACCCTTCCTATTTTGTTGTGTACTTAATTCAAAATCTGCATAGCTAAGATGTATTCATAAGTTTGAAATTCTATCAAAGTCTTTTGGAGCACTATAGAGGAAGACTGTCAAGTCGGTGAATACAGGAAGCCTGTCAAGTCGATAAATGAAGGAAGTCTGGTTACTCGGTTAAAGTGCAAAAAAAAAAAAGGAAAGAAAGTTTAGTGGAATCGAATGCATTTAATGTTTTTGACCTAACCTACATTTAGCCCGATAAAGTATATTTTGTACTTAAAGCATTTACGCGGTCATTTTTCACTCAACAAGTTTTCAAGGGAGCAGAGCAAAGTGAATCAAAGGTGATCAAACCTCCTCCAAAGCAAAATTCAAGGTATTTACACCAATCTAAATGCATTGTTAAGTTGGTTTAACGATCATATCAAGTTGTTATTATCTGCTAAGTGTGAAGCGTCTGCCGTTTGAAAATATTCAAACCCTAAGGATCTTTTGTTAACTCTTATCTTAAATCTGCAATGGCACCTAAGATCCAGAATCCCGTTGTTGTTGAGAACATCAAAAAGCCCTCACTGAAATACTCTTTAACTCCCAAAATTGCATCTGAACCGGATGACAAAACCGCATTTTCACTCATCATAGGTAGAGTTTTATTAGTCGAGGATGTGAGATTCTTCACCAAATGTCGAGATGAAGAACTAGGTCACATTGAAATCAAAGACAAATATGATGAATTGTGCACCGATGGTAAAATGGATAGCAAGTATGAGCACATTAAGATCAAGGGATTGACTGAAGCCCTAACCTATCCCCGTGTATTCAAACCCCAGTGGGTCAAGTTTGTTCTGAGCAGAGTTCATGATGACTTCATGTGGTTAGAAGGGCAACCGTTTAAGATCACCAAGGAAATCATTCATTTGATCACCGGTTACCTTATTTATGTTCATGCCCGAGCTCAGAAAATGATATCATAGAAGGAATTGATCAGTTTAACCAGAGTAGAATCAAATTGCAGAGGACTGAAATTGAACAATGTCACTGATGCAGAACTAAACTTTGCCATTAGAGTAATAGGTTGATGTTTCTTCCAATTGGCAACGGAAAATAGTGTACCCTGTGCAACAATAGACTTAGCATATAAAATTGTGAAGAAAGGCATGAAAATTGGTTTATGTGAGGTGTTGTTGAAAAACCTGTTTGAGAATCTGAACACCATAAGGAAGCCAAAGAAGAACAATTCGGCCAATACACTAAAGTTTGGATCACTGTTAATATGCATGTTTTTCTATTTTGAAAAATTCTTTCCATCAGTCGGTAAAGTTGTTTGGGAACTAAACCGACCAATCACCCATCAGATCAATGACTTCATCAAGAAGCTAGGTGATAATTTTAATGATATTATGGATGATTATTTCAGCAAGTTTCAGGAAAGGTTGCATAACAGGTACCCGATTCCACCCATGCTAGTGGAGAAATACAAAGATGACATATGCTTTGAAGTGGACACTGATTACTGTTATGTGAATGCTGTGGAACCAAGAACTTAATCTTTGCCACTTATGGGTTACAAGATTGTTTTTGACCTCACACAATAGAAAATAGATGCACTTCTTACATTGCCAAGGCATGCTACCAAGTTGAGGTATGCAATATATGAAGAAGTGAAGGAAAAAGTAAAAATGAGCATTGTAGTAACCAAAGCTACACGGAAGGCAACAAAGATGATAAAGGCATTAATCGAGAAATTTGGAGAAGATTTTTCCCGCACACCTATCAAAGGCACTATAGCCATTACCAAAGAGGAATTTGAAGCCCAAGAGGCAGCTATAACACTGAGCACCGAATTGCCTAAGGGAAAAGTGTTGAAAAGAAAGAAATAGGATACATCAAAGGCCTCACCGACTCCTCCAGCAAAGCGACCTAACACAAGAGCATTTGAAGCTTCACTAAGTAAGAAAACAAAGAGTGTTTCCGCAACCAAGGTAACAAAAACTTACAAGAAATCTACTCGGAGACTCATTTTGGCAAAAGAGTCTAGTGGCACCGAATCTGAAGATGCAAGCAAATTTCAGATTGTCAAGAGCAAGAAGGTAAATGTACATAGTGTTGAAAATTTTTGTGCTAATCTGAAGCAATATGGTGGATTTGGATCATTCAGATATGTTAAGTATGAATCCAGAAATGATGCCGAAAAGAGACAAACAGAAGAAGCTGTCATTTGCACACTTCTGAAATTCCGATTGGTCCCATTGGAAGTATCCAATTCTCTTCCAATAAAATTGTATGTACATATTGATAACAGGTGGAAATATGCAATGGACTCGGAAAAACATATTAGAGAAAGAAGTCTGGTACATCTCTTTCTAGACATGTCGGTAGATGAAATCAAAGAAAATCTGACAAACTACGACAAAAACTTCCTAGTCAAGAAAAAAGCTTTAAAATTGATGAATGGACTTTATCTGGAAGTAGAGAAAGAGACCAAGGAAAACTGGCAAGAAATATTTTGCATCAAGGATGCTGGTGAGCAATCTGCATTTGAAATAGTTGATGTCACTGAGAAAGATCTTGATGTCACCGAGCAAGACCCTGCTGACTCCATACAAGTAGATGAAGATATCATGGATACAGAGGCACCTGAACAGGAAATGATAGAAGGGAACGCTTATGCCCAACTTGTATCTAGTGAATCAATTTGGAACAAGTTCGGCCCTATCCTCTGGTCAATCAACCTATCTCAACCAAGGCCCCTCAGGATATGGAACAAGGCACCAAAGGTCACAAGTCTACAGCAGGAGAAGGTACTTCTCAAGAACAGACATCACAAGCACCTTCTAGCACTGACAATGTTGCAACTAAGATGCCAAGTAAGAAGACACCAAAGGACACTACAGAGGCTAAAGAAACCGACCAAAGTGTTTCCTCTACTGAGCAACCTACCGAGGGTCAACAAGCCTCACAAGCCATTGTCTTAGTTCAATCGGTGAAAGGTAAAGAAAAGAAGATGAAAAAGCATAGTTTCAAAGTAGATTTGTCAAAACCAATAGTGTTTCCCAATGTTGATATATCCAAATTAAAGGGGCAAGCACTCATTGATTTCGGTGAACTATGCAATGCCAAAGCCGAACAAGAGAAGGAAATGGCTATTCAAAAGAAAAATAAAGTACTTCAGAAGGTGAATGCACTCTAAACCGACATGCTACCTAAAGCTACAGTGACAATAGATGTAGCCATCCATGTACAACTAGATGAACTCCTAACCAAGATAGAGACATTTGGAGTAGATGCATCCGAATATTTGAGCAAATTAAAGGACAAGGAGCTCACTACAAAAATGATTGAAGAAGTACAAAAAACTATTGCTATTGGCAAAGTTAAACTTGTCAAATTTATTGCTGAGTTGACCCCTCAACTCAAGCACATTCTTTATTTATTTCAGAAACTCTGTACATTCTCTTTATTTATTAAAGATATCAAGAATAAAACTAAAGTGATTGAGAAAGAAATCACTGATCTCTCTAATAAGTTGACCACTGAGCATAATTCCATTTAGAATTTTTATATCAAGCTAAAACAACTCATGGCTCAACAATTGGAACTAAGGAATGAAGAACACAAGATAAGGATGGACATAATGACACTTCAGACATTATTCCTTCCTCATCTTTCCTCCATCCAAGAATAGATTAACAAGGCTACATCCCTATCCACTCAACAAGAGGGAAGCACATTAGATGGACTCATTTCACTGTTAGTTGACATTACAACTCATAATTCACTCATGGATAGTGTTAAAGATGCCCTCTCTGCCGCTCTCACTGATGCCTGAACAAAGTACAAATCCATTTTTGAATAGTTGCCACCACCGAATGGTAACTAAATTTTGATGTTTGTCAAAAAGGGGGAGTGATATAGTATCAAAGCATTAAAGTATAAAAAGAAGTGTAGTATACAGGGGGAGTATATATCGAGCAAAACAGAGTATTCAAATACAGAGAACCAAGCAGTGAACCGAACAGTTATCACAAAAAATTGATCATCGAGCATACAAAATCTATCTGAATATACTATTTCATTGACTAAAGTATATACTGTGTGTTTAGTCAAATTTTGTAAGTATATAGATTATTGAGTTATGACTTTGAAAGTAGTTTTGTCAAACATCTCAACTAATGTCAAAAGGAGAGATTGTTACTACTTATCAAGTTGCCATTAGTTTTATATCCAAAGTCATTCTATATACTCTAGTCGGTTACTACTACCGAAATATTCAATCGGTATGCACAGAACAGTCGGTTATAGAAGAAAGTAGTCACAGAGCCCAGTATGCACCGAGCTATCTACCGAGTATCATTCCATGTCTACCGAGCAGCAAATATGATACACCGAGTGAAATGTGTTACTAGATTCATTGAACCTGGACACATATATGAAAACGTGTTACAAGATCGAGGAACATAGAATCGTTATCACAATTGATATTGCACTTAAAGATTGTGTATGATTTCGAGGTCATTTATCCAATGAAATATTTTGCATAATTATTCATTTGATAAATCATGTTTGTAAGATCAAAGCAATGGATCAAATCATCGACATAAGAGATCTATATATACAACATGGATTAAGGATAAAAGTGGGACAGACATAGATATATAGAGGTGTATGAAGCAAGACATGTGTGATACATGAGAAATCACTAAGTGTTATGACTGTTACAGAGACACAAAGGTCACTGAGAAGGATTTTAGAGAACAGTAAAAGAACATAGTAAAGAGAAGGGTTTACCTAGTTACTTTATGGGTTACCGAGGTATGCTATAAGCAAGGTAATCTTATTTGAGCACATAGAATCTGCTATAACATTCCAGATGTAAAGTGTCAGATATTTGTAACGATTTCATTATAATATTCAAGTTGTAAGAGAAACCTTTAACAGGGTAAAAGACTCTAACCAAGTCTATAAATTGTAAAGCCTTTAACCAGGTGCAACATTTAGATTAAGTGTTGTAAAATCCTTTAGCAAGGTAGATCTAACAGATCTTAATACTCCTAACAGGGTAAGCTAACAGAAATAGCTAAACATGTAGCTCTAACCGAGCACTCTTTATTATTGCAGTAGTGAAGTTGTGGGTGCCATCCCCACCGCAGTTTTTCTCTCTAACCAAGAGTTTCTGCGTAACCAAAATATATGTGTTATGGAGTGAATCATGTATGATTGTTATTTATTTGTTTTATCTTTATGTTATGTTGCAGCAGTTTTTGGTTTATGCATAGTAGTAAGGATATTGTTGATAAAAGGATTTGAAGTACTGATTCACCCCTCCCCTCTCAGTACATTAGCTTTCCAGATTGGGCCTAACATCAATGATTAGGATCAGTTCTACACAAGCTGTTAGAGAGTTGCCTAAGATTGTTAAGCTTGCTAATCCAATATGTAAGGAATGTCAATTGGGTAAGCAAACATGAATTTCTTTCAAGAGCAAACAATATACATCTAATGGATAGCTAGATCTTTTGCATACTGACCTATGTGGACCTACAAATTTTAGAAGTGTGTAGGGAGACATATATTTTATATTGCTAATTGATGATTACTCTAGGATGATGTGGGTTGTCTTTTTGAAGGAGAAATATGAAGCATTAGACAAATTCAAGATATTCAAAGCAAAGGCTAAGACTGAGTCAAGATTGAAGGTGAAATGTCTAAGATCTGACAGAGGAGGTGAATTTTGTTCCGGTGAGTTTAATTAATTTCGTGAGAAGCATGAGATTAGAAGACAATTATTTGTTCCTAGAACCCCTCAGTAGAATGGAGTTGTTGTAAGGAAGAATAGGACTGGCTTGGATGCTACAAGGACTATGCTGATTGAAGGAAATGTTCCGAAGATCTATTGGAGAGAATCTATTAGCACTATTTTTTACACATTCAATCGAGTTCATATCAAAGGTGATACCGGTAAGACTCCATATGAGCTATGGTTTGGTCATGTTCCTACTATGAGATATTTCAGAGTATGTGGTTACAAATATTACATCAAGAGAGATGACGACATAGGAAAGTTTGATGCAAGAAGTGATGAAGGAATTTTCTTGGTATATTCAACAAAGAGAAAAGCCTATTAGTGCTACAATAAGAGGCTGAGAAAGATAATGGAAAGTGCAAATGTGAAGGTGGATGAGAACCTTGGAAAAGAAATCAGAGCTTGCGAATATGATGATGGTCAACACGTTGTTCTGAATCCTATTTAGACTGAAGAATCAAAGTAGAATGATCTGGTAGATATAGTAAATCCAGATGTTGTTGCTGCAGGTGGAGAGGTGCAGGAACCTAAAAATCAGAATAATTAGAAGACTCCGAGGTATGTAAGACTGGATCATTCAAAAAATCAGATTATTGGTTATAAAAATAAAGGTGTGATGAGTAGAAGAAGGCTAGTTGAAGAGGTAAGTTTGATTTCTAAAGTTGAAACTAAAGATGTTGGTGAGGCTTGCAAAGATGAAAATTAGATGAGAGCTATGGAAGAAGAATTAGATCAGATTGAAAATAATAGCACATGGGAGCTTGTACCTAGACCTAAAGATAAGAGTGTTATTGGTACTAAATGGGTATTCAAGAATAAATTGAATGAATCTGGTGAAGTTGTTAGAAATAAAGCAAGACTGGTATGTAAAGGATGTTCACAAAAAGAATGGATTGATTATGAGGAGACTTTTGCCCCTGTACCTAGACTTGTAGCTGTTAGACTTTTACTTGCATATGCTGCTTATAAAGATTTCAAGGTGTATCAGATGGATGTCAAGTTAGCTTCTCTAAATGGTGATCTGAGGAGGAAGTCTACATTGAACAACTTGATGGATTTTAATTATCAGATGATGGAGACATGGTATGTAAACTAAAGAAAGCTCTTTATGGATTGAAACAAGCCCCTAGAGCCTAGTATGCTAGATTGGATAAGTACTTATTGAAATTGGGATTTAATAAAGGGGCTGCTAATAGTAATCTGTATTTTAAGATTGAGAAAGATAATGTAGTGTCCCACCTTGACTCATACTCCTCCTTGTACATTTATAGACCCTATTGGCATAACTTAGCTTACTTTATGATAATATTTGATGGGAATGCACTATGTGCTGACTCTAGTTATATTTCAGATGCTTAAGGTGATACTTGTTATTGGTGACCATGCTATCATGGATTTATATTAACGGTCTTTATATGCACTTGTTAGGTTAGATGAGATATATGGATAATGTATTTGATAGCATTATGATTATGCTAACCCTACTTCTTGACTATATATGATGAATTGGTGTTATGACATGTTTGATTATTTTGTGACTATCTTCTTGTGTAGAGATGATGTCATATCACTCATTGTGAGCATGATATGTCATCACAATTATCTACCACTTGCCTATTCATTATGATATATATGTATTATATATGTTGTGTTTAGTGTTTGATGCAGGTTTGCAGGTACTAGACATTGACTCTACCTAGCTTCACATATCTGAGCATGTCTTTAAATCCCAATGGAAAGTTGTCAGAGATGGCATGAGTTCCCTTCATATACTCTAGGCTTAAGTTGTCTACCTTGGCTATCAGTTGTCTTGGCGTGATCCGCCATGTTAGTAAGTTGAGTTGTGGCTCTTTTGGTAGCTTGTGAGTATTTGGTGATTTATTGAATTAATTAATGATTGATTATATGGTTTATTAATTATAAATTAATTGGTGGATTATTATATAGTTTAATTTGATTTATTACTATTTGAGCAATCTATTATTTATTATTTAAGATTATTTTATTGGAGCTTTGTGGATTTATATTTTGTATTTATTATTTTATTATTATTAATTAATTTATGATTTAATTATTTATTAGATGTTTATAGTTTATTGGATTATTATTATGATTATTTTTAAGTGTAAGTGCTATCATTAATGGGGATAGCTCCCTATATTGCAAAATTTAGAAAATTACATATTGTTTCATACATGAGACAAGACTAGCCTTGCCTGCCATACACTCCCATAGACTCAACTAGATATCCAAGCCTAACTACCAAATAACCAGTACCATCACACATTAATACAACCCCATAGCCCATAGTCCTGTTACATTTGTCCACCAATAGCTTGGTATATCACTGCTGCAAATTCACCAATATTGATAGCATTACAGGTGGAGTTCTCAGGGAGCCACCAGTCATCTGATTCAGTCAATCTTCGAAAAGGCATCATGTTCCCATTAAACATCACACATCTGAACACTTCCCATGCATTCTCCCCAAATACCTTTATACACTCATATTACTCCTTCCATACTTACCTTCTAGCCATCTCACGTATGGCGTCACTGTCGGCAAAGCGACCACTATCCTCATCTTCAATATCCTCAGATCCCTCCTCCATCTCTGAGGGTAAGTAAATTTTGAACTAGAAATATACCTTCAATATACTTACTTTGACATCCTCATCCAGATTTAATATGACATTAGTAACACTGTCTGCAATGAGTGGCTTCACAAATCCAGCAAAGAGTTCAATCACACGTTCCCCAGAGTCAATACATCAAACAGAGGCATGTGGACTACCTCTAGCATGGCCGCATCACACCAGTGTCTCTCAAAATTGAGAGAGATGCCCATAAGCCCACAAATTGAATCATAAACATGATCTTCAGTGATGAACACATTCCTCAATTGTATTCCCAATGCATTTTCATAGTTGACACAACTAACCATACCAAAATAAGCCATTAGCTGAGTAAAACATCTTCTAGAGAGTATTTTATAGAAAGACGCAGCTTGCAAATCGCAATCATTCCTGCTCCACCCATATCTATTAGAATCTAACTCTGAACTGAAGCACATCTGATGTGATGGTGTATCCCAAACATAATGAACTACCCAGGGGTAGACCACAACCTTCCCATGTGATTCCACTACCAAATTGGATATCATTATCTAAGCAGATACATAGCCCATCCCAATAATCAGAGTCATATAGTTCTTTACTCATCCGAGGCATATATTAGTGTCACCACTTAGCCCAAGAAGGCATGTAGATCCAAATAATGCAGGCATACTACCTAATACCTTATTGTGAAGATATACTACCTGATACCTTGTCATGAAGATCTATGGCAATCCATCAAACATTGTCTTGTAATATCCTCCGTAGCCAAGGCTTGACTAAAATAGATAGGGTCATCATTCCGTCCAACCCCAAGATTTGCAAGGTAATTGACCACTTGATTGCCTTCTCTATAAACATACCCAGTCTCGTAGCACTCAATTGTTTTAAGATGGTCGTTTATCATTGGCAACCATTTATTAAGTTTCCAGTTATGCAAACTTGAATTAATAATCCCATTTATTATAATCTGCGAATCGCCTTCTATTATGATTCGAGAGATTCCCTGCATAATACATAGGCGTAATCCTGCCTCAAGTGCACAAATCTTGGCTTCATTGTTTGTGGCAATTCCAATGCCACCAAATAGACCATATAAGATATTACCCTACTCATCTCGGATTATGGCTCCAATACTAGATTCACCAGGATTCCCATTACAGGCACTGTCAAAATTGAGTTTTGTCCAATCCTTTGGAGGGGCCATCCATTTGATTAAGTTTCTATCAACATACTTCACTGGGGGAACATAAGTTTAGAGATCTTTAAGAGCCCACCATTTTTCCATTAAGGCATCCCAATTATTGTATATTTTAGGACCACCTTTTAGTTTCTTACCATTTAACACTTCCTTGATTGCAACTTTTATTTTGTCCACCAGCATTACATTTGATAGTGATGTTTCTTTAAAAATTCTTCTATTCCTTTCCTTCCAGATGTGCCATACAATTATGGATGGTCCAATCATCCATATATCACTCCATTTTGACTTCTGTCTGGTTGGCCAGGAAAGAATGAAGTAAAAAATTCTTTCATTTTTCATTGTAGCCCAATTGATCTTTTCAAGGAACCAGTTCCAACAAAATTCTGTCACTAGACAACTGAATAGAAGATGATTTGTAGTTTCTTCAACTGCATAGCACATAACACAACAGTCGGGACCCAAGATGCCAATAATTTTAAGTCTATCACCTGTGAGGATTCTACTATGTAAGACAATCCACAAGAAAGTCCCTACTTTTGGAAGTATTTTATAATTCCAACATAATTTATGTGGCCAGGTATTATAGGAGCCCCTTTGTCTTTGAACTTCATACCCAAGTTTGGAGCTGTACACCTCGAAATTTGATGCACACCAAAAGATGTTGTCTTCTTCACCAAAGTCCAGTATTTTCCTGTCTTTTATTTCTTTCCAAAGTTTTTGACATAATGAAGGATTGCCAATATTGATTTTCTTTCATATTCTCAGACCATTCATGTCCACTTGGTTTTCCATGTAATTGCATACATGTTGCCCTATGTAGTTTTCCACCATGTCTATCCACCCCTTATCTTAAAAATATTCTGAGAGAGATGGAAACCCGTCCCATGAGTCCCTCCAAAACAATGCATTTCTACCATTACCAATTTGCCATGAAATATGCTCTGTGATAATGTGTCTGCAATCCCATTCCATCTAGATGAGCCTCTTTCAAAATTGGCCATAGTGAGAATTTGGTTAGGGTCTTTCGAATCTAGATATTTCTTTTGGAACAGCCTGCACCACATTTTTTGAGGCTCCTTGCACATCTTCCAGGAGAGCTTAGCACCAAGGGCAGAATTTTGTAGTTCCATTTTCCTAAGACTAGCTCCCCCATCTTCCTTAATTAGGCATAGTGTATCCCAATTGATAAGCGGAATTTTCCTGTTATCTTTAGCTCCATCCCACACAAATTCCATGAGTAAATTATTCATACTTTTTCCAGTAGCGAACGACATTTTGAAACAGGACATACTGTATATTAGGATGGTCGATAAAACTGATTTGATAATGGTAAGTCTACTTGCTTGGGTCAGCCATCTATTTTTCCAATTTTCTGATTTAGATTGGCATGATTTAATAACATCATCCCAGATTTGAGATTGTCTACATCCTTTGTTAATACAAACCCCTAAGTATTTGATCGGGAGCTTTGCAATTTTTATGTCCATGATTTGTGCAATTCTGCCCTGGGCCTACCTATTGGTGTTAAAGAAGAGCAGCTAGGATTTTTCTTCATTCATAACTTGGCTTGAGGCCATTGTGTACTCCTCAAGTGTTCTCTTAATGCCTGTAGATTCTCGGGTTGAAGCTTCACCAAATATGATGGTATCATCAGCAAATTGGGAATGTGTAATTGCCTCAAATTGCTCATGAACTTTGATTCCTTTCCAAATGCCTTCATTATGCCTCTTTTTTATTATCCTACCCAATACTTCCACCATGAGAACAAATAGCAAAGGACATAAAGGATCCCCTTGTCACAGACCATTTGTGGCTCCAAAAAACCCAATTAAATTACCATTGACAAGAATTGAAAGTTTAACTGTGCTAATGCAAAATTTTATGCATTCAATCTATTTTTTTGGGAAACCAAATCTGGCAAGGACATGAAAAAGAAAATTCCAAATCACCTTATCATAGGCTTTGGTAACATCAAGTTTAATAATAATACCTTTTAGTTTTTCTTAGTGGATTGAGTGTATGATTTTTGATACGAGGATGATGCTATCCGCAACTTCCCTACCTGGAGTAAATCCATTCTAATTTTCAGATACTAGCTTTGCTAGCAATACCTTCAATCTTTCAGCCATTGCCTTGGATATTATTTTGTAGATGGTGTTGAATAATGATATTGGGTAGTAATCAGACATGGTGTGGGAATAAGATAGATAATGGTATGGTTAATCTCTTTCACAAACTTATGCTTTTTCCAAAATTATTCAACCACATTCCAAATATCCTTTCCCATGAAATCCCAACATTTAAAAAAAGCTCTGTTGTAATGCCATCAGGTCCAGGTGCCTTATGAGGATGAAGTGAGAATGTGGCCTTTTTAATTTCCTCCAAGGAATAAGGAGCAAGTAGCATGTCACGATCAGAGCACGAAATCAGGGGGTTAATGACTTCCTCAACAATTGGAATTGCGTCAGTATTTTCTTCCTCAGTGTTGCCCAATATTTCCTCAAAGTAATTAAGAGTAGTTCGCTCCATATATGTATCTGAAGTTTTTAAAATCCCATTCTCATCCTTAATTGAGCATATCTTATTGTTGATCTTTCTAGCTTTAGAAGAAGCATGAAATTTTTTGGTATTGAGACCCCCCTCGGCAATCCAAAGTTCCCTGGATTTATCTTTCCAATATAGTTCCTCCCTCTTCAAAATTTCCAAATACTGTGCTTTAAGTGTTTTCTCTAATTCGACCTCCACATTGGTCATGCCAAATCGCATTACCAGATTACCGACCTCTTCTAGTTTTTCCTTGATTCCACCCTTCTCAGTAAAAACATTTTTGAATGAGTTCTTGTTCCAATCCTTAATTTTGTTTTTTAGGAACTGAATTATTTTGATAAACTTGAAGCTAGGGGAGCCAGAGTATATGTTGCCTTCCTGCCACCAATTTTTTAGATTGCCAAGGAATTTCTCATCCCTCCACCACATTCTTAATAATTTGAAGTAGTTCTTATGATTTAGAATGTCTCAAGCAATGGATAATGACAGTGGTAGATGATCCAAATCTATTTGAGGCACAATTTCAATTTCTAGAGAGTAGTTGCCATTTATCCACCATTCCCCCACCAGGAAGCGGTTCAGTCTTTCTGATATATTGGCAAAGTTTAGTCTTTGATTAGTCCAAGTGAATCTTCCATTCTTTGGTATGATATCTACCAGTTTGCAATTAGATACAAATTCTCAAAAATCATCCATCACTTTTGAAGGCTTCCAGAGACCACCCACCTTCTCCTCAATGTCCAAAAGAGCATTGAAGTCACCAGCAACAATGACCTTACCACAATCCAACTGACTAGCTTGATTGAAGACCTCATTGCAAACATTTATTTTTTCCTCAGTCTTAATGGGTCCATAAATGTTAAATAATGGATAGGAGACATTGGATTGATTGCAGACAATGATGCATGCCATCTAGTGATCAAATGATGCAATGGGATGCTAATCAATTTTGGAGGGGTTCCACATGATTCCCAAGCCCCCAGCCGAGCCTCTGGCATCTTGAAAGATTCCTTCCCACTTATAGCAATATTTGATGAACTTGATCACCTTTTCCTTACTTAGCTTTGTTTCCTGTAGAATATAAACCTTTGAATCAAGCTTGGCCAAAGTTCTTTTGACCAAGCATTTTTTGTCAAGAGCTGAGAGGCCCCTGACATTCCATGAAGTGATTCTGATCTTCCCCCAAGGGAGGGCTTACCTCCCTTGACAGGATTCAAGAATTTCATCATACTAACAATGCCCTTCTCATTTGCCCTCTGCTCCCTAACCGTTTTGTGACTTTTCCTCCCTCTTGTGCCTTTTTCTCTTCCAAGGATGATATTTGTAGATTGGCCGATGTATCTTGGATCCACTGTATTCAAACCATCACCATCACTAACCGGCTCAGATGTATTTGAATCCGATTCCTGCAAAACCTCCTCTGCTGCGGGATCTTCAATTGGATACACCATTGTGTCATTACTTGGGATGAGGTTACCATCCAATGGGATGTCTTGTGTGGGAATCTTTGAGCTTACATCTTGGTTTGCACCACTTTTGATGGGTTTAGGGCCTTCTAAAAGCAAGGTTTCAGGTTCTTGATTTTTCTCTTTAGCCCTCCATACCTATTTTGGTTTCTTGTGTGGGCGCTTAAAGGCCTTTCTTACAAACAATCTTCACTTGTCGGTACTGTGAAATTTACTTCCACATCGAGAGCAAACACCAATTTATTTTTCAATTTCTATGTGTTGTTTCCAATCACCATCCACAGTGGGTAGCATAACCGAAGAGGGTATTGTCTTTACGACTGCTAATTTGAGTCTAGCATATGTGTATAAATCTCCCTCAATGATCTCTTCGTCAATTTCCAATAAAGTGCCAAGGGATCTTCCGATTATTTCCAAACACACCTTGCTCCAATATTCTATCAGAAGGTTGTATAATCGGATCCATACTGGTTTATCATAAACCGCCAGTGATGTGGGGTCAAAGTTTGGAGCCTAGGGCTGTGTAGGTCCCAGGTACAACTGAGAAGGGGGGGGTGAATCAGTTTATAATAAATTCAAATCAAAATCTTATTAACCAACTTAATGCTTAATACCGATAAGATAGTTAAGTGTGCCGGTAAACAGTGTTAATAGAGGAAATGCTGTACTGGTAAGAATTAATGCATGAAACATAAGCACAAAGTCAACCATAACACATGACACAAATATTTGTACGTGGAAACCCTGTAAGGGAAAAACCACAGTGGGAAACCTTACCCACAATCAGATGATACTACTGTAGATAGTAAGTGTACAAAGAGGGGTCTGCACATGCAGAAAGGCCAACAACCTAGAGCTCACTGCTCAAACACAAATGGGAGTCACACTGACTATAGTTGGATGGTTAAATCCAATGAGAATGTACTGCACAAAATAGCATCTTCATATGCTGGATTCAGTACCGGTGTAATGCTGATATGCTTCTACAAAAACCTAGCTTCACCTTCAAATGATGTCTTCGTGTATACCTCTGCTTAATCTCGCATATACCTTCTTACAATTCTTTTTTGCATTCCACACTTAATCTTACAAATAAGATCTTACATTTATACCATACCCTAAGACCAATTTTAGTAGGTTGGCTCTACAAGATATTACAACAAAACATTTTACAAATAATACAATATCCAATGCAATAACTGATTGAACATGTCGGCTTAATGCTTTTATAACAATAATAAATCATCTCCATAGCTTGCCATGCTGATCTGGAAAAGATAAACCTGCCAGTGTAACCCTAGATAACCTGGACCTATTTGTCGGTAAAAGCAAATATGCAAATAAGAATATACCAATGATATTACTTCAAGGAAAAGTGTCCACATGATGTCTTCGACATTACCAAGTGTCTTCCATGTCATTGCAGGTACCGATGAACATTATATCCTGCTGGTTAACCATATATCGGTGATTGTTGAACAGTTTACTGATTGCCGGTGAATGTTGCTAGATCTCCAAAGTAGGTGTGTTTAGCAGGTGTTGACATCAATGACAAAACCATACCAAAATACCAACAATCTCCCCTTTTGGCATTGATGGCAACACAAGATGGAAAAACCATCAAAGTGCCAAAATAGAAATGCCAAGTACAAAAACCAATTCTCCCCCTGGGAGTAATATGTGTTTATACAATGATTTATTTACAATACCAATCTCTCCTCAAAAAGATAATGCATTTTTCCATATATTTTTCCTTAATGTTTTTCCATATCTCTCCCCATTTGACATCAAATGCCAAAGTCACAAAAGGTTCAAGTTCATACAAAATACCAACCAATTCAATATACCAACTACTCCTCCTGAGAAGTAGCTTCCTCATCAAATACTGGAATAAAAGATTTGTCCATTTAATTCTGCCGGTTGATGATAGTCATCAACTGTCTAAGTCTCTACCGGTGGAGGTAAGACTCTGAGCTGATCTCTGAGATACTCAAAAGTTTCCTTAGGCAAAGGTTTTGTAAAAATATCTGCAAGCTGTTCTTTAGTATTCACATAAACCAGTTTTATTTCCTTTTCTTCAACTTTTTCCCTTAGAAAATTCAGTTTGATAGAAACATGTTTTGTTTTAGAATGTAATACTGGATTCTTAGATATATCAATTGCTGCAGTATTATCACAATATATAGTAATAGGTTCCTTGCATTTTTCCTTTATGTCTTTCAACATTTGCTTAAGCCAAAGTACCTGTGTACAGTTTGTTGCTGCTGCAACATATTCTGATTCTGCTATTGATAAAGATGTACAACTCTGTTTCTTACTTAACCAAGAAACTAATCTCTTTCCAAGAAAGAATGCTCCTCCAGTGGTGCTCTTTCTATCATCCACATCTCCTGCCCAATTTGCATCTGTGTATGCATATAGATCAAAATTTTCATCTTTAGGATACCATAATCCAAGATTTGTTGTGCCTTGTAAGTATCAGAAAATCCTTTTTATTGCCGATTCATGATTTTCCTTGGGATTACTCTGGAATCTAGAAACTATACATACTGCATTCATAATATCAGGTCTGGTTTGTGTCAAATACAGTAAACCTCCTATCATAGATTTGTATCTAGTTTGATTAATAGGTGTAGATTCATCCCTTTGAGATAATTTGTCATTTGTAGTCATAGATGTGCTTACCGATTTAGAGTTCCCCATCCCAAATTTCTTGAGTATTTCTTTCAAGTACTTAGATTGACTCAAAAATATGCCTTTATCAGTCTGTAAAATCTGCAATCCTAAATTTTTTTTTATTTCTCCAATCATAGACATTTCAAATTCATGCTGCATTTTAAGAGAAAATTCTTTGCATAATCCATCTTCTCCTCCAAAGATTATATCATCAACAAATACTTCCATAATCAAAATGTCATCATTAGTTACTTTGTAATATAAATTGCTATCTGCATTTCCTTTAGTAAAACCAATTTTTAAAAGATACTTATCCAATCTTGCATACCAGGCTCTTGGAGCTTGTTTTAGTCCATACAGAGTTTTTCTTAATCTGCAAACCATATCATTGTTATCTGTCAAAGAAAATCCACCAGGTTGTTCAATATAGACTTCCTCTTCAAGATCTCCATTCAAAAATGCACATTTAATATCCATTTGATAAACTTTGTAATCCTTGTGAGCTGCAAAGGCCAAGAGTAATCTAACTGCCTCAATTCTGGCTATCGGTGCAAAGGTTTCATTATAATCAACTCCTTCTTTATGAGAATATCCCTTACACACTAGTCTTGCTTTATTCCTGACAACCTTACCATCTTCATTGAGTTTGTTTCTAAATACCCATTTGGTTCCAATTACATTTTTATTTTCAGGCCGGGGAACTAATGTCCAAGTATTATTTTTCTCAATTTGTCCTAATTCTTCTTCCATAGCTTTAATCCAAAATTTATCTTCACATGCCTCATTGATAGATAATGGTTCAATTTGAGAAATAAGACATACCTCTTCATTTGCCAATCTTCCTCTTGTCATGACTCCTTTAAATTTGCTTCCAATTATCTGATCTTTAGAATGATTCAATCTTACATACCGGGGTGTCTTAGTCTGTTGTGGTTCTTCAATTACTATGGTATCCTCTGATGATACCGGAGTAACTGGATCATCATTCTGTACCGGTGGATTTACTGTTCGTTCATTTGTCATAATTTCTATTACCGGTTCAGAGTCTATATACCTTGAAGTTCCTCTGAATTGTTCATCAATCTTTACATTTGTACTCTCAACAATTTTCTGTAATCTTTTATTAAAGCATCTATAAGCTTTACTCTTAGATGAATAACCAAGAAATATTCCTTCATCACTTCTAGGATCAAACTTGCCAATATACTCATCTCTTCTAATATAACATTTACTTCCAAAAATTCTGAAATACTTAAGAGTAGGAGTATTACCAAACCATAGTTCATGAGGGGTCTTACCGGTTTCACCTTTGATGTGAACTTTGTTGAATGTATAGACAGCAGTGCTTACTGCCTCTCTCCAGTACACATGTGGTAGATTTGCTTCTGATAACATACTTCTTGTTGCATCCAAAATAGTTCTATTTTTCCTTTCAACAACTCCATTCTGTTGTGGTGTCCGAGGTGCTGATAACTGTCTTTTGATTCCTTTTACTTCACATAATGTATTAAAATCTCTAGATGTGAATTCTCCTCCTTGATCTGATCTTAAACATTTAATTTTCTTACCGATTTCATTTTCAACCATTGCTTTGAATAGTTTGAACTTCCCAAGTGCTTCTGATTTTTCCCTGAGAAAAGTAACCCAACACATTCTAGAATAATCATCAATAATTAGCATGAAATATCTATCACCTTGTAAGCTTTTAGTTCTAGCTGGACCACATAAATCAGTGTGAATTAAATCAAGAGCATTATTGGATTTTTCTGGAATACTTTTGAAACTAGTTCTAACTTGTTTTCCAAATTGACATTCCTTGCAAATTGTATTCTGAGGTTTCATAATTTTAGGTAGATCTCTAACTGCCTTAGAAGTACTGATTTTTACCATGCAATCAAAATTTACATGACATAGTCTTTTATGCCATAGCCAACTTTCATCTATATGTGAATTTAAGCATGCCTTTTCACTGTTATTTAAATGAAAGATATTACCTCTAGTCTGATTACCAGTTGCAATTTCCAAACCAGTTCTATTCATGATTTTGCATTTTCCATTTTTAAATTGTAACTGAAAACCTTTCTCAACTAATTGACCAACACTTAAAAGATTATGTTTTAATCCTTCAACATAGTAAACATTGTCAGTGTTAGTTTACCATCAAGAGATATTGAACCCTTACCTTTGATTGAATAGGCTTTGTCATCTCTGAATCTTACTAAACCTCCATTGTATTCTTGAAAGTTCAAGAATTTGCCTTTGTCTCCAGTCATGTGATGTGAGCATCCTAAGTCAATAATCCATTCATCCTTTGATTCAACTTTAGCTGCTAGGGCTTGTTCTACCGGTTGAGCAATAGGTACCGGTTGATCTTCTGTTGTAGAAACAAAGACCCATCCATTGTCTGCTGGATCCTCATCAGAATCATCAGTCACACCTTCATCAACAATGTAACAAGATTTATCTTTGTTTTTCTTAAATCTGTATCTCTGATATTTAGGATTAGGTTTGTATGTCCTTCTAGCTTCTTTTCTTAGTCTAGCATGTCTATCAGGGCATCTTGAAGCCATATGACTAATCTTATTGCAGTTGAAACATTTAAAGGGTGCTTTACCTTCATACTTACTTCCAATTGGACCTTTTGGCATTTTTCTTGCAAATAGTGCTTCAAGTTCTTCAAGCTCTTCATTCTCCTTCTTGGTTTCTTCAAGTTCTCTTGCATAAAAGGCTCTCTAGTTTGATTTGTCAAAAGATGGAGTAGATGATGTTGATGCTTTGAAGGCCAAATCAGTTTTTATAGTAGCAACAAGACCAAATTCCTCAATTTCAAAAGCTGAAAGTTTTCCAATCAATGTATCCCTAGTTACTGATGTATTAGGCATTGTTCTCAACTCATTAATAGCAGTAACCTTCATTTTATATGTCAGTGGAAAACCTCTTAAATTTTTGAAACAATCTCATCTTCACTCAAGGTTCCTCCACAACATTTGATACCTAAGACAATTTCATTTACTCTTTCCATAAAAGCAGAAATTCTTTCATCTTCTTCCATTTTCAGATGTTCATACCTGACTCGGAAGCTTTCAAGTTTTGTAATTTTGACTGTGGAATCCCCTTCATTCAATGTTTCCAAATGATCCCAAATAGCTTTTGTAGTAGATCTATCTGATAATCCCATGATTTGTTGATTTGATAATGTGCTCAAAAGTGCTTCTCTTGCTTTGCAATCATTTTCTTCATCTTTACCTAAAGTAATAGGAGTAGGCTGACCAGCTACAACAACAGTATAACCATTCTTAGTAACTTCCTAGATGTCTTTACCAATGCAATTCAGATGTGTCTCCATTCTGATTTTCCATATTCCATAGTTGGTTCCATCAAGTTTAGGACTATCCTTTCTAAAATAATTAGTAGACATTGGATCTCCTCAAGTTGTTAAACTTCTGAAAAAAAAGAGGACTAGGCTCTGATACCAATTGTAGGTCCCAGGTACAACTGAGAGGGGGGGGGGTGAATTAGTTGTATAATAAATTCAAATCAAAATCTTATTAACCAACTTAATGCTTAATACCGGTAAGATAGTTAAGTGTGCTAGTAAACAGTGTTAATAGGAAATGTTGTACCGGTAAGAATTAATGCATGAAACATAAGCACAAAGTCAACCATAACACATGACACAAATATTTGTATGTGGAAACCCTGTAAGGGAAAAACCATGGTGGGAAACCTTACCCACAATCAGATGATACTATTGCAGATAGTAAGTGTACAAAGAGGGGTCTACACATGTAGAAAGGCCAACAGCCTAGAGCTCACTGCTCAAACACAAATGGGAGTTACACTGACTACAGTTGGATGGTTAAATCCAATGAGAATGTACTGCACAAAATATCATCTTCATATGCTGGATTCAGTACCGGTGTAATGCTGATATGCTTCTACAAAAACCTAGCTTCACCTTCAAATGATGTCTTCGTGTATACCTCTGCTTAATCTCGCATATACCTTCTTACAATTCTTTTTCGCATTCCACACTTGATCTTGCAAATAAGATCTTACATTTATACCATACCCTAAGACCAATTTTAGTAGGCCGGCTCTACAAGATATTACAATAAAACATTTTACAGATAATACAATATCCAATGCAATAACCGATTGAACATGTCGGCTTAATGCTTTTATAACAATAATAAATCATCTCCATAGCTTGCCATGCTGATTTGGAAAAGATATACCTGCTGGTGTAACCCTAGATAACCTAGACCTATTTGCCGGTAAAAGCAAATATGCAAATAAGAATATACCAATGATATTACTTCAAGGAAAAGTGTCCACATGATGTCTTCGACATTACCAAGTGTCTTCCATGTCATTGCAGGTACTGGTGAACATTATATCCTGCCGGTTAACCATATACCGGTGATTGTTGAACAATTTACTGATTGCCGGTGAATGTTGCTGGATCTCCAAAGTAGGTGTATTTAGCAGGTGTTGACATCAATGACAAAACCATACCAAAATACCAACAGGCTGAATATATAGTGGGTGCTCATCCAGGAACCAGTTTTGAAGGCTAACGATGTGATCTCTTAGTTTATTGGATTATTGTTTATTTATCATTTATCTATTATTTAATTATGGAGCTTTTATTTAATCATGATTTTATATTTTTATGTGTGGTTTATATAATGATTGATTTAATTGTTAGATTATTATTATTTATTTATTGATTTATTATTTAATGGGTATTTATTTATTATTTATTTTTTAATAGTGCTTTTATATTTTAATACTGATTAATATTTATTGATGGCTTTTAATTTATTTATTGATCATTGGTTATTTTATATTTATTTATTTAGTCGGCTTTTATTTTATTAGCCTTGGCAATTTGCATTTAATTATTTATTTAGTTTCTATTATTATTATCCCATATTATTTAATAGGGCATGGCTATCATTGTTTGTGCATTGGTAATTAATACTTAATATTTTATTGCATTTCTCTTGTTACTTGGTAAATAATATTTTATATATAATTTTAGCTATTTCTCTTGTTACAAGAGTATGAGTTTATTGTATTTCCTACCTACCATTAATTACTATTGGCTTGATTATTTATGTGATTATATTTAACTAATAACCTGTAGTTTATTTTATAAAGGCTTGCTTCTGTTTATACATCGGTAAATAGTATTTACAATATTCTATTTATACATGTGAATAAGTTTTATATTATTCCCTACCTGCCATTTATTCTTATTGGCTGTGAATATATTGGGGAAACAAAAATATAATATATGATGGGTAGGTAAGATATATTATTTTATGGATTATTTTGATTGGCCAGTTTTGGGCTATGGTTTTAGTTTGGAATTCTTTTTATTTGGTAGCCTAAGCCTTGTGTCGGGTTACCATTCTTTGAGAATTTTTTCTTCAACTTTGTTTTTGGGAGCTTTGAATTTTCTTTGTATTGTTTTTGGATTTTGTGGGCGTTTCATTGAATTCTTGTTTTCCATCACTTCAAATTCCAAGTTGGGGATTCTTTTTCTTTAATTTTTTTATTTTTCCATGTCTTCTTCGTGTCTACAGAAATTGTATTTCGAGCTAGGAAAAATAATATTTGCATAGTTTATATATAGTTTGAGATGGAAATATATTTCATGGGAATTTATATTATATAGTTTGCACTTAGTTTTTGGAAAAAGAATTATTTATTGTTTTCTGCCCGAACGACTCTGTGAACCATTCTGTGTTATTCCTATGCCTGGAATTGCTAATGTGTGGTTTTCCTTCTTGAATTTGGTTCTTATGCTAGTATTTGGGACTGTGATCATTTTGAATGGGCTATCGTGCCATATGTGGCTCTCTATGCGTTTTTTAGAAAGTATTTGAGTCTGTAGTTGTGAAGTCATGCTTTCGGTAGACATTTCATTATAGTCTATGGTTTTATATTTTTTTTATATCCTTCTTTTCATTTTGCCCGAGCGTTTCTTTTAAGCCCTTATTTGTAAGATTTTGAGAAGTGTTGAATTTTATTTTTATGTCGCAAATTCTTGTATTTTTCTGTCATATTTGTGTACATGCACTGAAAGAGTGTTTACGCTATTTAAATATGTGAATGTGTTGTATTTCATTGTAAATGCATTGGTTGCCATTGTATATGCATTGTCTTTTCAATCAAATACGATGTTTATTTACAAAAGTGTTGCATGGTCTTGCGAATGTGCCTCAAAGTTGTGTGAATGTGTTGTACTATTTTGTATAAGCATTGTTAGGTTAAGTAAAAGCATTGTACCATGTGATAAAAGTGTTGTTCTGCCTAGTTAATGTATTTTGATCAGTTTTTCTTATTTTGACTTATTTTCTCGATCTGATTTTGTACCAGAGGCATGATTTGGGTCTATTGATGATTTCCATATTTACACTTGACTAGATTTGATATAGTTCATTGGGTTTTACACTTGATTATCTTTCCTATGTTATGGCTGTTGTATTGGCACTCTCTCCCATGTTGATGAGCCATGGTTGATGAGTTGGTTATGTTGTTGTTTGGACAGTGAGTTGGCCTTGCTATGGAATTATATTCCGTTTTGATGGCAAACTTGATGGCTTGTTGTGGCCTTTATATTGTTGTTGGCCAAGAGGATCATTTTTCATTATTTGTTGTTGTGGCCATGTGTATGTTGCAAGGAGTTTGTATGGATGTATTTGGCTACATGTGATTTTATGATTTAGATTTTCATATTGGATTAGAGCCTCTTGTGATTTATTGTTTGGGCCATGTTAGGCGGAGTGGGCTTCCTTGTGATGACTGGGGTCACAAGAGATAGGCTTGCATGAGGTTCCTTGTAAGGATGCATGGAGTCTAGACCGCCAGGGCACATTGGGAGTTTACTATGATGTAAAAAAGTGATAACATAATAATAATTAATGGGATGGGTAAAATAATTTATTAAAAAAGATAATGAATAGTAGAGCCCCATGAATTGATCCTAGGGAGGATGTTTTAGGATAGGCATGGGAAGGCCATTACAATGGAAAGTTGATCTCCCTTGGTCTCTCATAGGTTGAGATGGCTCCACATGTCCATCAGTTTGTGACTTATCTTATAATATTTGTTATTTTGAGGATGGCATGTGATGACACTCCATCCCTACATGTGTCCCCTTGGTGACTTGTAATATTTCTCTATTGATATGAAATTATGTCTTGATGATTTATATGCCTTTGGGAGTTTCTTCTTGTGATGTTGTGGTTGGTTGTTGCTTGAGAGTCCTTATTTAGTTAGTCTCTTTGGTTATAGGTGCCATCTTAGGTATAGAGTGTGTGTTGGGACCTTGTGTCATCTCCTAGCATGGGGGGCGATTTCTTTGGTTCGACATGGTTGGGTGGTTGGTACTTTTTAAACATTGGGATGTTCTCTTGGATTCTTCATGCTTGGATGTGGAATCTTATTCATGAAGGATTATGGATGGTTATTGTAGCAGATGGATGTAATTGATATCATGGTTCATATAATGTAATTATCTAGTAATAGTTGTAGAGGAAATAATGTATAAAGAATTATTCTCTTCGTATAATGGAAATATTCATGTATTGGTAGATGTTATCTTAGGACTTGATTAGGATTTATGAAAGAAGACATTGAGATGTAATGTATCGTATCTTGTAGTTTGTGGACTAGTAGTAGATTGGAGTCATTGTAATGTTTTGTTGTAAATGGATATTTAATATGCATGTATTATGATGATGGCATTAAATGAATATTCTTAGTGGATGGTTGTTATTCTTGATTACGAATGGGAATGGGTAATCGATAGGATGGATAATAAATTTTAAGGACATAATCTAGCTTGCATTAGTTGATGTGGGCTAAGTCTATGACTCTAGTAAACGAATAATTATGGATGTATCTTATTATTATTTTTAATTGGATTTGAAATGGAAAATATTGTTATTGGAATTATGGATGTGCATATGGTTATATGTGTATGCTATGGTATTAAGAAGGAATTATAAATGAGAATAGACCATATTTCTAAAAGGTAAACCATGATAGAAGAAACATATATGTTCATGTGAGAATTGGAATGTAAAATAAATTAGGAATATTAGGTATTAGTGCTCTATAATGAAGCTCATAGGAAATTATTAGATTTAATGGAATGCATATCATGCTAGATAGACAGTAAATGACTTGTATATGATGTATGCCACATACTTGTATTGAGTAGAAATTAATTTATATTGTTAGATGTTTGTAATTAATAAATGGAACTATGGTTGAAACATTATTGTGATGTTGTTCATGTTCATGCTTAAGCAAAGGAATAAGGAAATTGGTTTATCATGTGGATTAAAGAATGAATTATAGTTTATACATTATGAGTAGATAATCATAGTAGATGGAATGAGATCATGTTAGTATAGGGAATGGTTATGGAGTTTAGGAATATTTGGATTGGCTGATAAATGGACTAAAGTAATGGATTGGGTTGCATTGGAAGAATAACACATCATGTTGGCATAAAAGATAGTGAGATGTATATCATGGAAGTTAGGAAATGTGTCTTTTGCATTGGTAATGAAAATTATGTGTTGTAATGGTTATGAGTATTTGTGTTTCTTATGATGGTAATAAGTAATGATGTTGAGATACCTTAGGGAAAGATTAGTGATTTTATGTTCAATTCCACTTGCGTGATTGGCTAAGAATGTATTTGATATGTTTTTCATGTTCATAAAGATTAAATGTCAATGTTATGTGTTGCATTAGATGTTATTTAATTTTATTTTTTTATCTCCATTAGAATGTTAGTTGCTAAATTTTTGTAGGGTATTTTGGCAGGCATTACATCTAGTATCAGAGCCCATGTTGCAAACACTAGCATCTTTGGTTAAGGTTGTAGCTCTTAGCATTAATGTGTTTTAATGTTCTTTGAATTAAGTTTCCCTTTGAGATTTGTGTTGGAAAAAGTTGTCTTTGGAACCCTGGAGATATTAGATGTCTAAGCTTTGTGTTTCTCCCTAAT
Source organism: Cryptomeria japonica (assembly GCF_030272615.1). Taxonomy (NCBI): domain Eukaryota; kingdom Viridiplantae; phylum Streptophyta; class Pinopsida; order Cupressales; family Cupressaceae; genus Cryptomeria; species Cryptomeria japonica. The sequence continues at coordinate 357,722,038 of NC_081413.1, forward strand.
CCCCTCTAGGAATTATAATTTTATGCAATATGTGTATTCATTTCTGATGCATGACCTTAGAATGAGAGTAATGTCTATATGATCCTATCCAGTCTTGCTTGATTGCTTTGTAGTTTATTGTGCTTACTTGAATGTTAAAGGTTGCTCTCTTTATATATACATAATTACTTTGTAGAATGAGAAAAGATTTTGTGTATTCTCTCAAATAATGCCATGTTCATAAGATTAGCTTGCTAAGTTGACCTTCTTATAAACAGTAAGATGAAGTGTTTGTATTATGCATATAAGAATAATTTAGTATAGATCATGATGTGAAATTGAAGAACATGTATGTGATGCATCTATATATAAATATATTAAAAAAAAGTTGCTTAACGATACATTTCCCTTATATTAATCTCCTATGTGAAATGTAAGGAATTTATCTAGTGATGTATGAGTACCCCAGTAGAACTATTGATTATTTTTGTATAGGTGTGATTCTGTGTGTAAGAAAAGATTGTTTGAGTAAATGTTAGGAGACCTTATGGAAAGTCAGATTTGCATATCTTAAAAAGGATGTAAGTAGTTGCATCTGGCGTGTACGAAATTCAAACTGATTATGCATAAATTTAAGTGTGTATTGATTGTGTGACAATTGTTGGCAGTGGGCCAGCGTCCCTTGCAAGGATTTGTGACATGGTTTAGCACCCTCATGTGGATTTTATAAGTCTAGTGGTTGTATCTGGCATTGAAAGGTCAATATTTTGGTGCAACACAACCCTAGATTGTAACAAGTGGTATCAGAGTTTGGTCACAAGTTCAAATCCTGCAAGACGTGGCGAGTGACACTGGGAGGGGGATTGTTGGTAGAGGGCCAATGTCCCTTGCAGGGATTCATGACATGGTTTAACATCCTCATGTGGATTCTATAAGTCTAGTGGTTGTATTGGACATTGAAAGGTCAATCTTTTGGTGCAACAACAACCCTAGCTTGTAACAACAATACCCTTCCTTCCTCTTCTCTCTTTTGGGTAAAAGATTCAAATTCTTAGGAGTTTATTGATATTAAATAAAAGGATTGAATCATAATTGATGGATATGACTTTGTGTATAATAAAGAGAAGTTTGGATGGAATTAATCTGCATTGAAGATTGAAATTTAGGTATTGCATCCATGATCGTTGTTTTTAAAAGAAGAATTGATTACATAAAATATCTCATCATCTAAAATAGGAAACTTTCACAAAACTAATAGGTTAAAATACTATGATATAAATATGTGTATTGAAGTGAGGATTGGTGCATTTCATATGTAGAGATTGAAATGGTACCATTGTATCTTCACTTGGTTTGGTAAGATAAAAAAAATAAAATTGTGTAGGAGTTGTGTGGCTTTGAAGAAATGTTCTGCTTGACTAAATAGATAGATTAAGAAAGGATTCATCTCTTTACCTTATTTTGAATTTTAAGGAGTGCTTCCTTAACAAATTCTAGTGAGATAAAATGATAAATAATTGTATGAATTTGTGTTGGGATTCTAAATGGCAATTTCCTGTGAAATGCTGGAAATAAATAGTCTATGGATGATAATAACCAAGTAATGATAGGAAGTGAGTTTGAATAGAATGATGCATATATCTTTTGAATTTGTGTGACATCAGATGGAAAAGGAAACTAAGTTTTTGCAAGTAGGGTTGGGATATCCTTAATTTAGATAATAGAAGTATATTAGGAGATTACTATTGGTAAGAGATGTGGATGTGAATAGAACTTATATTAAATTTTGGTTTAAGTAATGAGATTTTTTTGCTTTCTTAAAGATATGATTGACTAAATTGCTTGATGAATTTATGAAGGACATTTCAATCTTCTATATTTTATTAGTTGAACATTGAGAGAAATGGTGTATGATATAGTTTATTATCAAGTGATTAATTGAAGTTCTAACCTCTATTTCTATTATAACTTGGTAAATACGATCATGGTATAGATAAGATATATTGAACACTATTCATAGTATGAGTGTATTCCTTGTGTGTGTAGGAGTACATTAGTCTCTTTATCTCTTCCTAGCATATGTCATCTTCCATAAAGAGTAATTGTCTAGACTTTCATATAAGATTGCATTGCATTAAAGATGATGAAAGGAATATGGATACATGAATAAAATAAAGGTCTTAAATAATGTTGGTCATCTCGTGATGTGGATTGGATGAGTCATTTATTTTGCCTTAAGTTATTTTGTGATTTGTGTGATGTGTTGTTGGGATTAATTTGTTTTTGTAGATTTCCTTACTCTTGGGATTACCATTGAGTTCTTATTTCTTTTATTTTTCTCTTGTGGTGGTACTTGTCACTTAATTTCTTGATTAATTTCGTCAGCAACTTTTCTTCTCTCATAATTTAATGAATTTATTTGAGGATATTTCCTTTTGAATTTCTCTTTTGTTGTCTATGGTGGTCATTCCGAGCGTCGAAATATTGTGGGCCCTTAACTTGAGTCAAGTATTGTCTCTATCATGTTCTTTTCGAACCTCTGATAGTGTGTGCAAGGGAGGACACCACGGAGAAGTGCACTAGACTAGGAAAATAATTAGATAATGTTGATACTAGTTGAGCAAATGAAATGTATTGCAAAATTTTTGAATTTATAATAGATAGAAGTGCTTTGGAATTGTGAAGTCTATAATTTATGGGATAGTTTAAAAAAAACCAACTGTTGATTTCTTGCCTTCAAAAGTCTTTGTGTATATATCATGTATAAATAATAGATTAAGGATGCCTTTGAATGATTTGATTGGATGAAGGTTGCACCTAATGCTTGTATTAGAGTAGCACAGTGGAAGCATGTTGGAAATTAGGATATGTGCATGTCATAAATATTGTTCTTCTAAGTAAATAGGTTATATATGTTTGGTTATCATGTGATGTCTTGAATATATTTGACCTAAAGAGGCTTATTTATGAGAAATTTTTCCTCATCTAGGCTTATGACATGATTTCTTGAATAATATAAGATGTGCATATGTGTAAGATATTGTGTAAAATATATATATATATATATATATATATATATATATATATATATATATATCTTTATTTGCATGCAACTAGATGTTAAAGGAGTGTTTCTATGCTTATTTGGTGTGAATTATTGTGATTTCTTCTTATTGATGTTAACTCAGTGACAAAAATTATAATTTTGTTTTGTAAGAGTGGTTAAAATGAAGTTTCCTTCAAAATATTTTAACGATTTAGTATACGTATTGTAATTATTAGGAGTTGGTGATTTGTTTACCTCTTGTGTAATATGTTTATGTCGAACAATTGAAACATGAGGAGGAAAATTTGTTGTCATTATCTGGATTGAGCTAGAAAATATTATAATACATTTATATATACAAGAATTTTTTGATTAATATGTGCTTTTTGTCATCTTAACTCTTGTGATTTCTAGGAGTAATTCGAGTCCAAGGAGGGGAGGATGTAGTGTCCCACCTTGACTCATACTCCTCCTTGTACATTTATAGACCCTATTGGCATAGATTAGCTTACTTTATGATAATATTTGATGGGAATGTACTATGTGCCGACTCTAGTTATATTTTAGATTCTTACGGTGATACTTGCTATTGGTGATCATGATATGATGGATTTATATTAATGGTCTTTATATGCACTTGTTCGGCTAGATGGAATATATGGATCATGGATTAGATAGAATTATGATTATGCTAACCCTACTTCCTAACTATATATGATGAATTGGTGTTATGATGTGTTTGATTATTGTTTGACTGTCTTCATGAGTAGAGACGATGCCATATCACTCATTGCGAGCATGATATGCAGTCATGATTCTCTACCACTTTCCTGTTCATTATGATAAATATGTATTGTATATGTTGTGTTTAGTGTTTGATGCAGGTTTGTAGGTACCAGACATCGACTCCACCTGGCTTCACATGGTAATTTGACATAAACTATAAAATGGTGAAGGAAAAGGTAATGTACTAGGGTATTACATAAAGTTGATGAAGGAAAAGGTAATGTAATTTGACATAAACTATAAAATGGTGAAGGAAAAGGTAATGTAATAGGGTATTACACAAAGTGAATTTTTTTTTATAGAAAATAGAGAATATCTTTATGGAAAATGATGAGAAGAGGAAATAGGGATTTATCTAAAGATGAAGGCAAGGAGAAAGGTAAATATCCCTAGCAAAATATGATAGATATTTAGATGAAATATTTAATAGGGATAAGTGAACGAAAAGTGAATAGAGATAAACTAGGCAAGAATATTTCAATATTTTCACCCAAGTGAATAGGAACATGCTTTGGAATACCAATTATGCAAGGGTAGAAATATCGTCAAGAAAGTTAGGGTTGAAGGGAAATTTATTTTTCACTCAAGTAAGTTGATTTGATACACATCTAGAGAGCAACAACATTGAGAAGAAATATTGATTTTAAAAGAATCAAACTAATTCTCAATGAAAATACTTTACAAAATAAGTGATAGTGCGGATGAACGCACATATGAGAGATATTTTAATAGTAAGGAAAATAATGGTTTTATATTTTATTAATAGGAATTCAAAGTTGTAATAGTAAGTTAAATAAATCAAGTAGTTGTGTCTTTTCATAATATAATGGTCTGAAACGCTCCCCTGTTGTTATAAAAGGGAAATCAGAACCAGATAGAGAGGATCACAGAAGAACATTGTAGTATATTTCATAAGATGATGCCCTATATTTTTAGGGTTTCAACAATTAATATTCTGGATAAGCAATACCATTATCCTATTTTCATTTCTATCTGGTATAAAATATTATTATGAATGTTTTTCAATTCGAGCTTGTTATTTTGATTCTAAAATATCAAAGGCTGGTATAATTCTTTCTGCATATAGTGGTTATTTTGTTAATTTCAGTCTACTACATTGTTGTGTGGAATAATCAAGAGAAATTACTATTCCTGGATTGCTTACTATGTTAGCCTCTTTCTAGGAAAGATTAAAATCACTTGCATGGTAATTGTCATAGTGAAGTTTAATCACTGAGTGTGAGAAGATTAACAGTCAATGGTTTTTTTAACACAACTTTATAATTTAATTTAGAGAACATGGAGATCTCGCATGGAGGTGGAGTAAGCGATAATGGAAGAATTCAAATTTCAAATTCTCTACAAGGCGGGAACTCTAGTTCCAATGGTGGGAGTGGCCAGAATGATGGAGTTGGTCTATGGGGGAGAAGGACAAGCCTCTAGATATTCTATAGGCTGATGGTACTCTGCCAAAGAAGAATGTGGATTCTGGAAACATGGTGGGGGGGTCCAATGGGGGGTCTAGCCCACCTAAAGAGGTCTTGGAGAATGGAAAAGAATCTAGAAAGTGGTCATCCCTCTTTGGAACTAGACCATCTGGAAAATCCTCCTTACCTCCTGTCAAGAATATATTGGACCCTACTGGTGGTAAGTTCGCTATTTCTATCCCTAATTCGGTTCTGGATCATAACATAAGTAGTATGTCAAACTCCTTGGTGGGTAAATTTACGGGACCACGCCCAAACATTGAAGTTGTTAGGGCTTATGTCAAACGGAAATGGGCTTTGAAAGGTAATGTTGAAATTTTGGCTCTGCCCAAAGGCCTCCTCACCTTTGCCTTTTCATGTGAAGAAGATAAAATAAGGATCATCTGTGGTAGTCCTTGGATGGTTGGAAAGATAGCTCTGGTCCTTCAGAAATGACATCTGAAACTAAACATGAGTGATTCTCTTCTTGTGCAAGTCCTAGTTTGGGTTAAGTTACTAGGTCTGCCTCTTGAGTATTGGGCAGAAAGAATTTTCTCAAGTATAGCAAACTCTTTTGGTGAGCTCCTCTCAATAGATACAGTCACAGCTTCAAGAAGGAGGCTCACTCATGCTAGATTTTGTGTAGGGATAGTTCATGATGCAGATATGCCAGAACATATAGATATAGTGTCAAAGTTAGGAACATGGAAACAACAGATTGAATACGAATCCATCCCCTTTGCTTGATTTCACTGCAAGAAAGAAGGTCACTCAACCAAACTTTGTTCTCTCAAGCCTAAAGGGGAGCACAAGCAAGTCAAACCTTCAGTTGAAAGTAAAAAGTCTCTGGAGAGAAAGGTATGGCAAGTCAAAAACTTAGAAAATAAGGAAACTGACCTTGTTGATACCAACTATTTTGGACCCTTGGGGGAAAATAAGGAAGTGGTCTCCTCAGCCTAAGTCTCTAATCTTCCCCCTAGGAAGCTTTGAGGAAGGATCAAACAAAAGTAGACAACCCCCTGGTAGGGTAGATCTGAATAGAGGAATTAAAAGAATAGTCTGAATCTTCAAAAAAAATGCCGAGATGGTAATTGCTGACACTTTGGCCAGTAAGGAAGTGCCCAATGAAGAGGATCAAAAGGATGAGGATACTAAGGAATTTGAATAGCCTGAGGAAGGGGAGATTATGGGCTCTCAAGAAGAAAAGACTGACTCTTTCACTCTTTCCCTCTCATGATTGGGTGTGATATGCAAGAAGCCCAGAAATGTGCCATATTGGGTATGAACCTCTCGGATTCAGACCAAAATTCTAAAACAGTCAATAGTTCTTCACATGATTCTAGATCACCTAATTATGGTAATGAAGAAGAAATTTCTAGAATTCTCAGTAACCCTGAAGTGGTTCTTGAGAAAGAAGCTGACTGAAAAATTCCAAAACATAGGAATAAAAAAGGATCCACTCCCTCGACTGCCCAATTAAGGAAGTATATTAGAATTGCTCAATTTGATGTCAGGTATGTCTCCTCATCCCCAGGATGACCTTCAAACCACAAAGTCAGAGACAAGGAGGCCAACAAGAACATAGCAGATGGGATTCAGAAGACTCTGAAGGAGTTAGGAATTGGTAAGTAATTTTGAAGATTGTCTCTTGGAACATTAGGGGACTAAATAAATCCCACAAGCATGATATTATTAGGAATATGATTAGGGATAGTAAACCTAATATTTTTCTTATTCAAAAAACTAAGATGAGTAGAGATAAGGTTGAATCTTTGAAATTCTTTAAATACAGGAGTATCAGTGGTGGCAGCTCAGAAGGTGCCGCATTGCAACTATTTGGAATCTCAATAGTGTTAAAGGTCATGTTCTTATTCAAGAATTTTTTTTCTCTTGCATTAAATTTGAGCATTTTAAAGATGGAACCTCGTGGGTCCTCACTAATATTTATGCTCCTAATACCTTGAAAGCCAGAAGCATTTTTTGGAAAAAACTAATGGAAATAAGGGACAACTTCAAGAACCTTAGCTGGCTAGTATGGGAAACTTGAACATCCCTTTGAGAGAGGAGGAAATTTTTGGTGGAAGCCCCTCTTAGTTGGAAAGAAGATTGGACCTCATGGATTTTATTAACACTCAGGCTCTTAATGATGTGGAGATATAGGGTTGTAATTACACTTGGACTAACAGTGGGATTGGAAGTGACCTTATTGAAGTTTGCCTTGACAGGGCTCTAATTTTTTATGATTGGTACATACATCATTTCTGTTCTCTATCTGCTCACATCCGGGTTGGGTCTAACCATTATCCCATAACTCTTTTTGCTGACCCCATAAATAGAAGAAGGTGTTAGGCCCAATATGGAAAGCTAATGTACTAAGAGGGGAGGGGTGAATCAGTACTCCAAAACCTTTCTTCAATAATAACCTTACTGTTATGCATAAACAAAATAGTGTAGTAACATAAAATAAAATTAAAACAAATAGATAACAATCATACATGATTCACTCCATAACACATATATTTTGGTTACGCAAAAACTCTTGGTTAGAGAGAAAAACTGCGGTGGGGATGGCAACCACAACTTCACTACTGCAATAATAAAGATTACTTGGTTAGAGCTACATTTAGCTATTTCTGATAGCTTACCCTGTTAGGAGTAACAAGATCTGTTAGATCTACCTCGCTAAAGGATTTTACAACATTAATCTGAATGTTGCACCTGGTTAGAGGCTTTAGAATTTATAGACTTGGTTAGAGTCTTTTACCCTATTAAAGGTTTCTCTTTCAACTTCACAATATTACAATAAAATCATTACAAATATCTGCAACTTTACATTTGAAATGTTATAGCGGATTCTATGTGCTCAGAATAAGATTACCTTGCTTATAGCATACCTCGGTAACCCATATTGTAACTCGGTAAACCCTTGTTTACTCTGTTCTTCGACTGTTCTCTAATAACCTTCTCAGTGACCTCTCTGTGTCTCTGTAACAGTCTTCCTTCATACACATACTTTTTACTCTCTTCCCATGCTGTATAAATAGATCTCTTAAAGTAGTGATCTAATTCATTGATTCAATCTTACAAACAAGATTCCTCGAATGAATAACTAAACAAAATATTTCATTGGTTAGATTGACCTTGCAATCATACACAATATTCTAGTGCAATTTCCAATGTAATAACGGTTAGATGTGCCTCGATCTTGTAACACGTTTTCATGTGCATGTCCAGGTTCAATGTATCTAGTAACACATTTCACTCGATGAATATCAACTCGGTGTGTTAACTTTACTGCTCAGTAGCCATAAAAAGATACTCGGTAAACAGCTCGGTGAATACTGCGTTCTGTGACTACTTTCTTTTGTAACCAACTAGACTATTCATACCGACTTCTCTGTGTTTATCGACTACATGATTCGGTAATGCTAACAGACTAGAATATATAGTATGACTTTGAATATAAAACTAATGGCAATTTGATAAGTAGTAACAAAAGGCATTTTCCTTTTAGATTTGAAAAAATGTGGACTCTTCATCCAGATCTTACCCATAAAATTCAGGAATGGTGGAACATTCAAGTTGAGGGCACTGCCATGTATAGAGTTGTGAAGAAACCCAAAAGCATAAAAGACAATATAAGGTCTTGGAATAAATCTAGCTTCGGGAATATTTTTGAGGCCAAAGGAAAAATTGAGGAAGACCTCAATAAAATACAGGTCCAAATCTAGAAGGATGGATTCTCCACTGTGTCTATTGCTGAAGAAAATGAGATCCTCAAAAAATACCATGAAATCATTTCTAAAGAAGAAGCTTTTTGGAAGCAGAGGTCTAGATGTATTTGGCTGAAGGAAGGAGATAAGAACACTAGATTCTTTCATATGTCAACTATGAAACATAAAGTGGCAAACAGGATCAAAAAACTGGTGGTGGACAACAGGGAGTTGGTTAAGGAGGAGGAGATAAGAAATGAGGCCAAAAGATTCTTCTTTGATCTTCTTTGTAGGGATCAAAGCTTGGATGTTGATGCTCAAAGTTCTTTCCTTCAGAACATTCCTTGCCTCATTGATGAGTAGAAGAACACCTCCCTTACTTCAATACCTTCAAACTTGGAGATCAGAAATGCTGTCTTTTCTTTTAATGGTAACAAAGCCCCTAAACCTGATGGCTTCCCCATGTTCTTCTTCCAAGAATTTTGGGATATTGTTGGGAAAGACGTTTCCAATGGGGTCAAAGAATTTTTTGGGGCTAAAAAACTTCAGAAAGAGATTAATGGCACCTTCATTTCTTTAATCCCCAAAATTCAAGGTGCTGACTCCATGGATAAGTTCAGGCCAATTAGCTTATGAAATTCTTTTTATAAGATAATCTCTAAGGTCCTAACTTCCAGACTCCTGACTATCTTTCCTTCTCTGATTAATCATCAATAAAATGGTTTTGTGCTAGGAAGACAAATTCTTGATTCCATCATAACCATCCATGAGAATATTCATTCTCGTGTCATGGCTAAGAAATAGGGTTTCATCCTCAAGCTTGATCTCTCTAAGGCCTATGACTGGGTTGATTGGTCTTTCCTCATGGAGGTCCTATTATCTTTTGGCTTCTCTAACAAATGTGTGGACCTCTTCAAGTAGCTCATCTCCCCTGCCTCCTTTTTTGTTCTTGTTAATGGGTCTCCCTCCTCCTTCTTTCAAGATTCTAGAGGACTAAGGCAAGGGGATCCCATTTCCCCAATCCTCTTCATTATTATGGCTGAATGTTTTGGTAGGTCCATGGAAAGTATGGTGATGAGAGGTATTTTTAAGGGTCTCCAACCTTCCTCAACTGATCATATTTTCTCCCACCAATAGTTTGTGGATGACACCATTGTCATGGGGGACTCAAGCATTTTCAAAAGCTAGAATCCTAAAGGACACCCTTTGTAAGTTTGCTTCTACTTCTGGCCAGCTTATCAACTGGGTAAAAAGTGAAGTGTTTTTCATCAACACTCTTGAGAGAAGACAACATAGAATCAACAGAATTATGAAATGTCAGATTGCTGATCTTCCTGCTATTTATCTTGGTCTCCCCTTGGGCATTGCTCCACCTAATTCCTTTTGGAGCTCTCTAGTGGACAAATTTCAAAGAAATCTTGCTAGTTGTAAAGGTGCTCTTTTAAGTCAGGCTGGCAAGCTTCAAATTCTTAAAGCTTCCCTTCAAAGCATACCTATTTATGCCCTTAGCCTCTTTAGAATTCCAATTAAGTATGCTGATGCCATTGAGAAAATTCAAAAAAAAATTCTTTGGTCAGGGGTTGAGGAAAAGAAATGAATGGATTTAGTGGCTTGGGACAAGGTGTGCAGATCGAAAAGTAAAGGTGGTCTGGCCCTGAGAAGAATCCGGACCCTCAATGAAGCTCTCTTGTCTAAATAGGTTTGGAGACTGTTCCTTTGATAGTGAATGGTGTAAAATTTGGAGAAGAAAGTATCCTCTTTTGTCTTCTTCTCTTCTCTCTTTCATCAATTTTGATTTCAATATTAATGGGTCCCATATCTGGAATCATGCCTCTAAGTGTAAAGATAACATTGCTAAAGGGGTGAAATGGAGATTTGGCAATGGTAGGAAAGTTATATTTTGGGAGGATCCTTGGCTTTTTTACAATTCTTTGATTTAAATCCCTAAATGGTCCCCTTTTTCTGCCCCTTGTATTAGAGTCTTTGGCTCCTTGGTTGAGGGGTATTGGATAGGTGATAAATGGTAGAACATTGAAAGTATTCACCCTGACCTTATCAATCTTAAGAACCATTTGTCTTCTGCCTGGTTGTACAATGGGGAAGATTCCCTTATTTCAAAATATGAACCTAAAGGCAACATCACTATCTCTTCAATGTATGGTGTTGTTTCCCCTGCCCCCTCAGAGAGTCCCTTTTGGTCTAAAGCCTAGATAAAGGGTCTTATCCCTAAAATCAATTTTTTCTATTGGAGAATCCTTCAAAATAAAATTTTGACCTTAGATAATCTTAAGGTTAGAGGATTTTCCTTCCCTAATAGATGTGCTTTATGTCTTGAGGAGGAAGAGTCTGTGGACCATTTGGCTATCCACTATTCCTTCACTGTTTCAATTTGGGAAAGATTTCTTAAGAATTTTTGCATGGATTGGGTGTTTCCTAACACTATCAGCGAATTGTTCCATTCTTGGAGTTATCATTGGTCTAACCCCTCTTTGAGATCTTTGTGGCAGCTATCTCTCACTCACATTCTGTGGGGGATCTGGAAAGAAAGGAACAACCACATCTTCAGGGACACTTCTCTCACCCAGGTTGTTTTCTAGAAAATCCAAAGGGCTATTGTGGAGAACATTGGGATCATTGGGGATCCTTGCAATTCTGCCAACCCCTTGGAAACTCACATTTTAAGTTCCTAGAATCTGAAGAGTGCTAGTAGTACTGATCCCAAACTAAACAAGAGACTAGAAGCCAGATGCCACACTCCCCCTCATGGTTGGCTCAAAATCAACTTCGACGGAGCTGCTAGAGGAAATCTTGGCCCTACGGGATGTGGTGTAATTCTCAAAGAAGAAAATGGTAGTTGTAAGGAAATGATTGTTGTTCCTATAGGTTGCCAAACTAACCACATGGTGGAAGCTATGGCTTCTCTCCAAGGTATTCTCATGGCTAAAAGATGGAACTGTCCCTATCTATGGATTGAAGGGGGTTCTAATAACATCATCAAGTGCCTAAAGGGAACCTCTAAGCCTTCATGGACTATCAACAACATAATAAAGGCTGTTAGAGATCTCATCAACACTTTTGAGAAATTCTTCATATCCCACATTTATCATGAAGCTAATGGTCCAGCTGACTGGGCAGCCAACATGGCGGTCAATCACAACAATATGGTTACTTGGAAGGGTGAAGAGGGTCTCCTCAATGACGTCAGGTCAATCATATTTATGGATTGATACAATAGTACCCCAACGATCATAAATGGACAAAATAATGATTAAACGGATTAATAGGAGGGCTATGAGTAATTATAATAATGTCAGTACCATTTATTAAAAGACACAAGCCACCTTTTCCCATGCTTTCTGGGTATATGTGGCAGCTTCGAGAAATTTCTTGCCTAAATCTCTCTACAACTCTCGGTGTTTGTTCTGAAAAGTGAAAAAAAGGGAGGAAATAGACGTTGCTATGAACCCAGCAACTATAAGGAGTGGAAACAAAAGGAGGTTGTTTGGAACATTTTGCAGAAGGATGGGTTTTCAAAGTTTATGGAGAGGCTCCATAGGAGGGATGCCAAAATTACTAATTTCTTCTGCAAAAAATGGTGAAAGGGAACTCTGAAGATGGGAGATCAAACAATCTCCATTGATGAAGACCTCATTGCTTAGGCCACGGGTCTTTGCAGGGAAGGAAGCAATTATTATAGAGACAAAAAACTGAGCAAGGAGGCTATTGAGAAATACCCCAAAACGACAAACGAGAAAAAGCGCCTGGTAAAGATAAGTAAAACTTGCTACCCACCTAGGGCATTTGTTAAGCCATGGAGGGAGGTCTTGTTTTCTATTATGCATTATGTTACCTTGGATGTCAGATTCACAAAAGTGTATGGCTATCATTTTGTTTTTCTTAACCATTTCAGGTATGATGAAAAAGTTAATATTCCATATTTCCTATTGTGTTTTATGAATGCTACCATTAAGGCCCATAAAGAGAACCCTAAGGGTGATACAACCATGCATCAAGGTCTTATGGTGTTAATTTATGACCACCTAAAAGCCAACCAAATTGCCCATCCTCAGCCTTCTATCTTTGAGTCTGACGAGGAAGGGTCGGATTCTGTTTTTTCAATGGGTGAGGAGTCTAAAAGTGATTCGATGAGTGGGTCAAAGGAGAGTCTAGATGAATCTGAAGCTGAAACTAGTAAGAAAAGAAAACAAGTGAGTACTAGGCCCTCCTCGAAGGGTAAGAAAAAATCTAAAGAAAAGGTTTTCTAGATTCGTTCTTCCTCAGAGGAGGAGGTCTCTAAGGATTCTGAGAAGGATGAACCCCAGTTTCCTCAGAAAAAGAAAACCAAAATTTATATTTAGACAAGGAATAAATAGAAGAGGCGGGAAGATAATGTTATGGAGCTGGAGGAACAAGTGCAGAGAAAGGATCCTAAAGTTGACCAAAAATTGGAGGAGGAGACCATAGGGGAAGGTCTTGATCAAAGGGTTGATGGAAAAGTTGATAAGATCACTAGTGGCGACACCCCCAAAAATGAACAGGACAATCCTGGTGAGAAAACTACCCCTTCAAATCCTCCCTCTGAGGGATTGAAAGGTTTTTTGGACACCATCGATTGGTTAATTAATAGTTACAAGAAAGATGTGGAGGATAATAAGAAGCTGAGCCACATGGTCCAAATTCTGGAGACAATCAGTATTGGTGGAGGCAAATCTATGGCGAAATATGTTGAGGATTTGACTAAAGCTATTGCCAGAGCCGAAGAGATCAGAGATTCCTTCAACCCTAGGTTTGAGCGAATTGAGAAGGACCTGATAGAGATAAAAACTAATGATAATGTTATGGACCAGAGAATGGCGGATACTGATAACAAATTCAACAAAATTGAAAAATTCTCAAAAGTATTGTTGATTAAAGCTTTAGCATTCTGAAGGCCTTGACCAACAATACCAAAATCCCCATAAGAAAACTGGAGGATGAGAACGATTCCCTAGAGCTGGAACCAGACATTGAAGGTATGGGAGAAGTGCAAGGACCTAGAACAAGGACTAGAGTCAAAAAGAAGGAGAAGAAGCCAAACAAGGATATGGAAGAACTCAAAGTTGTTGTGGAAAACTATGACCAACTGGTCAATAAGGCGGCAGATCTTCTTGTCTTTATAGTTGTTGTTTTTCTTTTTGTCTTTTCTCTGGTTGTTCTGCTTTGTTGTTCCTTTCTTTTGCTGTCCGTTCGGTTTACTGGCCTTTTTGCCAGTTGTTTTGTAAGCTATTTCAAGGAGGTCTGGATGCTTTTTGATGAACTATTTTATACTCCTATGTTAAAGGTTTTGGGTCCTTAAAACCTGTTTTTCATATTAATCAGAATAGTCGATGGTTTTTTTAAAATTGTCTAACAAGGAGAATATAGGGAAAGAAATTCATGAGACTCTGAACCCAATAGGTGAAGAAGGCACTGGTTAGAATTATATGCTTATAATCTCAAGAAAAGTAGTTAATTATATTTTATTTTTAGTTTTATGCAAGAAGGAGATAGGAGTAGGGTTACAAGTTAAATTAATCTATTCCAAAAGTACATGCCATTGTGAGATAGAGATAGAAGATAGACTAAAGAAAGGTTAAATCTACTTAATTTGAAGGTACACCCGTCTAGGTTTAGCAGAGCTTGAAGAGTAGGGAATTAAAATCACATTGATTTATTTCCTGTCAGTTGGCCAAAATTGAATGTTAAACTGAACATAAGGCTTGGCATACCTTTAGGGTTTAACAACTTACAATTTTGAGCTCCAACAAATTGGCAACTCTGCTCGGGAGGATTTGTAGAATCTTCGGTCATCATTGGGCAAGTCAGAAAGTTTTGATTTTGATGTAGTAGTACATAAGAAACGAAATTGTGACTATGTTGAAGGAGAAGTGATGTAGTCATAACTGGTAAAACCATCAAAGAGAATCAACTGGCTTATGTAGCAAGAGTAACTGGCAAACAATGGGAGTGGGTGCGGAGCGAAAAGGAGCGAGAATCCCAAATTTCAAATCGGGGAATGGTGGACTTCCTGGGGAAGGCAGTTTTCTTGGGATCGAAACTGGCAAACAAACAGGAGGACATGCATCTCAAGGGTCAGAAGAGGACAAGGAAACAGTCAAACTAGGGGAGGATAAAGATTCAAAATCTGGGGACCCACACGATAGAGGTAAAGGTAAAAAATGGTCTTCACTTTTTGGAGTGAAGCCGCTGGCTAAATCTGGGTTCCCAGAAGTTACAAATATCTCAGATCCAGTTTCTGGGCTGGTTGCTATCTCTGTTTTGGATAAAGTGGCAGATCTGACTGTAGAAGGTTTATCCATGACTCTAGTGGGATGATTTTTTGGCTTTAGGCCTAACATTGATTATGTGAGGAATTTCATAAGGAGAAAATGGTTTGTAAAAGGTCAAGTGGATGTGGCAGCGCTACCTAGGGGGTTTTATTCCTTTGCTTTTAACTCTAAAGAAGATATGAACAAGGCTCTCTATGAAGGCCCATGGATGTTTGGCAAGTCAGCCTTGGCTCTCCAGAAATGGGTCCTGAACCTCGCCCTTGAAGAGTCCTTCTTTGTTTCTACGCCAGTATGGACATGCCTCCCGGGTCTCCCACTAAAATTCTAGAACGCGGAAGTATTCAAGGGTATTGTGAAATCCTTTGGAGAACTTCTATTGACTAATCCAATGACAGCAGCTAAATCAAGGCCAGTCTTTGCTCGCATCTATATAAATGTTAATCAAATGACGGATATGCCCCAATCCATTGAAATCATATCTAAACTTGGACAATGGACCCAAGCTATTGAATATGAATCACTTCCATTTGCCTATTTCCATTGTAAGAAATTGGGGCATTGGGCAAAATCATGTCTGCTCAAGAAGAGAAAGGAAAGCAAGACTAATAGCAATACTAAGAACAAAAAGATTTGGCAAACGATTGATAAAAAAGGAGACCCATCAGCTGAATGTGACCAAAATAAGGATGTAACGGAATTAGTAAATGAAGTCAAGAAGACTGGGAATAGCAATAATGAAAAACCAAGATTGTGTCTGCTCTAATAACCAAACAGAGAGTTCTAAAGAAGTAGATCAAGGAATAGAGTTGAATAACAAAAATAACCCAGAGGACCAGGAGGTTGGATCAGTCAGTCAAGAGAAGGAAGAAGCCACATCAATCTCTTCATTCTCAAAATCAGCTGAGGAAAACTTTAATGAAGCTCAAGAGTTTAACCCTTCAGATATCGAGCCCTTATTGCTTCTAACCAATGAAAGCGCAAAGCCTCATCTTTGTAAAACCCCTTCTCAAAGTGTGGTAATGGATATTCTAGAAGGAAATCTCTAGATTCTTGGTTCGAGAGAAGGAAAAATGAACAAGGAAGAACTCAATGGAGGGATCTCAACTAGAAGCAAGAATAAGAAAAAGGCAGATGTTGGAAGTCAGAACAAAAAACAAGGAATGCCATCCCTAAAACATCAAAGGGAATAGGAAAGTTGGAAGAATCGTGCTGATGGCACATAGTGTTCCATCGAGTCAGCCCTATCTCTAGTTAAAGTATGAAGATAATATCCTGGAATATCAGAGGGCTGAATGCCCCTCATAAGAAGGATGTGTTACGAAACATCATAAGAGATCATAAACTAGATGTGGTCCTCATTTAGGAAACCAAGATGTCTAAGGAAAATGTTGAAAAGATTAGAATTTTCAAGGAAAACGGTGTCATAGGATCTAGCTCGGAGGGAGCCTCTGGAGGAACTATGATTTTTTGGAACCAAAAAACCATAAAAGGCAAGGAAATCATCTCTACTTTTAATAGGAACTCAGTTTAGCTTGAGCATATTAAGGACAACTTTGTTTGGGTGTTATCTAATATGTACGCACCTAATACCAAAATCGGGAGAGTTAAATATTGGAGAAGCCTTGCAGACGACAGACTCAAGTTTGCTGATCAAAGCTGGATTATTATGGGAGATTTCAATACTCCTCTCAAAGAGGAAGAGAAGATGGGAGGTCTCCCCTTACAAATTGATGGGAAACAAGACCTAATGGAGTTCATCAATGATCAAGCCCTTATGAATGTGGATCTTCAGGGCATTAATTACACTTGGACCAATAGAAGAACTAGAGCTGACCTGATTCAAGTAAAGTTAGATAGAACTTTAATTTCTTTTGAATGGTTAACCAAGTATACTTGCTCCCTTGCTTCTATTATCAAAATTGGGTCAGATCATTACCCCGTCTCTTTTACTGCCAACTCTTTTTCGGCCAAGAGAAACTTCCCTTTCAGATTTGAAAAAGCATGGCTTTCCAATCCCTCTTTGGAAGCTCGTATTGTTGATTGGTGGAACTCAGAAGTGGAGGGAACGACTCTTTTTAGAATAGTCAAAAAGCTCAATATCCTAAAGGCTAAAATTAAAACCTGGAACAAAGAGATTTTTGGGGATATATTCAAGAGAAAAATTCAAGTCAAAACTGAAATAAAGGATGTTCAGGATAGAATCCAAGTGGTTGGGCTGTCTGAAGATCTTAGGATGGCGGAAAATGTTCTTTTGTCTAAATACCACACCATTATCACTAATGAAGAGATGTTCTGGAGACAAAGATCAAGAGCCTTGTTCTTGAAGGAAGGTGATAAAAATACCCAGTTCTTTCACTTAGCTACTCTTAAGCACAAGGCAGCTAATAGGATATCTAGATTATCCTGTAATAAAGGAATCTTAATAGAAGATAATGATATTAGAAAGGAAGCTCTTGAGTATTTTAGCACCCTGCTGGGAGAAGTGGATAACCTAGACATCAACAATCAAAACACCCTTTTACAAGCTATTGCTTCTATCTTGACTGATGTTGATAACAACCTTTTATCTCGTATTCCCTCTAATCAGGAAATCAAAAAGGTGGTGTTCTCTTTTCAGGGTGATAAATCCCCTGGACCAGATGGTTTTCCAATGTTTTTCTTCCAAAATTTTTGGCACATCGTGGAGGCTGACATCTGCAATGGTGTTAAAGAATTCTTTGGCTCTAGAAGGCTCCTAAAGGAATTGAATGCCACCTTCATTGTCCTTATCTTGAAGATCAATGGTGCTGATTCTCTCAACAAGTTTAGACCCATTAGTCTATGTAACTCTATGTACAAGATTTTATCCAAGGTCCTAACTTCCAGGTTGTTGGAAATTCATCCAAGAATTGTCTCTGTCCAGCAGAATGGCTTTGTCCCCGGTAGATAGATTCTGGATTCCATAATATCTATTCATGAAAATATCCACTCCCTGAAAGTGGCGAATAACTAGGGTTTCTTCCTGAAGTTAGACATGGCTAAAGCTTTTGATAGAGTGAACTGGCAGTTTCTCCTTAGGATCATGAAAGCATTTGGTTTTGGTGACAAAGTTATTTAGCTCTACTCTCAACTTATGGAAACTTCCTCCTCAACTTTTATAGTCAATGGTTCCCCGTCTAGTTTCTTCAAAAGCTCTAGAGGCCTTAGACAGGGGGACCCCATATCCCCTATCCTGTTTACTATTCTTGGTGAATGCCTGGGTAGATTTATTCTTAAAAATGTGGAAGATGGCAATCTTAGGGGTCTAAAACCTTCTTCTTCCAATGTTACTTGTTCTCATGAACAATTCGTTGATGATTCTATCACTATGGGGGAAGCTACCATTCTGGAAGCTAAAAATATGAAGAAAGTCCTGAATACTTATGAATTTGCCTTTGGTCAAAAAATTAACTGGGATTAAAGTTCTCTGTTCTTCATCAGTACCCCGGTCCAAAGGCAACTAAGGATTGAAAGAATTCTTGGCTGCAAAATTTCTGAGCTTCCCTCTACTTATTTGGGGCTTTCTCTGTGTTTCAAGCCTAAGGATTCCTTCTGGAATAAGCTGGTGGATAGACTCAACTCAAAACTTGCTAGTTGGAAAGGGGTTGTCCTTAGTCAAGTGGGCAAAATTACTCTGCTTAAAGCCACTCTCCAAAACCTTCCTGTTTATGCTCTCAGTTTGTTCAAAATCTCCACAAAGTTTGTGGAAGCCATTGAAAGAATCCAAAAAAAGTTTCTTTGGTCGGGGGTGGAAGTCAAAAATAGAACTCCCCTTATTGCCTGGAATAAAATATGTTCCCCTAAGGCCTCAGGTGGGTTGGGCTTAAAGAATATTCGTACTATGAATAAAGCTTTATTAGCCAAACAAATATGGAGAATGAAAGGGGAGGAAAGAGAATGGAACTCAATTTGGAAAAACAAATATCTCTATATTCAACCTTCTGAGGAAGAATTCCTAGATGATTCTTTTATTGTTGAAGGTTCAACTATATGGAATGTTGTTCAATCTGCTAAAAGTTGGGCTGCTACTGGTCGAACTTGGAACCTTGGGGATGGGAGGAGAATAAGATTTTGGGAAGATAGATGGATTTTGGACAAACCCCTAGAGGAAGTTCCAATCCTTAAAGATTGGTTCAAAAGAAGGTTTGGTGAGCTGGTCAGAGATTACTGGAGAAATGGGAACTGGATCGATTTCAGCCAGCAGTATCCAGGGCTCAAGTTCCTTAAGATTTCTCTCTCAGCTAAAGTTCCCAGAGACAACAAAGATGATAGATTGATATGGAGGGAAACCCTGGATGGGAAATATTCTGTTTCCTCAGCTATGGCTATTCATAACAAATCTATGGAAGAAACTCCTATCTAGGCTAAAGTTTGGAACAAGAAGTTAGTTCCTAAGGTTAATATCTTCTTTTTGGATTTTCATCCAAAACAAGGTTTTAACCCTGGACAACCTTCAAAATAGAGGTTTTGTTTTTCCTAACAGGTGTTCTCTTTGTTGCAGGGAAGAAGAGATGGCTTTCCATATTCTTAATCAGTGCACTTTTAGTCAGGACATCTGGAAAATCATCTTAAGCAGGTGGAACTTGAGTTGGGTTTTCCCAAACTCCCTTGGGGAATCCTGGCAGCAATGGCATTGCCCTAATTCTACCCCTAATCTTGTGGAGACTTGGACACTTAATTTGTCGATTGTTATCTAGAATATTTGGAAAGAGCGTAACAATAGGATTTTCAGGGATAAGAGGGCTATTCCTGTAGTGGTGGCAGATAAAATTTATAGGAGTATATTTGAATGCATCTATGGCACTGATTATGGACCAACTACTAAAGAAGACTTCAAAGACAGGTGGAGCCTCTCTACCACTTCTACTAGCAAGGAGAAAGGAAGAGAATGTCTAATTTGGTGTTTTCCTCCTCAGGGGTGGATTAAGGCTAAATTTGATGGGGCCTCTAAGGGGAATCCAGGTAAAGCTGGATACGGGAGCATTGTTAGGAATTTTGCTGGAAGTTGCTTAATGGCGGTGGCTGGTCCTTTGGGAAATCAAACAAGCCATTTTGCTAAGGCCTCAGCTACCCTGAACACCTTAATTATAGTCAAAAGTCTTAATTATGATAAATTATGGCTCGAGGGAGATTGTCTCAATATTATTAAGTGTTTGAAGGGGGAGTCAGATCCATCATGGTCAATTGAAAATATTATCATAAAAGCTAGGGAGATCATTACAAGTTTCAAAGAAATAATTATTCAACATGCCTTTAGAGAGAAAAATAGTGTGGCAGACTGTCTAGCGAACATAGGGGTAAATTCTGACTCCCAAACAATCTCGCATGGGGAAGATCTCAATTTACACATTAAAGAGCTCCTTAGAAAGGACTGATATATGGGGAGAGAAGGACCACATAATCATGACAGGGAATATGAATATTTTATGCCTTGATGGAAAGGTCATTATTACTTGGCAAAGCGGCAGATCCCCAACAATCCTTAATAATTCACCGCACACTTTGTGGGTCACCCAGTTCAAAATCTCAAGCAACAACAGGAAAGAAGGGCTTAGTTTGCAGAGAAACAAAGCTGATAACTTGAATCTGAAGATGGGAGGAGACTTAAGGAGGGAGGAACTAGACAATATGCCGACCTGGAAAGTGATGCCGAAAGTGTGGGCTAAATTCGAAAAAGGATCTCTCACAAGCTTTATGGAGAAGCTCGTGGACTATGATAAAGGTAGGGTAAATCTCCTCGTTTCCAAGATTTTTGAAAATTGGTCTAATGGGTCCTTTCAAATCTATGGGGTTAAATTCAAGTTGGATGTTGGGCTCATAGCTATAGTGAATGGCATGCCCCACACTGGGCTTAATTTCTTTCAAGACCTCAAAGTCTCCAACAACGCGTTTAATCTGTTCCCGCGGAAAGAGAAAGAGAGGGTCAGAATTGGCAAAGCTACAGGGGGCTACTATGAAGCTGCTAATATCAAGAAACTCTGAGGTTGGGTTTTGAATGCAATAATTGAATACATCACGGTTGAGGGCCGTTTCTCTAGGGCCCACACCTACCACTTCATTCTCTTAAACCATTTCAGACACGATAAAAAGGTATCCATGCCCTACTACCTTTTTAGGTCCCTTTCCAGGTCCCTCAATAAACATAGTAAAAATCCTTCTAGTCTGGTTCTCCATTGTGGGTTTTTGCTACTCATTTATGAGCATTGTAAAACCCTCGCCCTACTGGAAAACAAGAGGATATCCACCTCTCTAGGAAAGAGAAAGATGGAGGGAGGCGACTCCAGCAAGGAGAAGGCGTCCTCTAGCAAAAAAAGAAAAAGTGCCCCTGGGGTGGAAATAGAGGAAATTGAAAAGGAATGTAGCAAAATGGAGATGGATGACTCCAATGGTGAAGACAACTGGAATGATGAGGAGCTAGGTAATGAGGAAGAAAGTGGTGATAATGAGTCTAGTAAAGAAAGCCCTATCCACAGTGATTGCCCTGGTAAGGACAACAACCATCCAATGGAGGATGTGAATTTCAAGGATAATGAGGAAACTGAGGATGTGGATTTCAAGGAAAATGAGGAAACTAATGTGAATTCTAAGATTGAAATAAACAAGGATTCTGAGAAGGACTTGACTAAGGATAGGGTAAGTGAGGATAAGGAAAGTTCAGGTAAAGGGTTATTTTTGGATAGCCTCAAAAAACTCACAGAGGTGAGACTGGATTATGATAGATGGACCTATGAACTCCTAAAGAACCTGGAAAAAAGGGGAAAAATGAAAAATACGGATGAGAAGAGGGAGGATGACAACAGAGATCAGATAAAATGGAAGCAGAATATGGAGGAGAAGGTTAATTCACTGGAAGAAGGGAGAGAGGTGATGAAAAATTTGTAGGGCATTATCCTGAGTATCCTATCAGCTGTCACTAAAAACTTGGAGGATATCGCCAAGGTCTTTGATCATACCAGCTCTCCTAAACTGGTAGTAGAACTTGACATGGATGATGAGACTATCTAGACTGGTAGCGGTGAAGCTACTCTGGTTGGTGGCGTTGCGAAGAGGACCAGGGCTAGTGTCAAGAAAGCTGTGACTAAATCTGCAAAGTATCTCCCTAATCTCAGGGATAACATTAAAG
Source organism: Cryptomeria japonica (assembly GCF_030272615.1). Classification (NCBI taxonomy): domain Eukaryota; kingdom Viridiplantae; phylum Streptophyta; class Pinopsida; order Cupressales; family Cupressaceae; genus Cryptomeria; species Cryptomeria japonica. The sequence goes on from NC_081413.1 coordinate 357,744,477, forward strand.
AGTTGCATGGAATTAGGAACACCCTAGCGAACGCCCTGGAAAAAATCAACTAGTTTCTCTTCTGGAGTCTGGCTGGCTTTGCTGGCTTTGTGGGGCTTTTGCTGGTTTTCCTTGGTTTTCTGCTGGCTTTTCTATGGTCTATTCCTTTTTGTTTGTTGTCACTTTTTCTGATTAAGTTCCACTTGTAAAGGGTTTTAGGGCCCCTTCAAAACCTATTTTTACCTTAATAAAAAACACAACTAAAGCAAAAAGAAAACATAACGAGATTATAGAAAAATATAATATTATTGCCTTAGAACTTCTGACAACCAACCGATTATCATCATATAATCATCTTAGAACATCTGGTAGTTAATTGGTTACATGCAGGCTTCAAGCCAATTACAATCCAACAGAGACTCTAAGAATCAACCAGATCACTAAATGCGAATCTCAATCCTTATTCTCAATTCTACTTTCTCTTCCCCTATAGATGATTACATAGTGCCATATTTATACCCATCGAAATATATCTGGGCCGGCCACAAAAGATTACATTTACCAATGTAGGAAAATGAAACGTGTAACTAGGTTGACCCTAAGAATGAATGAAATCTTTCTAGAAAATAACAACCAAGAAGTGCGGTTCAGTAGGAAGGTCGGCCACATGCCAAAGAATATTGGACAAGACCCAAAATAGATCCATGCACCAAGAACAACTCCAGTAATGAAGGAAAGTTAACCGGTAAGCACAAGAATTATCCCGAAACCCATAAATAGTCAACCAGAAGTGATAACTGACCGGAGAAGAATCCAGATAGACTAAAAAATATGGAATTAAGCACATGAACCAGATTGGAAACCAAAAATATAATCTGCAATAAAAATAAAGCAACTACCAGTACCAACCGGTAAGAACACAAAAAACTGCACACTGAACTTTAAACAAGAACTAAATTGAAAGGAAATATTTTTGGCTGATGCAAGATTGCTTAGAGACCGAGGATGCTCCTGGATCAGACACCCCAGGTAAGAAAAATATGTTCCATGAGAGGCAACTCATGAAAATCTAAAAGGATTTAGAATAAAGACCCCATGCTCATTTCTAATCCAAACATCTTCCTTATCTAACAACCTATTCTTTAGCTCCTCTAGGACCTCAACAGACTTCTCTAACCCCCGACTCTCTTTTTTTCTCTTCCTTTGCTTTAGATCTACACATTGTCTCTATTTACTACTTTCTTTCTTCTACAACTCTGATTTATTTCCACCACAAGACTTCATTCGACTTGTCACCATAAGCTCTCTGTCATTCGGTTCTATTTGTCCATCAGGCTTATTTATCAGGTCTTCTTGCAAACTCATGTCACCTTTCGGTATCACCTCTACAACCGATTTCTCAATACTGTAACTTTTCTCAGGACTCATACTCTTCACCTCCTTCTCTTTCTCCTTCAAAGAAATCAATGTGAACTTTCGCCCATCTTTCTCAATAGTGACTAGGTTTCTTCTATAGTCATTAATAGCTCCTCTATAAAACTGTGAAGATCTTCCCAACAAGACATGACAAGCACTCATAGATACAACATCAAACAAAACTTCATCCTTAAAAGGCCCAATATTAAAATTCACCAAACACTATTCCTTTACTTCTATATTTTGATCATCTTGTAACCAACTTACCTCATAAGGACAGGGATGCTCAAGCCTCTTCAATCCAAGCTTTGCAACCATCTCTTTAGATACTAAATTATTAGTACTTCCACTATCCACAATAACCTTGCAACACTTGCCACCTGATTTGCACAAAGTCTGAAAAAGACTCTTTCTCTGAGTAGATCCGGTATCCTTACTGCTCTGTTTTATCATGACTCTTCTAAACATAAGGGATTCTCTTTGCTCTGGTATACAGTCAAGTCTAGTAACTTCACTTTTTGATTCCTCATTTGTCACACAACTTCTTGCCATTCCCTACTTACATTCATAAAATCTATGTCTGGTTTCTCCACACTTGAAACATTTGCCAGGAAATTTTCTACCAGTACTACCAGTGCCTTTCCTCTGTATTTTCAGTACTGGTTCTTTACTCCACTTAGGTTTTGATTCCTCCTTAATTTTATTCTTCTTTTTAATCATCTGGCCCTTTAATTTCTCCTTCCCTCTATGGTTATTTGGTTGTCTTCTTCTCATCTTTTCCTCAACCTTCAAAGCATACTGGTAAGCTTCTTCAACTGTAGAAACCCTCAACATACTCATCTCATCTTGAATGTTAAATGCAAGTTCATTTATGTAACTCACCACCTTTTCTCTATCCATCTCTCTATGTCCAAATCTAATCATCACCTTGTAGAATTCCTCAGTGTATTCTTCCACAATCATGTTTCTTTGTTTTAGGTTTTGCAACTTCTTGAACAATTCCAACTCTCATAGTCTCCTGGTATGAACTTGGCCTTCAATCATGCAACCATTTGTCTCCACTAGGTGATTTTCATTTCACCATTCTCTACTCTTTCTTTCTGCAATTCTTTCCACCATAAGGCAACATGCCCTTTCAAATTTGTCTGTGCCAACCAGACTCTCTATGGGTCCTTGACATCCTCAAACTCAAAGTAGTCTTCCAACTCTCTAATCCAATAAATTAGATCCTCTGGAATTTGTGTTCTGAAAAAGTTTTAAACTTCCACTTTATGAACTTTACTCCCTTGTACCACTGCTCTTAGGAATATTTCCTCTCTTCCATCTTCCGTTCCTTCAGCCTCTTCTACTTCAAGATCTTTGCCGGTTTCTTCATATTCATCCTTAGATTCAGGGTTTCTTCGTAAACTACCCAATGCATTTTGGATTTTGTTCCTCACTTCATTCTTGAAGTCCTCCATATTTTTCTCTACCCTTCGGGGCTTTGTCCTTCTAGGTAGCATCTCCTCTTCCGCTCTGGTGAACTACCTCAACTTGGCGATCTGACTACTAGTTTCAATTTCCTCCCCTTGGCAATCTATTGAACACATGCGCAACCTACCTCCAATCGACGATCTAACTACCCAAAGGAATACCTCAAGGTTTGAAAACAACTCTTCCACCAGCTAGTTCATAACCAACTCTGATACCACTTGATGCAACCATAACCGGTAAAACCCTCAAAGAGAATCAACTGGCTTATGCAGCAAGAGTAACACAACAAAAGCAACAAGAAAACATAACAATATTTTAGAAATAGATCATATTATTACCTTAGAACATCCGACAACCAACTGGTTATCATCATACAATCATCTTAGAACATCCGATAGTTAATCGGTTACATGTAGGCTTCAAGCCAGTTACAATCCAATTGGGACTCTAAGAATCAACCATATCACTAAATGTGAATCTCAATCCTTATTCTCAATTCTACTTTCTCTGCCCCTACAAATGATTACATAGTGCCATATTTATACCCATCGGAACATATCTGGGTTGGCCACACAAGATTACATTTACCAATGTACAAAAATGAAACGTGTAACTAGGTCGACCCTAAGAATGAACGAAATCTTTCCAGAAAATAATAGCCAAGAAGTGTGGTTCAACAAGAAGGTCGGGCACACACCAGAGAACATCAAACAAGACCCAAAATAGATCCACATGCCAAGAACAACTCCGATAATGAAGGAAAGTTAATCGGTAAGTACAAGAACTGTCCCAGAACCCAAAAAAAGTCAATCGGAAGTGATAACTGACCAGAAAAGAATCCAAATAGACTGAAAAATCTGGAATTAAGTACATGAACCAAACTGGAAATCGAAAATATGATCTGCAATGAAAAGCAAACAATTACCAATACCAACCGGTAAGAACACATAAAACTACACATTGAACTAAACTGAAAGGAAAATTTTTTGGTTGATGCAAGATTGCTTAGAGACCAAGGATGCTGCTGCATCAAGAAGACCTAGGAGAAAAAGAAATAATTTGTCCTCTTTGAAAGGGGTGGCTACTCTATTGAAAAGAACCTAATGAATAAGACAAGAAACTGCAACAAATTCAGGCATTCAAAATGTACTAGAATACACATCCATATAAAGTCATTGATTTTTATAATTCACAATGGCAACAATGCACACAGAGAAAAGTATGTCTTCTTGAAGCATATAAGCCATAGGATTTTAGGAATATCTCTGGTGGTCAGAATGATTTTCCTCTTGGAATTAAGAAACACGTGCCAAAATTCCACAGAAGGGAAGGTGAGTCCGCAGTCACACATTTACGAACATTTTATGTGTTTGTTATAGATCATCAGACCTATGCAAAAGATGTGGTTATGAAATTTTTTGCAAGATCTTTGATGGGTGATGCATATTAGTATTTTAGTGTGCTACCTCCATAAATTATTTCATCATGGAAAGATCTTGAAAAATGGATTCTAAGTTTTTCCCATGACGACACATCTCTCATTAATCTCCCAGGTCATCCACCTCAACACCTTATATGGAATGATGGGTATTGAACAAATAATAAGCAAGAATGTAATCCCAAGGAAATTTCATGTGATATGTTTCATACAAAGGAAAGATTGCAAGATGAGGTCATGGTGTTAGAAGAGAAAAATGATAGGTTGATGTTGTTGCAGGAAAGGGATATGTTAACCCAAGAACTTGCTAATGTAAAATTACAATCCATTGAATACTATTCCAATCACCAAATATCTTCTGAAATACAACAAAATATGCCCATGATGTATACTCACTCATCCCAAATTCCTCTAATCAGTATAAGTCATGTTCAAACAAGTACACCTATTTTTCAAAATACAAATTCACAACCTCTCAAAATTAATACATCCTCTACCCCAATGGAACACCAATATTTGAGATACCATCCCTATTATAAAGCAAGGAAATATTGCAATCAAAAGAGGCATAACCAAAATTTACAAAGATTTCAAAATGCTCAATCCCAGGGACCTGGCACATTTATGAGGGGATATATGAACGTGGATAAATATCAACAGATGGAATTCACAAGGATACAAGGATATCTAAATAATGTCATGCCATAGAGTGTCTTTATAGTTGAAGATTTGTCAAAAAATAAATACATTAATCAGACTTCAAAATATTGCTAGTTGAGGACATGCAGGGTAAGAATGAAATGAAGGAAAAGGAAGTGAATAAGTTTTAGGGAGAAGATGCATATAACAAGGAGGTGCATCATGAACAACAAATAAATTATGTACATACACCTAAAAATGGTTTTCAATTTTTTCCAAACCCATTGTGTAATGAAATGATAGAGGGAGATTGTGATTTGGAAGATACAGTTGAAAATACATTATATGAAGAGTCCTCCCATTTTTCTGATGAATGCAATGATGATGGTGGGAGCCCATGTGGTGATTAGTGAGTAGAGGAAGCACATGAATCAGAAGATGATTTTAAAATAATTTTTAATCCTCTTTATGAAATAATATAAGAAAATCAGATAATATCTTGCCAAGGTGAGCCTAGAAATAATTTCTACATGTTCTTAAATCTATTATACGAAGAAGAAAATGCAATTTGAGATGGAATGAGTAGTGCAATGATTGGTAATGATATGTATAGTTCTATGGAAAGAGGTGAAGCAACAATCATTTCTCAAATTTTAATGTTGATATTGCTAAAATAATTTCACCTAACCCTAACAATGAAATAAAAGTTGAAACCAATTGTTTTTTTGGGTAAAGTGGAGCATGCCTATAAAATAAGGATTTGTAATGGTGTATCTATGGACATAAGGATATTTCAAAAGGAAAATGGGACAATATATAAGTATTTAATTTTTCATGAGGGAATAACAAAGGGAAAAAATTATTTCTCAAATGCTAAGATAATATCACCTAAACCTAAGGATGGAATAAAAGGTGAAAACCAAGGTCAAATGGATAATGTGTAGCATGCCCAGAAGATAGGGACCGGTAATGAAACATATGTAAATCAAGGACAATTCTAAAAGGTAGATTTTCATAAACATGAGAATATGATAATTTATTAAAGTTTGAGGTCTCTTGTGATGAAGAAAGGAAAAAAAAAATTACCTTAGTGCATGTTATTCAAAGGATCCCTACCATGATTTTAGGATGGAATATGGAGATGACAATAAAAGGCATTATAATACATATGGCAAAAATGGAAAGTACGATAAATATTTTACAAGTATGTCATTTTTTTAGAATCATGATGAAATAAACACAATCAATAACATTTACAGGTATGCCATATTTTTATATGATGAAAATCGAGTATTTGATAGAGGAAAGAGTTAATGCTCATTTTTGGGGGCCTGAGGCCTCCAAATTAAGTTTCAACCCCATATGTAGAGAAAAATAATTAGCACATGGTCTGCTCATACCATAGATTTTCTAAATTCTTGCTATGCTTGCAGGGGGCATACATCCCCAGACAGAGCCACTATTGAACCCTAATTTTTTTTGCAAAATTTAGTGTTTCCTAAAGTGAAAAACATTGAAAGTCCTTCAAATAGCCACTCTCTGAGACACTATGCACATGCCATCACCAAGTTTTTATATCTGATTGACCAGGGAGAGCACTTTCAAAAAGTTATTAAAGTCTTCCTTGCTGACAATCAAGATTTTCCAATTAACGGATATTGGCTTTAGAGAATGGTTTATTTAATGAGGTTATTATTGTTATTTCATTAATGAGAGACATGAATATCAAGCCAGATTTAATGCCAATACCTAAATTTATGATATTAACACACGAGACCCAACTTCATTTCAAAGCCTAATAATGCACACAATAGTAAATGTTCTAAAATTGACAATTTAAATTAGAAGTATGATGAATATTCACCAAGGATATTAAATGGTGGATTATATGTTCAGACTATATGTGGGTTAAAATGTGGCTACCACCAGGGTAGAGCCCATCATACAGTTCCCATAAGGGGACCCTACCTTCATCACCAAGTTGCTTACCCAAAGATATAAAATGGTTTATTGTTTAAATCATAATGATTTGAGTAATAATGCTTCAAATAGTTTACATTATATTTTTGGAGAGAATAATGCTCAAGAGATCAAAATTTAAATCAATAAAAAATGGTTTAAATTAATCATTATGAGTATTATAAAAAACAACTTATATATGTGTGTGTGTGTGTGTGTGTGTGTGTGTGTGTGTGTGTGTGTGTGTGTGTAGTGTCATAAAATTGTGACCCTTGCAATTTTCGACCGTACTAGGGTCTTCATGCATGTAAAATCGAATCCCCTAGCCTGATCAGTGACCAGAGACTGCTCAACCCCCAAAACTGCTTCTCCCTTTCCCTCTGCACCACCTTGTCTGCACTCTTCCCTAGAGAAAAGGGTAGGATAGGGGTGTGGTGCCCCTATCCCCCCTAGGATAGGGGTGTGGCACCCCTATTCCTGCCCTATTTTGGGGCAAGACCTTTCTTGAGTTTGCGTAGAAGGTTGTGTAGTGAGTGGTAAAAATTCCCCGATGTCAGCCCATGATGAAAATCAGTTTCATTAACCCTAATTGACAAGTATATAAGTTGCATTTTTCCTCTCATTTGCATTAGTTGGATGGGTGGGAAGTTTACATGAGATCAAGCATTCAAGAGCATTCAAGAATTCAAGCATACCTTTCCAGCATTGAGCATTCTCAAGTCTCCCTTCAAGGCTAGGTGTTACATTCAAGTCAAGGATTCAACCATTGAAGAGGAGATTCATTCCAACATTCAATTCCACACAAGCAAATATACCTACAATCTATCTACAACCTCCCTTGAGGTGATTTACATTCTAGTCTTTCATTTACATTTACTTGCAAGTACTTTCTTTCATTACTTGGTTAATTCCAAAACTGGGGTTTGACTTGAAGGAGAACCCCCAATCCCAACCCATTTTCCTTTCTTTTCTGTGTCTAGGTTGCAGGTGCACAGTTGTACTTTCGGATTTGGAATTCATTTGTAGAGGTGAAAAAATCCTTTTCATTTCACTGATTTTTTAGAGGACCATGTACATTCTTGCCATGGTCCAAGCAACTTTTCCTCAAATTTGCAAGGCGGCTTTGTCTCGACATATTACTGCCAAATCCAAGTGCACAACTTCATCTCACACTTCGATCTAAAGTTATAATCAGTTCTTTGTCACTTTTTGCACTTAGTCTCTGTACATAATTCAATAAATTCCTTTCCATTCAGAGTAGAAGAGGGGATTGTCTTATCATTTAAAATTATATCTTCTTCTTTAGAGGTTGAATCTAATGTATTTCCCCCCCCCTCCTCTTCCAATATAATACGTGAAAAGTGTTTGAAGGGAAATCCGTAGTGAAACTCTCATCTCTCCTTGGAGGGAAAGGGTAGTTTTCCTCTTGATCTCTCATTCACACATTTTTCACCCACCATTACATTTTGGTGAACCCGACGTCTTGCATGCTTTCCTTTGAACAAAATTACATATTTTTCATTTGCAAGTTTAAATTTTCTGCAAACTTAGTGGTTAAATCATTAAAAACCCTAGTTTTAAAAATTAAAATTGAACTTGTAATTTGTAAAAATTGCTTGTGGTTATCTTAGATCTGAAAATTATTTTGTTTGTCAAATTCAATTTCCTCATTGTCTTGTTCAATTTGCAAATCAAATTTACAAAATTAAGTGGTTACTTGTTAAAACCCTAATTTTCAAAAACCATCTTGAACTTGTGCAAATATTGGATTTCCATTTAATTTTCAGATTTCTGATTGTTCTCAGACTTGTTTTCATTACTACAATTCAAATTTTCAACTTCCCTCATTTTTCCCAAAATTCAAATTTCAAAATTAAGTGGTTAGATCATAAAACCTTAATTTTCAAATTTAATTGGCACCACTTAATTTTCAAATTTAATTGGATTTTGTGCAAATTTCAATCAAATTTCATTCCAATTTAGATTTCTTAACATTTTTCAAGGTGTCCCTATCCATTAGGTTTGACTTTTTTCAAATTTGCAATTCATTTTCTCTTTTTCTTCAAAACCCTAATAGGGTCCTATTTTTACATTTGAACCTTAATTTCGCCCATCTAGACATTGTAAAATTCACCAATTTTTGGGGTTAGCTTTGAAATCATCGTAACATTCATCCCTGAAATTTTTTGAAATAAGTTGGTCAGACCATGTGCATTCCTGCCACAGTCCTCGACTTTTTTCCCGAAATTTTGGGAGATTGTTGTGACTATATTTAATAGCCTAAATTCATAAGATTGGCTAATTTTGTCAATTTTTTATCCCTCTAGAATTGAAAATACCTCCAAAATTCAACATTTCAAATTTTCAAGAAATTTTTTAAAATTAAGAGGTTAATTATAATCTACCCTGATTTTAAAGATTCTCGTTTTAAAATTACGTGGTATTCCCTTAGCCCTAATTTTAAAATTCCAATTTCCTTTCATTTTTGGAAACTGTGTCATCCTCTTCCTCCAACAAAGTTCAAATTGTGTAATCATTATTTTCTTAAATTTTGCATTACTCAATTTTGTAAGCTTTGTTCCTATACTTCAAAATTCAAATGCATGAGTTTTACCACTATTAGTCCTACCTATACTATCCCTGTTAGATGAAGCATTAGAATTAAGGCCTTCCAAGGTTTAATTATTGAGGAGATGAAGCCTAATTTGGTGACTTCTTTAATGAGGATCATGCTAATTCTTCCCATCCTAATCATTTGCCTATTCACCCCATTGATGAATTCCATGATGAAGAAGCTTTAACTAGGGTCTCTATAGATGAACTTTCCACATTGGACAATCAATTTGATAACTTTCAACAATGGATGTCCCAAGAATACCCTAATAGTGAATCTCTTCCATTAATTGAAGGCCTTAAGCGCATGATTCAAAGTGATAAGAATGGAATTGATATATTATGTGGCATTGCACATATTTTTAATTCTAATGTCATGCCTATCAAGAGTTGTTGTGAAAACCTAGGTTATTCACAACCTTCAACACAAGTCAATCCTTCAATTCCTTTGACTACTCTTATGACTAGTATTCCTACTTTTACCTCTAACATCATGGCTACATCAACTCATAATTTCATTCCCATAACCATTGGTCATGGGGTAAATCCCTCTTCTTCATTTAATCCTCCATCTTTACCTATGTCCTCCATAAGTATTCCTATTATTCCTCAACCAATCAATGTGACACAAGGGGCAATTCCTTCAACAACTTTGTTCCTCCTTTAAGTGTCCCTTTTCCTACCCAATCATCACCTATGCCTACTTATCATAATATCCCACCATATTATTCTCAGTCCATGCCTTCTTTCAATAAGATCACACCACCTTCTGAATCAACTATGTCTAACATCAATTCTTCTACCGAAGCGACAATTAACAATCTTTCTCAAACCGTGTCTTCCTTAAAATAAAAAATTGCTTCTATGATTCAATCCAAGATTAGTGTACCCACCTTTGATGTTGCTAGCCCACTTTCTCTTGATATTGTTAAATTCGTGCCACCTAAACATGTTGAGGTCCCTCAATTAGAACTCTATAATGGAAAAGGTGATCCTCTTATGCATGTCAAAACATTTCAAACCTTGTGTACCGATTTTGCTTACAATCAAAGATTGCATGATACGGATTTACAATGGTATTTCTCTTTTCCTTCTTATTCTATCACTTCTTTTCAACAACTGGCAAATGCTTTCATCCAACAATTCAAAACAACATTGGTCCTAAAATCACTTTGACTGATCTAATGCATTGTAAACAAGGTGTTAAAGAAAAAGTGACTGATTTCATTGGTAGATATAAGCATTTGTGTGCTCAAATTTCTTTTCTTGTACTGGATAATGATATTTAAATAATTTTTATTTCTAATTTGCTAAAAGATATCAAGGAAAAGCTTCTTTTGTTTGAGTTTACTTCCTTTCCTAGTTTGTGCAACACTCCACAACTATCAACTAGTTGAGTCAAATGGAGCAATCCACTCCTATGGCTCCGAGTGATAAGGGGGAGAGAGTTCAACAACTATTTACGAAGTTAAAACTAACAAATAAACTTCATCAAGTTCAATGATACAATCAACAACAACAATGTGAATGCTACAACAGGTGTGCCTTCTATTTCTAAATTTTTCCAAAGAGAAAGATAGTTTACTCCTTTGAATGAATCTTTACATAGTATTATGTCTCATTTGTTGCAAAGAAATGTTATCAAACTTCCTCCTATAAAACTAGTTGATCCTTCTAAACTTTCATCCCCTTATTTTGATAACAATTCATTTTGTCAATTTCATCGTTAGCCTGGTCATGATACTAAGAAATGTTTCACACTGAAAAATAAGATTCAAGATTTGATTGATAATAATACTATATTTGTGGTAGGTGTGAATGATAAAGGGAATAGATCAGTAGATCCTCCTAATCAAAATCTTAATATTTTCATTGATCCCTTTCCTTCTCATACCTCTAACATGATTGAGATTGTTCCTACTTCTCTCTCTTCTGAGGAATTCACCTCTATGGCTTCAAACTTGGTAAATATGGTAGAAAAATAAGATACGCCTAAGGATCCTTGCATTACATTTGACCCTAGTGAGACCATTAGAGCACCGGATGGCCCTTTATATATAATTGCGAAGGTTAAGGATATCCCTTTCCATGGAGCTCTTGTTGATCCCTCTTGCATGGTTAATGTCATCACTAAGGAGTATCTTTTCACTTTATGATTGCATAAACCAATATATGAGGCTTCTAATGTGGTTGTGAAGTTATTTGATGGATTCTCTTGTCCTACCAATGGCTCTATCACCCTTCTTGTTGAAGTTCATACTAAATCTATGGATGTTAACTTTGTTATCATTCCTTCTTCCGAGCAATTCCGTGTGAAGCTGGGCTATCCTTGGGTATCTTCCATGAAGGCTATTTCTTCTCCAATCTATAAATGTTTGAAATTCCCTCACAATGGAAAAATCATAACTGTGAACCATAGCTTATTTAAACCATCTGAAAGAAGCTCCAGTGTTCCTATTGATTTTTTTTTGCCTAAGCAATTTCAATCTCTTCCATCAAGGAGTGATGCTCTTTTTCAATCTTATAAAAAATGGAAGAAAGATATGATATTATCCTTAAGTCAACCTAGATCCCCAACACTTAACATTCCTATCATTCTTGAAGATGAAGTTCTCCCCCTAATGGATAGAACTAATCTTCTTCCTAAAGAAGATCCTCAACCTATTCCTATGGATGCGACTATACCTTCTCCTAAGAAGAACAACAATATTATTCATAAGGTTAGACCTGTACCTCTTCCTCATGATGGACTTGGTCTCCTTCTTACACCTAACAGTCCTCCTTTGTATGGAATAGTTCCATCTCCTTCCTCTTATCGAGAGAAGAGGCTTGCTTCTCTTCTTTTTCAACCTAAAATACCTCAACCTAAACCTTCAACTATCAAGGAAAGAAACACTCCTACTTTTTCAAGTGTTCCTCCTCCTTCTCAGCCTTCCACAAAGACTTGATGAAATCATTGTGTGAGAGAACGCCGATGAAGATGTCGTGTTCAAGCTCATGAAGTTGTCCCTCAAAATTCTCAATATCCTAAGACTCCAATAGTTGACATGACTCCCTTTCATCCTAAGCAAGATGTTCAACCTACATCTCCAAATAATTAGTTGCGCAAAACATGTGATGGCTTTACTTCTATTCATGTTCTTGCTCCTCTTTCTCTAAACTTTGATGAAGAAATGGGTAAAAATGTTATTCATGATGGAAATACAACTCCTAATGCTTCTGATAGTGAGTATGAATATGTTGATGTGGACAAGCATTTATCCACTGAATTTTCACAAACTCTAATCCTAGCTCTTAGAGTCAAACAAAGTGACTTACCACATGAGCATAGTCCTTGTTTGGATCTTGTGATAGCTCCATATGTTGTGCTTGATGTCTCTCCTCTTACATGTTTCTCACCTTCCGGAAATAGTGATCAACAAGATCAAGAGGTGGATGTCATGCTAGATTAGCAACATTATCACCGTAGATTTTCTCTCCCTCTCCTCTCTTTCTCTTTTATGGCTATTCTTCTATATGTATCCTTGTTCTTCTATTATCCCCTTAATGTCTACTTGAGGACGATGCAAACCATTGAGATATATTTGGTTCTCTTTCATGATTCTTATCTTCCCTTTCTTCCAAGGAAGTTTCCTTTCTTTGGGGAATGATGATTAATATATGCACATACATATATGATATACATGAGTTATCATACAACACACTGACCTCGAGGAAAGTGAAACTACCTTGTATTTTGTGTTCATTATCTTTGGGTTTATTCCTCGAATGGGGACTAAATCCTTGCGATAATATGCTCCCTCTCTTCTCTCTCTCTTGGGTGTATCCTACCTTAAATAAATCGCTCCCGATAAGGTGTGCATGGTCACTTTAACGTGGGGGCATACACTCTGCTCATATTCTCCTTCTTGATACTTAAGAATTGCTTAGTGAACTTTGTTTTTCTTTGTAATCTTTGGTATCCTTGCTTTCATGACTCATAGTGAGGGGAACTTTGATACTTGCAGTCATGGTTCTCCCCTTCTCGATCTTCCCTTTTACTTTTTCAATCGAAGTCGTAAGATCTTAAGTCCACTAGGGGCTTGGAAAATCTTGCCTCCTTGACATGGTAAAAGTCTTTCAATCTTGTTTCCTTGTACTTTACCGACAATATTGGCGTATGCTAATACTCGCACTAAAGTGGGGGCTAAATGTAGTGTCATAAAATTGCAACCCTAGCAATTTTCAACTGCATTAGGGTCCTCATGCATGCAAAATCGAATCCCCTAGCTTGATCGGAGATCGAAGACTGCTCAACCCCCAAAAACTGCTTCTGCCTTGCCCTCTGCACTACTCTGTCTGCACTCTGCCTTGGAGAAAAGGGTAGGAAAGGGGCATGGCACCCCTGTCCCCCCTAGGGATAGGGGTGTGGTTCCCCTGTCCCTGCCCTATTTTGGGGTAGGAACTTTCTTGAGTTTGCATTGAAGGTTGTATAGTGAGCGAGAAAACTTCCCTGTTATCGGCCTGTGACGAAAATCAGTTTCATTAACCCTAATTGAAAAGTATATAAGTTGAATTTTTCCTCTCATTTGCATAAGTTGGATGGGTAGGAAGTTTACATGAGATCAAGCATTCAAGAGCATTCAAGAATTCAAGCATGCCTTTTCAACATTGAGCATTCTCAAGTCTCCCTTCAAGGCTAGGTGTTGCATTCAAGTCAAGGATTCAACCATTGAAGAGGAGATTAATTCCAACATTCAATTCCACACAAGAAAATCTACCTCCATTCTATCTACAACCTCCCTTGAGGTGAATTACATTACAATCTTTCATTTACATTTACTTGCAAGTACTTTCTTTCATTACTTGGTTAATTCCAAAATTGGGGTTTGAACTGAAGGCAAATCCCCAATCCCAACCCATTTCCCTCTCTTTTCTATGTGTAGGTTGCAGGTGCACAGTTGTACTTTTAGATTTGGACTCCATTTGCAGAGCTGGAAAAACCCTTTTCATTTCACAGATTTTTTAGAGGACCGTGTACATTTTCACCATGGTCCAGGCAATTTTTCCTCAAATTCGCAAGGTGGCTTTATCTTGACATATTACTACCAGATCTAGGTGCACAACTTCATCCCATGCTTAGATCTCAATTTATAATCAGTTCTTTGTCACTTTTTGCACTTAGTCTCTGTACATAATTCAATCAATTCCTTTCCATTCTGAGTAGAAGAGGGGATTGGCTTATCATTCTCATTTCATTCAGAATTCTATCTTCTTCTTTGAAGGTTGAATCTAATGTATCCCCCCCCCCCTTCTTCCAATGTAATGTGTGAAAAGTGTTTGAAGGGAAATCCGTAGTGAAACTCTCATCTCTCCTTGGAGGGAAAGGGTATCTTTCCTCTTGATCTTTCAATCACACATTTTTCACCCATCATTACATTTTGATGCCATTACAATATATATATATATATATATATATATATATATATATATATATATATAATGGTGAAATAAAAAACAATTAAAATGGTTAGAATAAGTAACAAGTAAAAAATGGTGGACCCCAATTTTGATGTCTTGCTTATTAAAATAATGGTAGCCGAATATGTAATATTTAAAATTTAAACCATTGTAGACGTGAACCATCTTTTGGAAAAACAAAGACCACCTTTAGAACTAGAAAAGGTTTTCTCAAAATGTGATGTTATACCGAAAAAAGCTAAAGTTGCCTTCCTATTTTAGGGTTGAAAACTTCAGATAATAAAATAAAACATACTGGGCCCCAACTTTTTCTATGTAGTATTGATATCTATAAAGGCCAAAAAGGGTCTCAGCGAAAAGGTCACTTACACAGAAAAGGATATCGATGAAATTTTAGGTTTAACAAAAGATTATGCCGCTTTGGTGCCTAAATGGGAAGTTTTAGGGCATGGATATCCATCAAAGCATAAACGATGAACGAGTTTTTACCGCTGTAAATGCCCTAGTGCGAAGAGGTAATATACATAAATGTAAAATATGGAAGTTTAGGCACGACGTGTATTCATGTGAACAGTGGACAAACTTGTTTTGTAACCACACTCTTTGCATATATTGCTTCGATCAATTCCAATATCCATGGGCAGTGGATACTCTGAAATCATTCGACATTGACTGAAGATCAAAGAAATATTGAACTACGATAATGGGAGGCTTTTGTTATGGCCAAATTAGGCAAGATTCATAGAATGTGGACAAGCATGAATACATTGAGAGTAGAGGATTACTTTTGGAATACTGCACCTGCAATTTCCTGGGTAGACACATATGAGCACTAACATTGGGCATACGAACAAATTCTAAAATGTCTCAGGAAGATATTACAACTATGGGATGCTGATAATGCATATGTTGATAAAGCAATAAAAAATTTCAAGCAAAAACACAATTGACGAGATTTCCAAGGAATACTTGAACTAATAATGCACCCATGAGCATATTCTAACTATACCAGTTAAACCTCTGGCGGTTGATTGGACAAAATGTGATGAACACGGTAAAGGCATCCATGAAAACATTAACAAATCTTATTGCATCCTATGACTGCCAATGCCACGATAGATATGCTTACAAAATGTAGAGATGTGACGCGCATGGAATATAGTAATCAATAATATATGTAATAAATCAATTTATTAAAAGATTGTCAAGAAAATGTGATTCACAAGAAGCATTGGATCGGGATATAAACACCCATCAAAATATGATAGAGTATAAAATACAAATTTGCAGACTATGTGATCCCAGTATATGTCGTAATAAAAGCTTTTAAATAGAATTTGGGCATCAATCGAAGTATCTGTAAATTGTCCTATTGAAGATGGATGCGAAATATGGAAGCATAGACACGGTATATGAATTGCTCGATAAATTATTCAAAGTAATGTGGTCTCACAATTGTTGCAGGATAATGCACGAAATGAATTTGTTTTTCAAGTAAATGCAAACAGATTATTGACATTTGTCAAAACATAATGAAGAAAGGTGTGCATCCTATGGAGCCTTGGAATCAGGTATGAGCATCTGTCAAAAGTGCAGTTATGAATGCTTTGATAACATGATATGCACATAATATATTTGAAGAAATATACTTTAATTTCCAAGAAAAGGCATATAGCCAAGGCGGAACGAGTTGATTGAGAATACACACAAAATACATTTATTGAAGGTTTTAAAATCTATCAAATGAGTGCAATTCATAGAGATTCAGTGCCCATCAAAGCAAAGGAAATGTGAGGTCCTTTCCTAACATTATAGTTGGAAACATTTTGGGACATATGCATAAGGCATAAGGAAAATAGGCATAACACATGTTTGTGCCCAAAACCACAGATTGGAAAACTTAAGGATTTGCCAAACCCTTAACTGATCCAACTAGCCTTGGCCAACGAATAGGGATGGTCAAAGACCAAATCCCTCTGCACTTAAGGCTCCACTAAACCTAGGTGGGTATACCTCTCCCTCTCAAGCACAAAAAGAATTATTTAAAGTGGATTTAAGCTTTGCTAAGACAACTCTTTGCAAGAATGGCAATAATTTCCTGCTACTGTTGAGTGCTTTTATTTGAATGCTTTTGAAATTGAAAACTGAATGTAAAGATAATTGTGTATAAAGATTATTGTATTTTGGAAATAAAATGCTTTAAGGACAGTCAAGAAATATGCAATAGAATAATTCAAAAGGTTTCAGAAGAATGCTTTTCTCTCAAGGACCTTATGCATACTAAATCAGAATCTCAGAGAATGAACAGACCAATGCCTCTATCTTAGAATATATATGATACTTTGTGGACAAAGAACTTTATCAACTCAGGAGACAATATTAATAATCACTATAATGGCTAAGTATGTGTCACATAAACAATAAGAACCCAATCTCACATTTAATGTAATAGCATGTGATTCACATTACAACAAATCCTTAAACAGATTTATCAAGAGGACAAAGAATGTTTCATCAACACAAAAAGTAGACAATGTATTTGCAGTAGAAACAGTGAATCTTGTATATTAATCTTTGAGAAATGACAGTACACAAAAGCTACAATTGGAGATACTTCATTACAATTTGCTTGCACAAAAATGACACTTCTTCTTGATGAGGGGAAAAGATTAGAAGGGAAAGTGATCAAAACATAATGAAATAAACATGAAAATGCTAAAAACATAAAGAGACCATTTCACCTTGCTATTTTACCTTCTCCTTCGGATTGAGCTTGATGAAGTGAAGGTGCCCCTTGATGATGCTCCACTTGATGTGATCCTTTGATTGCTTGATGTAGAATGCTCTCCTTGTGCTCAACAAGGTAAGTGGATGGATTATTGGATTGTTGGATTTGAGTGATGGATTATGAATTCGATAGATTTGAGAGAGGATCTAGAAGAGGATGAGAGGAGAATAGAGCAGCATGAGGATGGATGAGAAGTGGATCCTCTTGTGAGGATAATATGCTCCAATTTATAGATTGGAGGAGGCCAATGGAGGGCCAAGATTGATTTGATTATGAAGGGTCAAGATTGATTTGAGATAGAAGGCATGGATCAAGGGTGGCTTGGGAAAATAAACAAGAATATAAAATTCCTTTGGAAAAAGGGGGGAGAAATTTGAATTTCAAACTTGAGGAATTAAAAATTCCAAAATAAGGATGCATTGAGGGATTCAAAGAAATTTGAATTTCTTTGAGAGATTCAAAGTTGATGTGACCCGAGTGGGAATTAAAAATAGGAGAATAATGATAAGCACGATTATGAGAGATTCTAGAAGAATTAATTAGGCTAATGTGGATTAGGAAAAGTGATTTGTAGGAATCACATGACTAGGTTAATTAATTAGAATTAATTAATTGAGTGGGTTTAGAGGAAATGATTATTGAGAGGACTTTAGAAGAATAGGGGAATAATTAATTTATTTGATAAATTAATTATTGGACTATAATGACAAGATTAATTAAATTAGATTTAATTGATTATGAGAGGAATTAGGATAACACAATTAAGTTAATTAATTATGTTGATAGGCTTAAATTGATTAAATATTAATTTTAGGTGTCTACATTTTTCCCCTCTTTGATATAGCGTCGTGAAATGATGGTATATCAAAGAAGAATAAAACATAGTGGAAGAAAAGGCTAAGGACTAGTAACATGATGCCCCAGTCATGAGATGAAGAAAAGGATAAGGACTAGTAGCATGATGCCCCATTCATGAGATGAGGAAGGATGATAAGGACTAGTAGCATGATGCCCCAGTCATGGGATGAGGAATAATGATAAGGAGGAAGGAGGATGAGGAAGGAGTGGTATGCCCCCTTGAGAGGACATGTGAGTTTGAAGAACACGAGTGTGCTCTCGAAAGGAATTAGAAGAATAAGTGATGAAAGGATGAAGATAATGAAAGAGGGAAGTAGGATGAGTTGGAGTGTTGTGAATGAAATGAGACAAAGAAAGGATAAATGGATTGGATTTCTTGTTGAGAAAGTATAGAGAGCAAACCTAGATTTGATATTGCCATGGATAGTCTACACCACTTATTATAAGAACTAGGATGATATGAAGATCCAAGGTGTGGACTAATGCTCAGTCAAACTGGAATGCCTTGCACACAATAATGCAAGTGTCGATAAACACTAATGCAAGGTTGTCGGTTCGTACAAGGAAGACCTTCAAGCACACCATGCCATGAAAACTATGCCCCATTATACACCAACCAAGAAATACCAAGATATAGGATGATCAAGCCAGTCCCTAACAAGTATAGTCCTGGGACACAAGATGAAAAACAATGCGAAAAGCTCAAGCATGCAAACAACATGCACATGACCAATTGATATCTCTTGCCAAGAGTAGGACATGGATTTGGATAAGCTGCTAGACTAGGGAAGGATGCATCCCGATGGGCAGGGTGATGGATTGATTGATGGATGAAAAAAGACAAGTTGGATGTGCAAGATCTACAGATGAGAGGATTGTTGCTTGGATTTGATTAGAAAAGTATGGATGGGTGCTTGGATTAGGCACAAGTTAGTGCAAGCTCCAGTAGATGGGGAAAGCTCAGTTTGATGGATTGTATAGGATTGGAAGGAGGATAAATGATTAGATAGGATAAAAAAGGGGGATGGATGATTGAATAGGATTGGATTGAGGATGGGATTAATGATTGAATTGGAAGAGATGGAGAATATGATTGGATAAGATAGGATTGGATTAGAAACTGGATTGGATGGGGTGGATTGGTGGATATGATTTGATTGAATGGAACCAATGACAAGGAAGAACCAAGGATTGGTAAAAGGATGGATGGATGAAAGGAGGGAGTTATTGTTTGGACAAGAGATAGATAGATGGAGTGGATGGATATGGATAAGATATGGAGGAATAAATGATGGAGGGTAGGGTGATGGAGACCCAAGGACTATGCTGCAAAGGAGTACAATGCCCCACACTAGAGGTAGTGGAATTAAGGATGAAAGGATGGTGGATAAAGATGTATGAGGTGGGAGGATAATGTGTAATGGATATGGATGGTAGAGGTTTTAAGGCTTGAAATGCCCCAAAGAATGCATGCATATACATTGTTTTGCCTCTTATATGATCAAGATGAAAGATATGAATGGAGGATTTATTTTGATAGGATGAGGGATATGAGATGGAGGGTATGGATAGGATAGTCAAGATCAAAGATAGGAAAGGAGAATGGACTTAGATATGATGCAGATGGATGGGAGGATTGTGTGGATGAAGCTTGCCCCCAAGTGTAGAGTGCAAGGGGATGAGAGGATTACACATGACGCTTGTTTGCCAAGTTTTCATCATGGTACTTACCCAAGGTGCCACAAGAAGTGGTTTTCACCATTGGATGAAATGATTTTTCTTTACTTTTTTTTTTTCTGATTTTATTATATTTTTTGTATTTTTCTTGAATTTTTGATTTTTTTGATTTTTTTGAATTTTTGGAATAGTTTGGATGGAGAAGGATAAGGATGAGTAGATATGGAAGATAGTGGATGCGTGAAAGAGGAAGGGAGGACTCAAGCATATAGTTCCATAAATGGTATCCCTTAGTATTCTTTGAACTAGAGGTATGCTCATAGATGTTGGTAATAATAATTGGGGAGATGAAATGGATAGAGGATGGAATATAAGGATCTGGAAAGGATTGGACTAACGGAATGGGATTGTGAAAAGTGGATGGTGGATAATGGATGGGGTTTTGAATAACTTATGGAAGATAAACATTGGCACACACCTTGAAGGGTGGTGGAGTAGTGGAGGAGAGTATTTTGGGTTATATGTGGATTTTGGGAAATGAGGACCCAAAATAAAGGAAGGGAATGATGGAGTTGGGATGGTGGATTTTTGGACATAAGGACCCAAAATGGATTTTGAAGATGGAGGAGTGTTAGATGGAGGATTTGAGGACTTATGAATGGGTGGAGCTTTTGGATTAACAATTTTGGATGCCAATTTTGATTTTAGTTTGGGATGCATTGCTTCTTTGGGAATCCACATAGTTTTTGATTTTTTCTTTTGGGGCCTTTGTGGCCTTTTTGATTTTTTTTTCTTTCGGATCATATTTTTCTTTTGAGCATGTCGTTTGAGGGGACATGTTGATCCTTTGATTTTTGTGGATTTTGAGCTTTATGCTTTTTAGATTGGGCATCCAAATTGCTTCCAATAGAAATGGGATGGGTGCATGAGGATGAAGGATTGATGGATTTTATGGATGGGATCGTGGAAAAAGAGTGTTGGGAGGAATTCAAGGATGTGTGCTTTTGTTGATCTTGCTTAGGGGTTATTTGAGGTGATGGAGTGGTGGATGGAGGGATGTAAGGACCCAATATGGATGGAAGAGATGGAGGATTGAGCATTGGAACATAGGGGCCCAAAATGGATGGAAGGAATGAAGGGTTTAACTTTGGAACATAGGGTCCCAAAATAGATGCGAAAGATGAGGGATAACGAGATTTTGATTTGTATAAGGGAGATTTGGATTTAGGAGGAATAAAGGATGTACCAACATCTTGAGCATTATCTTGAGGACCCGTATTATTTCGGAAACAAGATGCGAGTCCATTTTGAGGGGGATGAGATGTGGATGGAAGATTAGGATCTTTAGATGGATTGGGATCATGACATGGAGATGAAGGGGTACTTTGGTCTTGACTAGAGAGGGTATCATGAGATGGAGTGGGAGGGGTGATTGGATCATGAGATGGAAGAGGATCATGCAATGATAGAGGAATCATATGATCATGAGAGGAAGTGGAGGGAGATGCATCATGAGATGGAGTGGAGGGAGATGTATCATGAGATGGAGAGGTTTCTATGCTAGCATTCTTTAGAAAAAGCTTTTGGCATGTTTAGAGTTGTGGGGATTGTGTGATGGAGGAAGGTATGGAAGCTTTGATGTGAGTATATGGGGAAATGGGAGTATCATTAAGTGTGGGGGATTGGGATTTGTTTTGAGGTGGAGGTGATTGGGGTGGATGGAGGATTTGAGGAGATTTGGCCACTTTGCTTTGAGGTGAGGATTTTGTCTCCTTTGCTAGCATGTCTTGGATAAGATTATGAATGATGGATTTGGAGGATGTGGACAATATGGACTTTGGAGGATTGGGATTAGATGGAAAATTGGGATTGGATGGGGGATTAGGGTTAGATGGAGGATTGGGATTGGATGAAGGATTATGATTGGGATTGGGAATGGAATTGCAGGGAGGATTAGGATAATGGATTGGGGAATTAGGATTAATGATTGGAGGACTATGGAGTAAAGGATTTGGATGGGGAGTAGAGGTAATGAATGCATTGTAGAAGGATGGGGATTGGGATGTAGATTGGGGGAAATGGAGGTATACTTATTTGATTAGAGGAGTATGTGGATGAGGGGTAATATGGAGATATGGATGGGGAATAAGATGGAGACATGGATGAGGGATAAGATGGATTTCCCTTGTCGAAGGTAGAGGAAGGATAAGAAATATGGTATAGATTGGGATTGGGTGTAATGTGTTGAGGTGGGATGGATGAAGGTATGATGAGAGAGTGGAGATTATGGGATTAACTTGGTAGGTAGGTTCATGAATTTCTATGAGCATCTTCTCATACCAAGCTTTGAAATTTTGGGTAGTCATGTTGAGAGTGAAGGATTAGATTGGAATTGGAAAAGATTATGAAGATGAGGATTTGGATTTGGCTTGGAATGATGATGGATTAGATTTGATTAGGTTTGGATTGGATTGGATTTGATTTGGATTGGAATTGGTCCTTGGATTAGGACTTGATTTGATTGGATTAGTTGATTGATTGAATGGATTGGATTGAGTTGGTTTTGATTTGATTTGATTGGATTTAATTGGATTGAATTGAATTGGGTTGGATTAGGTTGGATTTGATTGGATTTGGTTTGATTGGATTGGATTGGATTAGTCCTTGGATTAGGACTTGATTGGATTTTGATTAGATTTGGATTTGGATTTGGTTTGATTGGATTGGATTAGTCCTTGGATTAGGACTTGATTGGATTTGGATTAGATTTAGATTTGGATTTGGTTTGATTGGATTGGATTGGATTAGTCCTTGGATTAGGACTTGATTGGATTTGGATTTGGATCTAGATTTGGATTGGAATTGGTTAAATTGGATTGGTCCTTGGATTAGGAATTGGTTTGATTGGATTTGATGGTGAATTGGATTTGATTGGATTAAAGGATTGTATGATTTCTTGATGGAGGATTGGATAACCGGATTAGGAATATGGATGGATTTGATTGGTTGGAAGTTTGGAGATTTGATTGGATTAGAGGAAGAATGAATATTAGTTGAGGAAGGATGATTGTTTGAATGGATGAAAGTGGATTGGGGATTGGAGAATTTCTTGGATAGATAGAAATGGATGATGACAAGATGGAGTTTGGAAAGAGGGATGATTGATTGGTTGTGGGGGATGGAATTGGCAAGAGATGTCAAGTAAAGAAAACACAATGGTCAAAATAAGTTAGACTCAAAAGACACTCATGCTCCTTCACAACATATCCTATGGTGAGAAAAGATAATAGTCAATGGATCCCAATTGTTTTCCCAACTACGCTTACCAGAGCAGACACTTAGATGCTTGACCCCACTGGCTCCCCTCCATGACACTCACTTCTCGGGGCAGCCAAGCATCAATTCCCATGAAAACTCCTCATGGCGAACTTTGTGTCTCTACTAAGGGCCGCAAAAATATGGGTGGCTTCGGAGGTCTGACCTCCTGCACAAATGACTAGAAGGTTTTTGGCCACTATGAACAAGGTGTTTAGTAAGTCTTCTCGTTAGGAGCTACCCTTCAAAGTTGCACAAGCGCAATTGAGGCCTATAGCCCAATGAAGCACCAAGAACTTAGTAGTCACGCAAGCATGATTGATATCTCTAGGATCCTACTAAGCACCCAATGTGAGAGTGAACTCTCATATAGCCCCAACCATTGACCCTTTTGTAGTCAATGGCCTATTTATTATAGTGAGTTGGGAATCCCAGGTCCGGGTGTACTCACTTGGGTCATTCCTCTCTTACCTTCTCAAAGAGAAAGTTGGGAGGGCAGACTTGCTAAGGGTAAGCATGCAATCAAACAAGAAAAGGTTCAAGGGTTGGGATTTCTGATTGTCTATGTAGACAAGAGCATACTCTCCTACCTCTACACTTTCCTCAAACACAAAAAGCAAGAGTTCTTTTACCCCTAATTAGATTTAGGTGCCTAGAATAAAATAATTAATAAAAACACAATGTTTGGTCAGATTTTCTTAGGAAACCTGCAAAACAACTTGATTAGTAGTTTGAAAATGAAGTCTTCAACAAGCGTCCTGCAAAAAGACAACAAAATGACAAATTTTTTTTTTTTTTGATTTTTTAGAAATGAGTAGAAAAACAAGAATAAAAACTTTTCTACTACTGACAAATGTGGATTTGGAGGAAACTTTGATGGGTAAATGGGGTTTGACTAGGTTTTCACCACTTTCCAAGGGATAGGCAAACATAAAATGGGGATTTTGGAGGAGAGATGAAGGAATGGAAAAATTTGTCCAAGAGGGACAAAGAAGCAAAAGTTGGAGATAGACAATATGGGAAAATTTGGAGGTGATTGGATAAAAGTGGAAGGAGTTATGGCAAACCCTAAAAATAGAGGAATGTGGGATTTTGGGCTTCAAAAAGTGGATTTTGGGATATGGAACCCAAGGAAGGAAATGTGCAAAATGAAATTTGGGGGATCTAGTCAAATTTGGAGGAAAATGGAGTGAAGATAGAGAAGAAAGTGTGAAAAAATAGAAATTGCGAAAATGGAGTGAAGATAGAGAAGTGATTAATTCCTGCGAATGCGCTGATTTGCAGACAGTTGTGCTTGCGCTAATAGACTGATTATTAAAACTTACACAGACAGATAACAAGAAATGAAAAAAATGCAGATGCGTTGATTAGCAGGCGCTCGCGCTGATGCGCGGGCGCACGCACTGAAACGCGGGCACTCGCGTTGATACAACTAGAGTTAGTGCCTAAAAATTTCAAATTTGAATTTTTACAAAAATGCTTGCACTAATCGCAGAGCTGTCGTGCTGGAACAGAAACATAAAAGAAATAGAAGATAGATAGAAGAAGAAGAATGAGGAGGAGATGGAAGAACGTGCAGAGCGGTCGCGCTGAAGCTGAGGTGCTCGCACTGAAATACAGAGCCGCCAAAAAAAAATTTTGATTTTTTTTTTGCAGTCGCGCCGAACCCAACGCCGTCGCGCTGATTAACAAGCACTCACGCTGATCCAGAAATGCTCGCTTTGATGCACGTGCACTCGCGCTAAAGCGTGAACCTGCAAAAAAATCTTCACAAAAACTCAAATTTTGTTAAATTAGGGACGTGGGTCCCACCAGGTGTGCCAAAATGAAGAGGGAAAAAGATTAGAAGGGAAAGTGATCAAAACATAATGAAATAAACATGAAAATGCTAAAAACATAAAGAGACCATTTCACCTTGCTATTTTACCTTCTCCTTCGGATTGAGCTTGATGAAGTGAAGGCGCCCCTTGATGATGCTCCACTTGATGTGATCCTTTGATTGCTTGATGTAGAATGCTCTCCTTGTGCTCAACAAGGTAAGTGGATGGATTATTGGATTGTTGGATTTGAGTGATGGATTATGAATTTGATAGATTTGAGAGAGGATCTAGAAGAGGATGAGAGGAGAATAGAGCAGCATGAGGATGGATGAGAAGTGGATCCTCTTGTGAGGATAATATGCTCCAATTTATAGATTGGAGGAGGCCAATGGAGGGCCAAGATTGATTTGATTATGAAGGGTCAAGATTTATTTGAGATAAAAGACATGGATCAAGGGTGGCTTGGGAAATAAATAGGAATATAAAATTCCTTTGGAAAAAGGGGGGAGAAATTTGAATTTCAAACTTGAGGAATTAAAAATTCCAAAATAAGGATGCATTGAGGGATTCAAAGAAATTTGAATTTCTTTGAGAGATTCAAAGTTGATGTGACCCGAGTGGGAATTAAAAATAGGAGAATAACGATAAGCACGATTATGAGAGATTCTAGAAGAATTAATTAGGCTAATGTGGGATTAGGAAAAGTGATTTGCAGGAATCACATGACTAGGTTAATTAATTAGAATTAATTAACTGAGTGGGTTTAGAGGAAATGATTATTGAGAGGATTTTAGAAGAATAGGGGAATAAATAATTTATTTGATAAATTAAATTATTGGACTATAGTGACAAGATTAATTAAATTAGATTTAATTGATTATGAGAGGAATTAGGATAACACAATTAAGTTAATTAATTATGTTGATAGGCTTAAATTGATTAAATATTAATTTTAGGTGTCTACACTTCTTCCTATAAAATTTCCCAATACATACGACTTTTAGTCCCTACAATAGTATGATCTTTCCCCCAAAAAACTGTGTCCTGTTTGATACAAAACGACTCAATACAAATACATATGCTAAAAGACACGAATGAAAGGACACACCCTTTCATTATCTTAACAACTAATTGAATAGTAATTAAAAATCCTAACTAAGATATCAATTATATTACACAAACTAAAACACAACACTAATACTTTTGATCCAGTCGTCGTCCACATTTTTTAATATGCCGCAGGTAGCCTAGATCCTTGTATGTTGTAGCGTTGAAGATCACATCCTTGGCTGTATTCTCGATCACATAAAAATTCTCCAACTGATCGCTCGTGTTGTTCATGTCAAGGACATCTTCTTTGGCAATGTCTTGGGCTGCACTAAGCATAGACTTGCACTCAGAGATCCAGACCATTTTGTCTTTGATCACACCTTTATCATCTACCATATTGGGAACCCCATGTTGAACAATATGTTGGCATTCATCAAAATTCAGACTTAAATTCCTTTGTAATTTCCTCATGTGTAACAAGAAGACCCTGCACCTTCTTCGTTACTTTCTCTCTGGTCGATGCATCCTATAACAACATGTCGAGTCTATCTCAAATTCTCGTGTGAGAAATCATATTATCCATGTTCCTCTGATATTCACCCTAGAATATGTCCAATGCTTTCTCGATATTGTCATATCTCTTACTTAGCAACACACAAGCGGTATCGGCCCTAATGCTTCTCATCTTCTTTTTCAACTTATTGTGTTCATAAGATAGCTTTCCAAATTTTTCTTCCATTGGCCTCTCGAATCTATAATTTGGGGAACTGGGTGTCCACTCCTCTTAAGGGTCTCTTCATATAAAGCCTTATACTTATTCTTCTCTGCTATCTCATGTTTCATTTGGACCTTATTGAATTTTGAAATATTAATACCCATATAAGCTGTGACCATGGGATCTACTTCTCCAACTTTCAAAGTCATCATGTGACCAAAAGCTTTATCTACATCAATGATATTTGGCCTTTTATTAGGAGGATATAAGGCCCACAATAACATTTCTTCATCCTTTGGATCATATCTTGATCCAAAAAAATATCCTGCACTCCTTGGATGTTCAATTTCATATCCTTATTATCTGAATGTAACAAAGAATAAAAAATAAATGAAGCACTCAGGTCCCATCCTGGAAACACAATTATTCTTGTCTCTACTAGCAATTGTCTGCCCTTTTGCAGGGTCATAGTCTCAACTTCTATGTCAATATCTTTCTTCAACCTCTTCCTCATTTCTGCTTCATTCTCAGGGGTAAAGTTTGGTACTGCTTTCCTTAATTTCTTACCCTTGAAGTGGTATAGGAATGATTTGAATTCCTTAGACTTATTGAATTGATCATCAGATACAAAAGAAACATGCTCTACCATTCTTTCATCTATTTCTGCATTCAAAGCCACATAAGTCTATTCCCTGCTTCTGAGTCCTTCTCCTTCTTAGGTGCACGAAGCTTGGAAACTACTTCATTTTCCCCTGAATCACTTTGGACTAGTTGTCTCTCCATCTTTTCTAGTCTCTGCCTTCTTTCCTCTAGCTTCTTTTCCAAGGTCCCCATAACTTTTGCAAGCTCTTCCACCTCCTTATTCTTTCACATGTCTTCAAATTCATCTTCTTGATGGAAGTAGTCTCCCAACTCCTGTCTTTTCCTTCTTGAATGGATGTAACCCTCAGGATCATAGTATGCTCTAGATGTGTGCTGAAACAAGTTGTATTCATCCACCAACTTCCTGTCAATGGCCTCATATGCCTTGGTTGATACAATTTTAAAATCCTGAAAGTGAAGTGTGCCAGGGAGGAAAGCTTGCTTGTGTGCTCCTTTGAAATGTTTGGCATTAGACACACTTAACTGCCTTACAATTTCCAAGAAGGAAATCCTATCTGGTGTAGGCTTTGCTAGCACATATTGATAACCCTCAAATCCATAGCATCGAAGAAAAGTGAAATTTTGGCATGAGTACCAATCACCCCAGTTGTGATTGACCTTTGGATTTTGGTACTCATGAGGCCCAAGAAAATTCTTGACCTCCTCAAAAAATGATCCTTGTCGAGGCTCACCAAAGAGCAAGAAAACTGGTTTGACGAAGAATTCCTCAAATTTGAGGTAATGAGAATTCACAAATCTATAATCCCGAAGAGAAACCCATAATTGCACTGGTTGCTCCTTTCCATCCTTCCCAACTGTATTTACATTTAATTATTCTGACCATAACCCTCTAAGTTTCCCATAAAATAAAACAATATGCATTAACAATGAATAATGCTTGAAATATTTGTCTGGATTATCCTTCAAGTTCAACAAACCTTCATGCAATCTGTCTACCAGGTATGAAGCAAAGTCAAAAACCCTGGGCTCATGCCTCTGAATTTCTAATACTAGAACCAGCGGTCCTATGTTTGCCACATTAGGAGCTTCAACTCCTCCCACCTGACCACAAGCCATATATGTATATTGCAGATACTTCTTGAAAATAGTCATGTCATAGGGAGGATCATCTTCCTCTGTTAGTCTCCCCTTCTCTGCTTTGTGGACAGTGAGGTTCCAACCCTAGTATGTAGTGTCCACCTTCCTGTACTCCTCTTCCAAATCTACAAAGATAAAGGCATATCCGCCTCCAAATCTACTGCAAAAACTTCCTGAATTGTAGCCTTTGCAAAGTGCACTAGAGTAGTCCCATCAGGCAACATAATACATCGCTTGTTTGCATCATAATGTCTTACTAAAAGCTTCAACAAATCGATATTTAAAAACACATTGGGTGCTACAAGTTTACCTAGACCAGTTTTCTATGGGTTTGAAATTGGTATGGGCTCATCCCTGCGGAAGTAATGGAAAAGGAACAACTCGTGCCCTCGCACTGTGGTGAATATGTCTCCAATATCTCTGTATCTATCCTCCAACTGGTCGCGGATAGGAAAATTTACCTTAGCTCTGCGTGACCTAGCTCTTGGAGATCCCATTTGGTCTATCATGTCCTGATTTAGCTTTCTTTGGACCTCACTGACCTTACCCTTTGATTTCTTTGCCATGGTACTGGATATTTTGGCAACCTTTCGCTACCCTTTTGAGGTTGACCCCTCCATCTCTGCAAATTCCTTCACTCTATGCTCAATAACTCAAAAATTTTCTCAATAAGCACTTGATATCTTTCTGCAATAACTTCGTGAGAAAAGCTGCTTTGCAATACTGGTTATATGTCCCAAGGAGTCCAATCTTGCAATTGATTATTACAAATCTTGATGGATTTTCTTCGTGTGGCAATGGATCTACTCAATTGATGCATTTAATGGAAACCATTTTGTCAGTTCTTCTTCATCAAGACATCCAATGGCTAATTAGCAAGACTCCTCCCGACGATTCAAATGTTTGGCACTGGTTGTTATGACTTTACCGCTTTTTTCTTTTTGATCGGCACAAACTGTCTTGACCCACTTATCGGGTCTCGGGATATCAATTTTTTCTTTATCCCGATGGTCATCACTTCAATCTCGGCATTGCCTTTTGTTTTAATGCTCCATTGGCATAACTCTCCCCGATGCATCCACCTTTGGTTTACTTTTATTTAACTCATCGAGTGTCGGCATAGTTTATTTCATTCCCTCCGATGCCCCAATGATCTCAATATTTAAATCTGCATTTTGACTAAGACCACCGCATTATCAACATAACTTATCTCGAGGAACTCCTTGCACTTACCATTTTCCTAAACAGACCTATTGGGTTTTGGCATAACATAAAAGTTCTTCTTCCGATGTCTCAATGAATCCTCATTAGAGGCTTTCTTTATTGGTATAACTCATGCCGATGCCCCCGCAAGTGCTTCTATCTTCATCAGGGATCAGAATAGCCTTTTTCTATTCCTCTCGAAGTCCTGATGAGTTCCTGATGCCCTTTTTTTTTTATTCTTCCAAGTTTGTTTTATCGGTATATGTAATACCGATAGCTCCGCCTTCTGATTCTCCATGTCATTAGGGATCGTTCTAGCTATTTCTGCATTACTCCGATATGGTTCTTTTTTCTGATGGGTTCGCCTTCGGTTTCCTTTAGTCATCTGGTATTGGGATAAAAATTTCTCCTTACTTCCGATCTCCCAATACTATATGATAAGCTTTTCCATACTGTTATAAGTTATACCGATGGTTTCATAAGTTATTGATATAGCAATTTTTATGCTTTGCCGATAAGCTGATACAAGCCGATAGAAAACAACCGCCTACTACTTCGTTGGAATAAGCTATCTCGATGGAATGACCTTTCCAAGAGTGCACACCGTGTTGAGTATTTTTGAAGCGCTCCAATGAGTCCGCGCTCTGTTTCATCGGTATAAGTGATGTCAATAATCCTCCTTTGGCTTGCCAATGTAGTTTCATCGGAACTACTTATGCCGATAAGTGAAATTTTGCAATTTAGCACAAATGAGCCATCCATCCTGTAAATTGATGATCCCAACTTGTCCCACAGGGTCTTAAACATACTAGAAGACAATCCTTGATCACACCATGATGACTCCTCTATTGACAAATGCTTCATAATGGATTCCTCGTGCAGTCTATACTCAGTGCATGCCCTTAGTGTGCCCAAGTGATACCTTGACATTCCTGAAATAGTTGATCCTTAGAGGACTTTACTTGTTCTAATAAGGTTCCTGCACATGCAAACCAGTAATAAATGCTCATATGATAAAATAAAAAGGCCTCTATGTAGCATAAAATATCTTGTTAAAATATGTGCTAACAACACATAAATAGGTCCAACAAATCATCTCAAAGCACAAACCTAACATGCGAACTAGTTGATAAGATCCTTCACCGAAAAGAAAGATCACAACAAAAAAGAAAATTCAGCATAGAGACACAATCGGTATTTTTCCAAAACAAAGAATATCGGTGTAGTATCAGGATTCTAGTAAGGCCAGGAGGAGTCTTGCCGAAGAGTAGTGTTATACCGAAAAGGAAAAGTATCGAGTAGACATGTCAATGTCTCATAAAAAATATTGGAGTTAGATAGGTCCTCCATCATTCACACCTGCCTCAAATGAGAATTGGACAATACACAATCATCCATGTATGAAGGGGATAAGATTTATAAGCATGTAAAATGTTAAATCCATATACTCTAAAGAAATGTCATCTATAGATGTTTGGTAAAAATGATCTATATTTGAAGGGATATGATACAATGACAAGAATTATTCTTTATTTTTATTTGGGTGAAGACCCTTTCTTTAATCCATGGAGCAAGAAGCATAGATTGCATTTATGTAAAAATTATTTTACATAAACTATAAAATGGTGAAGGAAAAGTCAATGTAATAGGGTATTACATAAAGTGAAAATATTTTTTATAGTAAATGGAGAATATCTTTATAGATAATGATGAGAATAGGAAACAAGGATTTCACTAAAGATGAAGGCAAGGAGAAAGGTGTGATAGGTCAATGATGAACCACTAGTACCAAATCGGTACTGAGAGCGGGGGTGAATCAGTACAAACACAAATACAGTCAAAAATCGGTTTGACAACAAATGCTCCAAATGACTGACAAACAAGGATAGCGGTAAAGTAGAGTGCAACCGGTAACATCCAATATAGCTCAATCAGTCATGAACCGGTCACTCAATAAGCTTTCCTCTTAGCTCAATACTACAGTATCATTATATTCTCATGCATAAACCAGTAAAATTGACCATTAGATCTTCACAACAATGAGTTCAATATGTTTTATAGACAGGCATAAAACATAGAACCTTCATGTGCTTAACAGGTAAAACAAAGCATCACAAGATAGAAGCATTTCACATGACACACATATTTTTCACGTGGAAACCCAACTGGGAAAAACCACAGTGGGGATGAATACCCACAAGCTACTTTTTGAACTCTTTAGAAGTCCGCTCTATTAGGAGCCTTGTCCGTTTAAGGACATTACAATAGGTTCTGGTAGGAACCTATCCTGTTAAGGATCACCCGGTTAAGGGATACCCAGTTAAGGGTTAAACCCGGTAGGGTCACCTTGTTAGAGGATTTCAAGAACTCAATAGCTGAAAGGATCTCCTAAGCTTCTCTAGCTTCTCATAACTCATTAGCCTCGAGTTACCCAGTTAAGGGATTTGAAACAAGTTGGTTAAGGCCACCCGATTTAAGGGATTTTGAATCAAGCCAGTTAAGGCTACCCTGTTAGGGGATTTTATAATTGTTGAAGTGGTTAGAGATCAACAGGTATTATAATGATCTGTTAACAATACTTAATGCTAATGCAAATATGTTTAGGCTCCTCTTTTCCTTCTGCACATTCACTTTGCAGGGATCTCTTCTCTCCTTTGGTCTGGCAAGAATCACGTATCACTTTCCTTGGATACACACTCACAACTTTTGCCAACAACCTCAGAAAGAAACCCAACATCGACCTTATAGGAAACATACAGGTTGGTAGCAAAAACCCTAAACCCTAAACCTGTTAGGTTAAGCAATTCAAATAGTTTGATCCTGACCGTTGAATCATGCTGCATTAAATGCAACAATCTTGAATCAATCTCAAGACATTCTCCATCATCCATTATCCACTTTTTTCATGGCATTTGATAACCCATCACGCGTTATCACCGTTTGATAGACTTCACACATTCCTGAGGTAGATAGGAATAGTCATCTTCATGCAAGATCCTTCACGCACACAGAGCTTACATGGCAACACGATCTATCCTTCATCATACTACTAACTCATCACACAAATATCACCGATTGAGTCACACAGACTTGAGGTACTCCAACCGGAAACCTCGAAGTGGAAGCTACCTACCAACCAGTAGTCATACAATGCTTCCATGTGCCGATTCCCATAACTACATGCCGGTTCACCTTGAACAAATATGCCGCTTCACTTTGGCATATAAACCGGTTCATACATATGCCGGTTCCTCTCTCTTCACTTATCACATGTGCCGGTTCACACTATGTCCCATATTGACATCAATGACAACATACAATATCATTATGTCTTCATGTCGGTTTACATAATGCCATGTCGGTTCACATAGTGCCAACAAGGTGAATATCCTTAGTAAAATGTGATTGATATTTAGATGAAATATTTAATAGGGATAAGTGAACGAAATGTGAATAGACCTAAACTAGGCAAGAATAACTATTTCAATATTTTCACCCAAGTGAATAGGAACATGCTTTTGAATACCAATTATGCAAGGGTAGAAATATCTTCAAGAATGTTAGGGTTGAAGGGAAAAAATTTTTCAGTCAAGTAAGATGATTTGATACACATCTAGAGAACAACAACATTGAGAAGAAATATTGATGTTAAAATAAGTAAACTAATTCTCAATGAAAATACTTTACAAAATAAGTGATAGTGCGGATGAACACACATATGAGAGATATTTTAATACTAAGGAAAATAATGGTTTTATATTTTATTAATAGGAATTCAAAGTTGTAATAGTAAGTTAAATAAATCAAGTAGTTGTGTCTTTTCATAATGTAATGGTCTGAAACACTTCCCTGTTGTTATAAAAGGGAAATCCGGATTGAATAGAGAGGATAAGAAATATTGTAATATATTTCATAAGACGGTGTCCTATATTTTTAGTGTTTCAAATAATTAATATTCTGGATAAGCAATACCATCAACCTATTTTCATTTCTATCTTGTGTAAAAGATTATTGCAAATGATTTTCAATTCGAGCTTGTTATTTTGATTCTAAGAAATCAAAGGCTGCTAGAATTCATTCTGCATATATTGGTTATTTTGTTATTTTCAGTCTACTACATTGTTGTGTGGAATGATCAAGAGAAATTACTATTCTTGGATTGATTAATGTGTTAGCCTCTTTCTAGGAAAGATTAAAATCATCTGCATGGTAATTGCCATAATGAAATTTAATCACTGAGTGTGAGAATATTAATAGTGGATGGTTTTTTTAAAACTCTCTAACAAGGAGAATATAGGGAAAGAAATTCATGAGACTTTGAACCCAATAGGTGAAGAAGGCACTGGTCAGAATTATACACTTATAATCTCAATAAAATCAATTAATTATATTTCTTTTTTAGTTTTTTGCAAGTAGGAGATAGGAGTAGGGTTACAAGTTAAATTAATCTATTCCAAAAGTTCATGCCATTGTGAGATAGAGATAGAAGATAGACTAAAGAAAGATTAAATCTATTTAATTGGAAGGTGCACTCACCTAGCTTTAGCAAATCCTGAAGAGAAGGGAATTACAATCCCATTGATTTATTATGTTATTTCGTTAGAATTGAATGTTGAACCTGAACATAAGGCTCGACATACCTTTAGGGTTTAACAACTTGTAATTTTGAGCTCGAACACAACCAATCCAATTCATAGAAATAATCCAAACCCTGCAACAACATTTCCATTCAAGGTCGATCTTCTCATCCGGATAATCAATCTCAACATGAATATACTCTAGTTGCTAAACCTATTGAGGTTGTATTGCAGAAGTCATTCAAGGCTAGTGTTGTCATCTTTCACATGACCTGACCGTATGAGGCTAACCAACCAAAACCTAGATGGTTTAATGGCAATGAATATTATGAATACCATCGTGTTTAGGGTAATGATACACAAAAGTTTATGAAACTCAAGAACTATATCCGAGACCTTATTCAAAAAGGTTATTTTGAGGTTGATGTTGCTAAGCCTAACAATTGTAATGACAAACTTAAGATTTACCAGGACCTCTTGCCCAAGCATGGAATGGAAAAAGGCTCATCATCTCATTTGGTCCCTTATGAATACACCAATAATATTATAGGATTTGAATCCTTGGTAGGCCACATTTAACCTATAGATACTCATGTTAACACCATTACCATCCAAAGAGTTGACCCCACATCAACACCCATTCAAGGATCCCCTCTTGCTTGGCAATCTAGTAGAATAACTCAAGCTAAGACAATCATCCAAGGTCCTTCACCCTCCAACTCATCTCCCCAAAATGATTGCAATGTCACCACTTGTCAAGGGAGAGTAACTATCCAAGGATCTCCTCCTCCACCTCCTCTAGTTTCCACATCATCCACCAATTGCTAAAACATCCTTGACCACCTTGACAAGATGCCTACATAGATCTCCATCCTTGAGCTTTTCAAGACCTCACCCATCCATAAAGAGATCCTTGAATAGGCCCTCTTAGAATCTCGTGTCCCTAATAACATCAATGTTATTTAATTTTAGGACTTGATAGGAAATCTTTCTACGTAACATCACCTGGTTTTCACCTCCAAAGATGCACCATCTATTGATCTGTCTCACAACAAACCCCTTCACATTGAAGTCCTTGTACATAAGTACAAAATAAAGAGAGTCCTTATAGATGGTGGATCTAAACTAAACCTCTGTACATAAAAATTAATCAAACAATTAGGAATCTCTAAAGATCTAGTTGATACATCTATTAAGATCACAATAAAGGCATATGACGATGCAAAATGGGTCTCAAAAGGCACTATCACATTGCCTCTTCAAGTTGGCCCTACAAATGTTGAGACTACTTGCCAGG
The DNA here is from genome assembly GCF_030272615.1 of Cryptomeria japonica. Lineage (NCBI taxonomy): Eukaryota > Viridiplantae > Streptophyta > Pinopsida > Cupressales > Cupressaceae > Cryptomeria > Cryptomeria japonica. The sequence goes on from NC_081413.1 coordinate 357,780,494, forward strand.
TCTTAGACCTTGATCTCCCCTACAATATCCTCCTTGGTCACTCATGAATCCATTCCATACAAGTTTTTCCATCCACCTACCATCAATGCTTGAAATTATCATACAATGGTATAGAGATCATTATCTTAGCTGAACCATGATCCTTTTAGTATTGAAAACTCATAGAAGGAAAACGTCCCTATCATTTTCCACTCAACATGCCAGCTTCACCACCACCATCCGACACCTCCAACATAGCATCCACCTCCACTCAACCTGAGATCGAGGTCAAGATTGTTGACAATGACTATGGAGAATATACCCTATAGAATACATTTTATGTGGGATATCTTCCTCCCTCTCTAAAGTCATATGGTAGGCCTAAAGAAATCAAAATTTAGAAGAAACCTACCTTGAAGTGTAAGAAAACCACTTTCCAATAGTAGGGCCTACTTGATGAAAAAAGTCTTGAAATTGATGTCACTTCTTGACTCTACAAAGAAGAAAATGAAGCACCTATAGACATTCCTAAAGATATGTATCCTAAGGCATCAACTATAGTAGAAAACATGGGTTACAAAGGACATGGTCTTGGACCTAAGGAAAAAGGAAAAGAAGAACCCATCTCCCTAACTTCTTACAAATATAACATGGGATTGGGTTACTCCCTAATGCCTAAGGCTACCATCGTTGGTGCTTTGATAGACCCTCCCTCTAACATTACTGAATCTGATGAAGAAGAAGTCCATGAAGTTCCCTTTGAATATCTTGATGACGTTTTCAATGATGCCTATGTGAACACCATAACCCCCATCACTCCTACCACCCCATCAGACCTGCCACTTGTATACCCCAAACTCATTGACTAGGACCAACAAGGGCCCCCGACTCTTGACATCTATGATGATGATAATACCCTCTTTGCATTACTAAACATGTGAGAACTTAAAGATCACACAAATTTTAATGGAATCCAACTCAATAGGGAGGCATAATTTGGTAGTCAGGTCAACTCCCTTAGTTGCAAAAGTGAAAATAAAAAGAACAATCAAAAGTCCCTAGGTGAAAACCTCTCTAAGGTGATTTTGGACACAAAAAAAGTAAAAACAAAAAACAAATCTTCTAGTGAAAACCTAGATCAAGCGCTAGAAGATGAGGGACTTGATCTGCCTACCATGTTTCCCCTGCTATAAGAAAGATCATCCTTGCTGATTGAAGAAACTAATATAGTCAACATGGGTATTGAAGCCAATCCAAAGAAAGTGCTTGTTTCTATGACCCTCACAGATCAAGAAAAATAGAACATTGTGAACTTCTTTAAATATACACAAATTAATTTCACTTGGTCATATGCTAACATATCAAGCTTAGATCTAGAGTTAGTAATTCACAACCTTGTCATTTGACTAGATGCCAAGCCAATCAAACAAAAGCTTCGTAAGATGCACCCCTATATTTCTCTACTAGTCAAAGGAGAATCACATAAAATGCTTGATGTTGGTTTCATAAGACCCATTGACTATCCAGAGTTGGTCTCAAACATTGTACCTATTGGCAATCCCACCAAGGGCATATGCATTTGCATAGACTTCAGAGACCTCAAAAAATCATGCCCTAAGGATGATTTTCCTCTACCAAACATTGACATGATTGTTGTCTAACAACTGGGCATGAGATTATTTCTTTAATGGGTGGTTTATCAGGCTATAACCAAACCAAAATCACCAAATAAGATCAACATAAGATAGCTTTTATCACTCCGTGGGGAACATTATCCTATCAGGTTATGCCATTTGGATTGAAGAACGCTAGCACTATGTATTAGAGAGGAATGACTACCATTTTCCATGATCTTCTACATGGGATCATGGAAGACCATGTGGATGACCTTCTGGGGAAATCAAAGACACGTGGAGAACAAATTCCAGTCTTAAGAAAGATCTTTGAGAGATTGGAAAAATACAAGCTACGACTCAATCCTAAGAAATGTGTCTCTAGAGTCACATCTGAAAAAGTATTGGGATTGATTGTATCACATAGGGGAATTTAAGTGGACCCAAAAAAGGTCAAAGCAATTACGGAAATGCCTCCTCCTTGAACTCTCAAGCAACTTTGCAATCTACAAGGTAAGCTTCAATCCATTTGTCGGTTCATAGCACATTTTGCAAATAAGTGTCATCCATTTTCCTACCCCCTATGAAAGGACACTAAGTTTCAATGAGATTTCTTGTGCCATAAATCCTTTGACAAACTCAAAGAATATTTGGAATCCCCTCTAGTATTAATGCCTCCTATCCCTAGACAACCACTTCTATACATTGCAACTACTTTAGTGGCCCTAGGGGCATTACTTGCACAAATTGATGATCAAGGTAAAGAGTGTGCCATCTACTACATCAGCTACACACTTGTAGTTTTTTAGCTTAATTACACTCCAATAGATCAAGTGTTCCTTGCAGTTGTTTTCATTACTTGAAGCTCTACCACTACATGCTAAATTATAAGACCAAGTTCATAGTGAAAATTGACCCCCTCAAATACCTACTGTCACGGGCCACTCTTACAAGATGCACTGCCAAGTGGGTTATGTTGTTAAGTGAATTTGATATTGAGTATGTGGACTAAAAAGAAATCAAAGGACAAGTAATCATTGATCAACTGGTTGATGCACCTCTACAAGGAGAACATCCCCTCTTTACGAAATTCCCATATGACTCTATCATGGCACTCACATAGTCAACTACATGGAAGCTCTACTTTGATGGTTCCTATACGCAACATGGATTGGGGGCAGGAATTTTATTGATCACCCCACAAGGAGATTGCATACCCAAGTCTTATAAGATAGCCTTTGCATGTACAAACAATATTGTGGAGTATGAAGCTCTCATTACTGGTTTTTTCTTGGCTATTCAATGGAAGATCACTGACCTACATGTCTATGGAGACTCCCAACTTGTCATTAAGAAAGTCAATGATGAGTACTGAATGAAGGATGACAAATTACTCCCATATCACCACATGGTCAAAACTTTCAAGCAACACTTCATCTCCATTCAGTTCAAACAGATTCCTCAGACAAGCAAAAGAGTTGTAGACATAATGGCTAGCATTGGTTCGCTATTGGAGATGCCCAAAGATAGTCAAAAGTGCGAATTCCTATTTAAGTATCTTCTAGTCCCAACATATGATGTCCTTGAGTCCAACATGGTGTGTGTCCTTGTTGGTCTTGACTCTCCCTGGTATCAAGAAACTTATTCCTACCTCCACGACAATACCATCCCCCATCACCTTACTAAAACCCAACAATAGAATTTCATTCATCAATCCACTTGTTACACTATCCTTGGAGATACCCTATTTTGAAGGCACTTCGATGGACCTTCCTAAGGTTTTTAGACAAAGAAGAGGTTGAATGAGCATTATGGGAGGTACAATAAGGTCTTTTTGGGGCACACTCAAGTAACCTCACTCTATCTAAGAAGCTACTATGCATTGGATACTACTAGCCTACAATGGAACAAAATGCATATTATTATGTCAACAAATGCATGCCTTGTTAGAAACACGGTGATAAGATACATGCATCATCTCAGGATATGTAGCCATTTATTACACCCTATCCCTTCTCATGATGGGGGCTTGATCTCATTGATAAAATCCATCCCAACTCATCTAATGGCCATAAATTCATGATAACTATCATAGAATACTTCAATAAGTGGGTGGAAGCCATACCACTGGCAAACAAATTGCTAAGTTTATATTGAATTACTTAATCTTCTGAAATGGTATTCCTAAGGTTATTATTATAGATGATGGAAGACCTTCAAGAATCATCATGTCAAAGAACTTTGCTAGAAATTTTCCATCCAACACCACTTTTCCACTCCATACTACCTGCAAGGTAATGGTCAAGTTGAGGCTTTGAACAAAATTCTTATTAAAATCCTTAAAAAGACAGTCAATGAAGTTTGTCATGATTGGAGCTTGCAACTCCACCCCGCCCTTTGGGCCTACCACACAAGTATCCAAATGCCCACAAGACCACCCCATATTCCTTAGTCTTTGGTTCTGAAGTCATCCTTTCCCTTGAGATTGAGATCCCCTCACTACGGGTGTCCCTACAGAATATCCTACTTGATGAGGAATACATAGTGGTCATATTACAAGAGCTTGAATTGCTAGATGAATGATATCTCAAGACCCTAAATCACCTTTAAGTTTATCAGAATCACCTCCAAACTAGCTACAACAAGAAATTTAAGAACCACAAATTTGGCATTGGTGCTCTGGTTCTTATAGAAAATCAAATAATTCTTCAGCACAGAGAAAAGAAAGGAAAATTCAAGCCCAATTGGTTGGGACCCTATGTCATCACTACCAAATATGGTCTAGTGCTTATCAATTGGCTACACATAAAGGAGAACCCGTGGAAGAGCCTATGAACATCCTACACTTGAATAAATTCTATGCTTGATCTTCAGAGTCTCAATTTTTTTTTATTTATAAAAAAAAAGAACAAAAAATACAAAAAAAAAAGAAAAATGCAAAAAGTCAAGAAAAAATCATTTCCCCCGTCAGTCAAAACCACTCTGTGGCGCTATGGGCAAGTACCTTGGTGAAAACATATTCACAGATGTCATCTTAAATAATTCAAATCTACAATCTCTTTGGATGCTTATCACACCTACTTGCATTACTTTCGTCATTCATTCCCACTATACCTATCACCCCTCTTCTATTTGTGTAGGAACTCTCTGCCCTAATAATACCCTAGCAACCCTTCATTGATAATACCTCACCTCCCTCCCATTGAGATCATTTTCTAGATTCCAAGGCCGTGAATAAGGATCATCCCATCAAAATGAGCTTTCCCCCAGTATCCTGCGTTTTCTTGTCAATATGAGTTTTTTAATTTTTTGACTTGTGCATCAACCAAACACCTATACATACTATGCTAATCAAATCTAAGTGGCAATGATATTATTTGCACCCCATCTTGCACATACATCTGGTCCTTTTTCCACTTTTTCATTCATATCCATTATCTTTGCCCATTGGGATGCATCCTTCCCATGTCCAATAGTTTATCCAAATCCATGTCCTACTCTTTTCAAGAGATGTTAGTTGGCCATGTGTAAGTTGTTTACATGATTGTTATTTTCACTTGGATTTTCATTTTATGCCCTATGTCTATATGTATTCAGGATTTCCTTGATCACTCTATATCATGATATGTATTGGACTGGTGTATCGCGGCACATATTTTTGTTGTATGGTGTGTTTGAGGTTTTCTCGTGTACGATCCAACAGTCTCACACTTACACCTTCATTAGTGTTTGTGAGCCCGTGTGCATTGAGATAACCTATTGTTTGAGAGTCTAGTCTACACCTCAGATATTCACAACATCTTGACAACAAAACCCCATCCATCTATTAGTGGTGTAATAATTTGTGGCAATATAAATGATAGGTTTTCTCTCTACATTTGCACAACAAAACCCCACCCATCCATCATTTTCTCTTGGAGACTCCAATTTATTCACCCTTCCCCCTTTTTTCTTTTTCTATCCTATATATTTCATTGTGTTATGGTTGGCACGTCACAAAAATCTCACCCACTTCCATTTGCATCATCACTTTATTTTCACTTAACCATTTAATCATTTAGGTTCATTTGCATTATTATTGTAGGATTCAATTTTATTTTTATCATTATATGCCTTATGTCATTTCATGTTCACTTGCATTATCACTTAATTTTCATTTACATTTTCTAATCATTTTAGAACTCATTTGCATTTTCCTTTTTAGACTTCACTTGCATTACATGTATTAATTATCTATAGAGTTCATTTCTCATATAATTGTCGATGTCTAAAATTAATTAAATTGAATATTTAATTAATTCGAGCCTTTCTACACAATTAATCTATTTAATCATGTTTATCCTTAATCTTCTTAAAATGAATTAAATCAAATTTAATTAATTTTATCACTATAGTTCAATAGTTAATTTATAAATAAATAAATTATTTCCCTATTCTTCTAAAGTCCTTCTAATGATTATTTCTTCTAATTTCGGCTTAATTAATCCCAATTAATTAACCTAACTAAGGTGATTCCTACAAATCACTTTCTCTAATTCTCATCTAGCCTAATTAATTCTTCCTTAATCATTCTTATCATTATTCTCCAATTTTATATTCCTCCACTCATTCTCTCTCCCCATGTCACATCCTCCTAACTTTCCCACTTGCACTCTAATCCTCCATTAATCCACCTAATCACTCCTCTTAATCACTTGAACATTCCTAATCCCCAATATTAGGAGGAAGTCAACCATTTGCCATAAATGACTTTTCCCTCTCACCTTCCAAACCTTAAATGCACCAACTTTGATCATGTCAAAGGATTTCAAATCCTTTGCACATCCCCATGCCTTCTCTTCCCAAGGAATTTTTAATTCCTCTCCCCGCCCCCCAAGGAATTTAATATTATTTTTCCCTTCCCAATGTACTTGGGGATCTCTTCCCCATGTACCATGTAGGATGTGGAGAAAAGAAATGTCTTTATGGAAAATCTCTTGAACCCCACATCTTGTCCTCTCAATCCTCTCCCACCTTCTTTCAATATCCACCCTCCATTTAAAATCAATTGTGGCCCTTCATTTGGATCCCCTCCAATCTAGAAATTGTAGTCTCATCCCTTCACAATTCATATCATCTTTTATGCAAGTTTATGCTACCCATTTAGCCTTAGAAATCATTCATAGCACTCTTATAATGCCAAATTCATCCCACACTTAGCAACATCCCAACCATACCATCAATCTATCCATTATATCACCTTGTTGTTGAGTAGTGGAGAGAAATCCACATCCCATCCAAAGAGCCAATCCAATCAAGTGAGGAAGGGGTGCATTCCTCACTTCATCAAAGGCTCAATCCAAGGAGCAAGAGAAGGTTTTGAAGGTATAGTGGTTTGTTTTATGCATGTTTAAGTGATTTTATATTTATTTGAATTAGAACTAATCATTAGCATCTCAATATAATTTCCCTTGGTTCATTTTGTCACACCCGGTGGGACCCATGCCCCTAGAATTTAAGTTTTTTTGGCTTGTTTTTTAGTTTTTTCCTCATAGGTCTCCGATTCGGCATCCCCGATTGCACTTCAACATCTCCATCATGGTTTCAACATCTTTGTGTGGCTGCTTCAGCATTTGCGTTCAAATTCAAATTTTCCTGCTCACTATGTTTTTGCGGGGTTCTGGATCGACATCTCCACCCTCCCTAATCGGTGTCTTCAACTTTTTATAATTTGTCTCTTTTCTGTATTTCATTCTTCTTTTTAATAAAAAAAATACAAAAAAATCGCAATATACAACTAAAAGTAACAAAAACAAAGTAAATTAGCATTTTGTTTTCCACAACAATCGAATTATTGTAGTAAAAATCATTTTTTTAGGCTAATTAAGAATATTTTTTTGGAAATAGCGCTTCGATGTCTGCGTAGACATCAGCATTTGCAGTGCAGAACGGTGTCTCCGCCTATCTATTTTCCCGCTCATTTTTAAAATTTGAATTTTTTAATTGTCTACTTAACAGTTTTTGCAAGATACTTGCTTCCGCGTCTACACAAACATTGTCATCTGCGCTAGACCCTTTCAGTGTCTCCGTAGGTATAGATTCTTGCCTGGTTTTCAAATTTAAATTTTTAAATATTTTTCGCACTTGTTTTTTCTTTTTTGTATTAAGGCCTTAAATGGGCATCTACACGTATGCTAGTGTCTGCATAGACGTTGGCATATACGCCTATACTTTGGCGTCTATGGTGAAGTAGCATATTTTTTGTGTTACTGATCAAATTTTGGGTTTTTGTAGCTGGTTTCTTCATTTGTCCCAAAAAATTATCAGGCAACTAACACTGTTTTTGCAGCACAATTGTTGAAGATCATTGATTTTCCACTAGATTAGTTTTTTTGTTTTTTTTTAAATTATAGATTAGAAAATCTTATATGTGGGACTAATGTGTATTTCGTGTTTGGTACACTTGCACATTGTGTAGGGTGGACCCGCCATTACACCAAGTATCCTCTCCCCTTGCCTTCATGGACCTTGGGTGAAGAGAAAGGTGATTAACAACACCTATCTTCTCTTTTAGTAGTTGAGGGGCATCTTTGATTGGGGATTTCATCATCACACAAGGGTATCTCAAATTGGGATACACCAGGGATATCGTCTCTTCTGGTGTTATCTTGAGTGGTGACTTTCAAGAATCTACACAAAAAACTTGGTCAAATGGCTGGAGTGCTGAGTGAATTTGACATATGTGGAGGCCTTCTCTACACCAATAAGATCAGTTAGAGCCTTGAGTGGCTTTCTTTGTGTATTCATTGTTGGACTAGACTCGTTGAAAAATTACTAGACACCATGTTTTAGTAGCTCAAATACTGGATTTGATGGTTTAGGGAGTGCAGATCGCACCTCGTAGATACCCCTCATGTACCCATTCAAGATGAGATAAGAATCCCTCGATTAAAAGATCTTCAGATCTTCAGGGTAAGAGATTATAGTATTCCCGAGAAGTGAGTGTCTTGGAGTGGAGCCAGTGCTACCAAAATCTCTATCTATCTTCCCGTTTGAGGTATTTCTATGTTGTGACGGCCCCATTAAATGGTTTCCACTTTCCAACATAGGTTGTGTTCTTTTTGCATGTCTTCATTGTGCAAACCAGTAAAATTTTGTTATATTGGGCTAACTTAGGCCCACCTCACTTTCACGCTTGGTTTAAAAGTGTTACCTTGGCCAATGTGTTTGTCATTATTTGATTTCTTTTGCCAAGAGTAGACAAATTTCAAAACTTCCCAACTTATCCAACATTTGGGCAAATTCACTCATGCACCATAAAACAAAATCCCCCAAGCATCCTAAAAAGTTTATTTACGACCAAGTCAAGAAGAAGAAGCCTAGCTATAAGAAAATCCTTAAATGTCATTATTTTTTGTATATCAACGACAAGCTCTTGTTGAAACATTGTACCTTCTTGCATCTTTTCCATGATTACCTTTAGGGTTACAACAATGAGTTTTATGAGGAACCTTTAAGAACCCGTGGTTTCCATCAAAGATTAGGATTATCTCAAAGCATCAATAGGACCGGTTGCATTTCATTGTCCAACTTGCCCATGCCCAAAATCACTTATTGAGTCATCTCCCATATAGGGTAACCTTCATTTCCTTTCATTTATTTTCTTCAATCTATCCTTTTCTCCCATAATCATTCCCATATTTCCTCTCTAAGGACTTAGCATAATCAATCATCAACCTTAATCCAATCAATCAAATCAAGCTCCCAATCCAAGGTCAACACTTCACAAAAGTCTGACTTAGACCTTTTATCATCTATCAAATCCACAATTGGCCCTATTCTTGAGAAAGAATCTACCTCAAGTATACTACCTAATTGATCCTAATCATTTGGGTTCATCCAAACCCTAATCATTTTCCCCTATTTTTCTTAGGAACGAAGTCTATCTTGAGTAGAAAAGTCTTGATCAAATCTTAATCTAAGGTCTAAGTTTGGCCTAGCTTGGTTGTTACCTCTCTTTGTGGCCCACATCCTATCTATGTCCTAATCCAAGGCTAAGATATCATCCAATCCATTTTGTCCTAATCTAAGGACCATTCAAATCATTTTCAATCCAATCCCTAATCAAATAAAATCCTCGCTAGGTCCTTTTCATCACTTTTCTCACCAAGTCCAATCTATTTCCAAAACCCCTTCTTTTTATTTTCATCTTTGAGGTCACCTGTGTATGGTCTTGACTGTAGTGTCCCACCTTGACTCATACTCCTCCTTGTAAATTTATAGATCCTATTGGCATAGCTTAGCTTACTTTACGATAATATTTGATGGGAATGTATTGTGTTGACTCTAGTTATAATTCAAATGCTTAAGGTGATACTTGTTATTGGTGATCATGATATGATGGATTTATATTAATGGTCTTTATATGCACTTAATAGGTTAGATAGAGTATATGGATTATGGATTTGATAGCATTATGATTATGCTAACCCTACTTCCTAACTATATATGATGAATTGGTGTTATGATGTGTTTGATTATTGTGTGACTGTCTTCGTGAGTAGAGACGATGTCATATCACTCATTGCGAGCATGATATGTCATTGCGATTTTCTACCACTTTCCTGTTCATTATGATATATATGTATTGTATATGTTGTGTTTAGTGTTTGATGCAGGTTTGTAAATACTAGACATCGACTCCACCTGGCTTCACAAGTCTAAGCGTGTCTTTAAATCCCAATGGCAAGTTGTCGGAGATGACATGAGTTCCCTTCATATACTCTAGGCTTAAGTTGTCTACCTTGGTTGTCAGTTGTCTTGGCGTGATCCGCCATGTTAGTAAGTTGAGTTGTGGTTCTTTTGGTAGCTTGTGAGTATTTTGTGATTTATTTAATCAATTAATGATTGATTATATGGTTTATTAATGAAAAATTAATTGGTAGATTATTATGTAGTTTAATTTGATTAATTACTATTTGAGTGATCTATTATTAATTATTTATCATTATTTTATTGGAGCCCTGTGGATTTATATTTTGCATTTATTATTTTATTATTATTAATTGATTTATGATTTTATTATTTATTTGATGTTTATAGTTTATTGGATTATTGTTTATTGTTTATTTATCATTTATCTATTGTTTAATTATTGAGCTTTTATTTAATCATAATTTTATATTTTTTATGTGTGGTTTATATAATGATTGATTTAATTGTTGGATTATTATTATTTATTTATCATTTATTTATTGTTTAATTGGTATTTATTTATTATTTATTGTTTAATAGTGCTTTTATATTTTAATGTTGATTAATATTTATTGATGGCTTTTAATTTATCTATTGAGCCTTGGTTATTTTATATTTATTTATTTATTTAGTTGACATTTATTTTATTAGCCTTGACAATTTGCATTTAATTATTTATTTGGTTTCTATTATTATTAGCTCATATTATTTAATAGGGCATGGCTATCATTGTTTGTGCATTGGTAATTAAAACTTTTAATATTTTATTACATTTCTCTTGTTACTTGGTAAATAATATTTTATATAATTTTAGCTATTTCTCTTGTTACAATAGTAAATGAGTTGATTATATTTCCAACCTACCATTAATTACTGTTGGCTTGATTATTTATCTGATTATATTTAATTAATAACCTGTAGTTTATTTTATACAGGCTTGATTCTATTTATACATTGGTAAATAGTATTTACAATATTTTATTTATACATGTGAATAAGTTTTATATTATTCCCTACCTACATTTATTCTTATTTGTCATGAATGTATTGGGGAAATAAAAATATAATATATGATGGGTAGGTAAGATATATTGTTTTATGGATTATTTTGATTGGCTAGTTTTGGGCTAGGGTTTTGGTTTGGAATTATTTTTATCCGGTAGCCTGAGCCTTGTGTCAGGTTACCATTCTTTGAAAAGCTCTTCTGCAACTTTGTTCTTGGGAGCTTTGAATTTTCTTTTGGAGTTTTTTGGATTTTGTGGGTCTTTCATCAAATTCTTATTTGCCATCACATCAAATTCTAGGTTGGGGATTCTTTTCCTTTGAATTTTTTATTTTTCCATATCTTCTCCGTGTCTGCAGAAATTGTATTCCGGGCTGGGAAAAATAATATTTGTATAGTTTATATATAGTTTGAGATGGAAATATATTTCATGGGAATTTATATTATATTGTTTGCACTCTAGTTTTTTGGGAAAAATTATTTATTGTTTTCTGCTCGGATGGTTCTGTGAACCATTCTATGTTATTCATGTGCCTAGAATTGTTAATGTGTGGTTTTCCTTCTTGAATTTGGTTCTTATGCTAGTATTTAGGACTATGATCATTTTGAATGTGCTATCGTGTTGTATGTGGCTCTCTATGAGTATTTTGAAAAGTATTTGAGTCTGTAGTTGTGAAGTTGTGTTTCGCTAGATCTTTCATTAAAGTCTATGGTTTTATATTTTGTTTATATGCTTCATTTTGTTTTGCCTGGGTGTTTCTTTTAAGCCCTTATTTGTAAGATTTTGAGCTGTTGAATTTTATTTTTATGTCGCAAATTCCTGTATTTTTTGGTCAGATTTGTGAATATGCGCTAAAAGAGTGGTTACACTTTAAATATGTGAGTACGATGTATGTCATTGTAAATGCGTTGACTTTTTAGTCAAATGCGTTGTTTCTTTACAGAAGCGTTGCAGGGTCTTGCAAATGTGCCTTAGAGTTGTGTGAATGCGCTGTACTATTTTGTATAAGCGTTGTTAGGTTAAGTGAAAGTGTTGTACCATGTGATAAAAAGATTTGTTCTACCCAGTTAATGTATTTTGATCACTTTTGCTTATTTTGACTTATTTTTTTGATCTAATTTTTGTACAAGAGGCATGATTTGGGTCTGTTGATGATTTCCAGGTTTACACTTGACCAAATTTGATATATTTCATTGGGTTTTATGCTTGATTGTCTTTCCTATGTTATGGTTGTTGTATTGGCACTCTCTCCCATGTTGATGAGTTGGTTATGTTGCTATTTGGACTAGCAAGTGAGTTGGCCTTGTTGTGGTATATTATTCCATTTTGATGGCAGACTTGATGGCTTGTTGTGGCCTTTATATTGTTGTTGGCCAAGAGGCTCATTTTGCATTATTTGTTGTTGTGGCCATGTGTATGTTGCAAGGAGTTTGTATGGATGTATTTGGTTGCATATGATGTTAAGATTTAAAATTTCATGTTGGATTAGAGCCTCTTGTGATTTATTGTTTGGGTCATGTTATGGGGAGTGAGCTTCCTTGTGATGATCGGGGTCACGAGAGATAGGCTTGCATGAGGTCCCTTGTAAGGATGCATGGAGTCTAGACTACTAGGAAACATTGGAAGTTTACCATGATGTAAACAAGTGATTATATAATAATAATTAATGGGATGGGTAAAATAATTTAATAAACAAGATAATGAATAGTACAACTCGATGACTTGATCCTAGGGAGGATGTTTTGGGATAGGCATGGGAAGGCCATTGTGATGGCAAGTCAATCTCCCTTGGTCTCTTATAGGTTGAGATGGCTCCACATGTCCATCAGGCTTGTGCCTTATGTTACAGTATTTGTTATGTTGAGGATGGCATGTGATGACACTCCACCCCTTCATGTGTCCCCTTGGTAATTTGTAATCTTTCCCTATTGATATGCAATTATGTCTTGTTGATTTGTACACCTCTGGGAGTTTCTTCTTGTGATGTTGTGGTTGCTTGTTTCTTGAGAGTCCTTGTTTAGTTAGTCTATTTGGTTATAGGTGCCATCTTAGATATAGATTGTGTGTTGGGACCTTGTTCCATCTCCTAGCACTGGGGTGGTTCCTTTGGTTCCACATGGTTGAGTGGTTGGTGCTTTTTAGCCATTAGGATGTTCTCTTGGATTCTTCTTCATGAAAGATTATGGATGGTTATTGTAGCAGATGGATGTAATTGATATCATGGTTCATGTAATGTAATTATCTTGTAATAGTTGTAGATGAAATTATGTATAAAGAATTATGTTCCTTGTATGATGGAAATTTTCATGTATTGGTAGATGTTATCTTAGGACTTGATTAAGATTTATGAAAGAAGACATTTGAGATGTGATGTAATATATCTCATAGTTTGCAGACTAGTAGTAGATGGGAGTCATTCTAATGTTTTGTTGTAAATGGATATTTAATATGCATGTATTATGATGATTGCATTAAATGAATGCTCTTAATGGATGGTTATTATTCTTGATTACGAATGGGAATGGGTAATCGATACGATGGGTAATTAATCTTAAGGAAATAATACAACTTGCATTAGTTGATGTGGGATAAGTCTATGACTCTAGTAAGAAAATAATTATGGATGTATCTTATTGTGATTTATAATTGGATTTGGAATGGAAAATATTGTTATTGGAATTATGGATGTGCATATGGTTATATGTGTATGCTATGATGTTAAGAAGGAATTATAAATGAGAATAGACCGTATTACTAATAGGTAAACCATGATAGAGGAAACATGTATGTTAATGGGAGAATTAAAATGTAAAAGAAATTAGAAATATTAGGTATTAGAGCTCTAGAATGAAGCTAATAGGAAATGATTAGATTTGCAGAGTAATGGAATGCATATCATGCTAGATAGATGGTAAATGACTTGTATATGATGTACGCCATGTACTTGTATTGAGTAGAAATAGATTTATATTGTTAGATGTTTGTAATTAATAAATGGAACTATGATTGAAAGATTATTGTGATGTTGTTCATGTTCATGCTTAAGCAAAGGAATAAGGAAATTGGTTTATGATGTGGATTAAAGAATGAATTATAGTCTATACATTATGAGTAGATAATCATAGTAGATGGAATGATATCATGTTAGTATAGAGAATGGTTATGGAGTTCAAGAATATTTGGATTGGTTGATAAATAGATTAAAGTAATGGACTCGGTTGAATTGGAATAATAGCACATTATGTTGGCATAAAAGATAGTGAGATGTATATCATGGAAGTTAGGAAAATGTGTCTTTTGCATTGGTAATGGAAATCTTAAGTGTTTTAATGGTTAGGAGTGTTTGTGTTTCTTATGATGGTAATAAGTAATGACGTTGAGATACCCTAGGGAAGTATTAGTGATGTTATGTTCAATTTTGCTTGCGTAATTGGTTATGAATGTATGTAATATTTTTTTCATGTTCATAGAGATTAAATTTTAATGTTATGTGTTGCATTAGATGTTATTTAATTTATTTTTTATCTCCACTAGAATGTTAGTTGCTTAATTTCTCTAGGGTATTTTGATGGGAATTACATTGACTCACTCTCAAAAAGAGAAGATGGTTGCCAAAAAGAGAAGATGGCTGCTTAAAACTAGTCACCTCTTTGACCAAGATCCCCAACAAGGGGATCAACTCATTTATCAACTTGAGCTTTCTCTGCCTTTACAGTTCTTCATAGATGATCCTTACAATCAAGAGATGATAGAAAGGTTTTTTAAATCCAATCTTGATGGGCTTGTAGCTCAACTCATCACTTTTCCCTTGAATTTTGATTGATCTCCTCTTGACAAGCCACCAGAGGGTGACCTCGTAAACCAATTTATCCTCAATGCTCTTCTTTATCTGCCACCTGCAACTTCTTTACCAACAACTTCCATACCTCTGAATTCTATTCCCCCTAACACTTCTAATCCACCTTTCTCTCAAACTCCCAGATCATCTGCATTGCTTCAAAATTCCCTCAATTACATCAACCCTAGCATACCTCCTATCATATCATGAACTCAAAACACTTCTCAACCTCCTTCTTTCTCTTATCAATACATGAGCAGTGGTATCCCGTCGATGTCCAACCAAATCCCAAGGTCTAATGTAGGTCACTGCATCCCCCATGTCCAAAGTCTTAGTGGAGATGCCCTTCCTTGGTTCTCTGCCCTACCCCATGGCTCCATAAAATCATTCTCAGACCTTATAGAGAAATTTGTGTCCCATTATGCATATAAAATTGAGAATGATGCTTCTACAATGGACCTATGCAACACAAAGTAGAGGCCTGGAGAAACTTTTGCCAACTTTCTACAAAGATGGTGATACCTCATCAAAAAATTTCCTTGGGACATACCAGAGTCATATCAAATTGAATTGTTCCAACATAACCTGGTACCCAATATGTCTCATCCCTTGACTTGTCAATACTTGGACACATTTGAAAAAATTACTAAGAAAGGCCTAGCCCTGGAGCATGTCCTCTTAGAGGAGGGAACATTAAAACCTTATCAAAGGTCTAACCAAGGTTCTTCCTCATATAATGACAAGCCCAAGTATTGGTCCAAAAATAAAAATATTGTCAATGATGGACTGACATGCCAAGCATGTTTAGACTGTGACCATCCCTCCAAACCCACCACCACCAATAATCTATTCAACATTCAACCTAACCCCTACAATCAATCCCAACCTCGCAACAATGTTTCCATCCAAGGTCGACCTCCTCGTCCCAATAATAAATCCTAGTATGAGTACACCCCGCTCGTCGAACCCATTGAGGTCATCTTCCAAAAACTTGTCAAGGCTAGTGTTGTTGTCTTTCCAATGAATCACCCTTTTGATGAAATTCAACCAAAACCCCGGTGGTATAATGAGAATGAATATTGTGACTACCATCATGTAAATGGTCATGATACATGCAAGTGTATGAAACTTAAGAATTATATTCAAGACCTAACTAACAAGGATGATATTGAGGTTGCAACCACTAAGCCTGGTAATTCAAATGACATACTTCAAATGTACTAGGATCCATTTCCCAAGCACAGTAAAGACAAAGCTTCATCATCTCATTAATTCCACTCTGATTACACTAGTTACGTCTTCATCTTTGACTCCTTGGTAGGTTAAATAGAGCCCACTGACACCCATGTTAACACTATTACAATCCAAGGAGCCGACCCTTCTCCTTCCTCTCGCAAACCTAAGGTAACCATTCAAGGTGCCCCTCCCTCACAATCATCAAGATGGCCCTCCCAAGCTAAGATAGTCATTCAAGCTACCTCACCTTCCACTTCATATTCCTAGAATGACTGCAACATCACCACCCATAGAGGGAGAGTAACCATTTAGGGGGCTCCTCCCCCTCCTCCACAAGCCCCCATGTCATCTACCCATTTTTTATGATATCCTTGATCAACTTGGTAAGATGCCTAGACAAATATCCATCTTATAACTCCTCAGGACTACACACCTCCACAAAGAGATCCTTGAGCAAGCCCTTTTTGAATCTCGTGTTCTAGATAACATAAATGCAGCCCAATTCTAAGCCCTCATTGGCAACCTTTCTAAGCAACACCACATCATTTTCACATCCAAGGATGCCCCATTTATAGATCCCTCCCATAAAAAATCCTTCACATTGAGGCTATTGTTCAAAAGCATAAAATCTAGAGAGTCCTTATAAATGGTGGATCTAGCATAAATCTTTGTACATACAAATTGATTAAACAACTAGGTATCTTTGAAGAATTGGTTGATATATCTGGAAATATCACAATAAGGGCCTATGATGATGCATAAAGGGTCTCAAAATGCACCATAACACTAGCCTTTCAAGTGGGCCTTGCAATGGTGGAAACTACATGTCAAGTCTTGGACCTTGATCTCCCTTACAACATTCTCCTTGGTCACCCATTGATCCATTCCATTCAAGTTGTTCCATCCACTTATCATCAATGCCTAAAATTACCTTACAACGGTAGAGGGATTACCATCTCGACTGATCTGCAACCCTTTCAATATTGTAATCTCCTTGAAGGGAATCACCCTTATCATTACCCACTCAATTCACCCATTCTACCACCTGCATCTAATCCATCAAACATCGCATCCACCTCATCCCAACCGAAGATCAAGGTTAAGATAATTGATAATGGTTATGAAGAATAAAACCTTCAAAATGCACTCTATGTGGGTCAACTCCCACCCTCTCCTAAGTCATATGAAAAACATAAAGAAATCAAGGTTCAAAAGAGTCCCACCATGAAATGCAAGAAGACCACCTTTCAATAATGGGGCCAACTTGATGAAGAGAGCTTGGAAATCGATGTTACTTCTTGGCTGTATCAGGAAGAAGATGAATCACCAAAAAAATCCCCAAACAGATGTATCATAAAGCATAGATGGGTTATAAAGGACATGGTCCCAGACCTCAAGAACAAGGAAGAAAAGCACCCATTTCTCCAATATCCTACAATAAAAACAGGGGATTGGGATACTCACCAGTGCCTAAGGTCACAATCAATGGTGCTCCAAAAGACCCTCCTTATGAAATTGAAGACTTTGACAAAGAGTAATTCTGTGAAGTGCCTTTTGAATACCGTGAGGATATATTTTACAATGCCTACATTAACACCATCACCCCTATCACCTCTTCCACCCCATCAAAGCTTCAACTCATCCACCCTGAACTTATTGATTGAGACCAATGAGGACCACTCATTCTTAACATCTGTGCTGATGGCAATGCCCTCTTGGCATTACTTACTATGTGATACCTTGGAGATCACACATCTATGAATGGAATCCAACTCAACAAGGAGGCATACTTTGGTAGTCAAGTCAACTCGCTTAGTCGCAAAAGAAAATAAAAAGAAAAATAATAAGGCCCCTAGTGAAAACCTCTCTAAGGCACCTTTGGACTTGGAAAAAGTAAAAATAAATGACGTATCCTCTAGTGAAAACCTAGATCGGGTGCTAGAAGATGATGGACTTGACTTGCCTACTGTAGTTCCCCCATATTAGGAGAAATAACCTTTTCTAATCAAAGAAATAGACACAATCAACATGGGAACAGATGATAATCCAAAGAATGTGCTCATTGCCAAGTCTCTTACAGATCATGAGAAATGGAATTTTGTGACCTTCCTTAAAGAGACTCAAGTAAACTTTGCCTAGTCTTACAGTGACATGCCAGACCTTGATTCATATTTGGTAGTACACAATATTTCTATTAGACTAGATGCTAATCCAGTCAAACAAAATCTCCACAGGATGCATCCAAAAGTTGGCCTCCTAGTTAAAGAAGAACTACATAAAATGTTGGATGTTGGATTCATAAAACCCATTGATTATCCTGAGCGGGTTTCAAACATTGTACCTATCGACAAGCCTAATGAGGGCATAAGAATTTGCACAAACATTAGAGATCTCAACAAAGAATGTCCGAAGGATGATTTTACCTTGCCAAACATAAACATGATTGTGGACCTCACAGCTGGGCATGAAATGCTCTCCTTAATGGATGGATTCTTGAGATACAATCAGATCAAGATTGTTGAACAAGACCATCAAAAGACAAAATTCACTACTCCTTGGGGCATATTTGTTGGCATTATAATAGACAAGGGGAGATTGTTGGCATTTCAATAAGGATATTGAGAAGGTTGTTGATGATTATGGATATAACTGATTAAGGATGTTTACTGTCTTAACATTATTATTTTGTCATTGATGTCAAGAAATTGATTTTATGATTTAGTATAATGTTGCCATATCTTAAGAAGTGTGTTTTGAAGAGAATTAAGATGTCGGTAAAAGACACAGTAAAAATGTGATGAATAAGGGAAGCAATAAGTTATTCAATGGGCAACTATTACTGAGTTAGACAATGATGAGATCATGATGTCTAGATTGTTTTGATATCCTACATATGCTATTGTTTGTAAGGTTAATGCCATACTATGTTATCAAGCAAGGAATCTAGTTGGTAAACCCTAAGGAACCTAGTCGGTAAACCCTAAGGTTATCGCTATCGGTTAATGAAGGTGGAATGTCTACCGAGTGAAGTTTAGTATTTACTGAGTTGCAACCAAGTAATAATAGAATGCATTGGATGAATACATGCATTATTTAATGACGGAAGCTGATGAGTTGGATATGATTAAATGATTAATATAATGTGTATGAAGTTTGTCAAGGATCTACGACATTGAAAGATCGGCAGGAAGATCTACAACTCAGATTGAACCGCAATACCCTAGCACAAGTTCCAAGAAATGTATGCACGTTCCAAGGTGAGGTAAAACATTTTCAGATCCAAGGATGCATTGAACCTGGTCAAGATTGAAGATCTAATGGCTATGATTGATCATGGGAAATGTGATCAAGAAGATTAAGCGGTTAGCAAATTGTTTATAAATAAGGAACTGTTGATAAACAATGTATGCGAGCAAGTGTAAGCACAAGGATGCTACATAGTGATTACCGAGCTTAGAAGCTTGAAGACCTATTTGAATAACAGAGTAAGGAGCCCAGAAGAGGGACAAGATAAGTCCTATGACTAGATTGTATTGAGCAAATAAGAATCTACTTTAGCATTTTAGATGCAAAGTTGCAGACATACTCATTACTGTTGTTTATTTGTAAGTGGCAGAAAATCTCTTAACCGAGTGGACTTAACAGTCTTATTTGTAAATCCTCTAGCAAGGTGACATTCTGATTGAGTGTTTGAAACCCTTTAACAAGGTAACCTCTAACAAGGTGAAGATCCTAATAGATTTGAGGGAAATCCCTTAACCGGGTCACATCTAGCAATGTGTTTTGTAATCTTTAACAGGATTTTCTTTTAATCGAGCATACTCTAGAAGAGTATATTTCTTAGTGGGTCCGAAATCCCACAGTGGTTTTTCCCTAATTGGGTTTCCACATTAAATCTGGTGTTATATATTTTGTGGTGTTATCTATTTATGAGTTTACATGTTTTATAGTTTTTGGTTAAGTTGCTGAAGTATAAGTTACCGAGGTTGAATCTATTGATTTTATGGATTGTTAAGTTTGTATGATTCACCGCCCCCTTCTCATCTTATTAACAATTAGTATCAGAGTTTTGGACTCTAAAAGAAAAGTTTAAAGGTACTTGAGGAAAAGATCCAAAGATGTATAAGAGGGATTCACCGAAGCTGAACAAGTCTAGTTTCTCTACTTGGCAGAAAAGGATGAAGCTGCACCTACCAGGAATTGGAGAATATGCTGTATATTATCTAGAGAATGATTTGATTACACCTAGAACCTATCCATTGACAATGGAAGAGATAAAGGCAAAGCAAGAACATATTCAAGCAATGATTGAAATAACATCTGCATTGACCGACTCAGAGTTTAATGATCTAGAAGGCTGTAATGATGCCAAGGCAATGTGGGACAAGCTCATATCTATGTATGGTGGTGATGGACATGTTCAAAGAGAAAAAGTGGACAATCTAAGAGGACAACTTGAATCTATGAGAATGAATGAAGGTGAGAACATAACCCAGTACAGTACAAGGTTAAAGGAGATTGTCAATCAAATCAAAGGAGCAGGAGGAACCATTGAAGAGAAGGATGTCACAAGTAAGTTATTAAGAACCCTTCTACCTGCTTATGCAATCTGAGTCTCTGCAATCAATGAATTGAGGTTTGTACCCAATATGCCAATTTATTTGGATGCTACTATTGGTAAGATACATGCATTTGAGTTAAGTATCTTTGATAACAGTGGGTCTTCGGTAAAAAAAGTTGAGTTTGCATTTAGTTCTTTTCATCTTGATGAATCTGATGATTACAATGAAAGAAAGTATAAGTATTCTGAAGGGAATCACAGTGGAGCAAGTGAAAGATTTCACAAAATCATGGAGGAGGTACACAAACTTTATGAAGAAATCAGAAAGTAAGAAGAGTTTGAAGCACTATTAGCCAGAAGGCTACTGAGAGGAAAAGGTAAGTACAAAGGAAAGTTGCCTTTGAAATGTTTTAACTGTGATAGAATAGGACATATGGCTTCTAACTATCCTGACAAAGAATCCAGTGAAAAGAGAGATTACTGAGATGACAAACAGAAAGATAATCATTATAGAGGACACCGAGACTTCAGAAGAAGAGATAAAAAGACATGTCTAATAGCTGATGAGGAATCTAATGATGATAAATCAGATGAAACTGATATAG
The DNA here is from genome assembly GCF_030272615.1 of Cryptomeria japonica. Lineage (NCBI taxonomy): Eukaryota > Viridiplantae > Streptophyta > Pinopsida > Cupressales > Cupressaceae > Cryptomeria > Cryptomeria japonica. Next base: position 357,802,063 of record NC_081413.1, read on the forward strand.
AGGAAGTTGTTTATGTGGCTATTAAAGATGGATTAGATGAAGAAAGGTATGAAGAAAAATCTTTAATATCTCACATAAATACTAATGATTCTTGGATCATAGATAGTGGATGCTCACATCACATGACAGGTGGTAAACACAAGTTTGTTATATTAGAAGATTATGATGAAGGTTATGATAGTTCTAATACTAATTGTTAAGTACAGATGTCAAGCTAACAAGATGAGAGGGGGGGGGGTGTGAATCATACAAACCTAAATCTCCATGAAATCAACAGATTCAACCTCGGTAGCTTTAACAGATATATGTAACCAAAACTGTAAAACATGCAAACTTATAAATAGATAACAACACAACACATTCAACACCAGATTTAACGTGGAAACCCAAATAGAGAAAAACCACTGTGGGATTTCGGACCCACTAAGAAATATACTCTTCTAGAGTATGCTCAGTTAAAAGCAAAACTCGTTAAAGATTACAAAACACATTGTTAGATGTGACCTGGTTAAGGGATTTCCCTCAAATCTGTTTGGATATTCACTTTGTTAGAAGTGACCTTGTTAAAGGGTTTCAAACACTCAAACATAATGTCACCTTGCTAGAGGATTTACAAATAAGACTATTAAGTCTACTCGGTTAAGAGATTTTTTGTTACTTACAAATAAACAATAGTAATGAGTATGTCTACAAATTTGCATCTAAAATGCTAAAGCAAATTCTTATTTGTTCAATACAATCTAGTCATAGGACTTATCTTGTCCCTCTGCTAGGCTCCTTACTCTGTTATTCAAACAGGTCTTCAAGCTTCTATTCTCGGTAATCACTATGTAGCATCCCTGTGCTTACATTTGCCTGCATACATTGTTTATCAACAATACCTTATTTATAAACAATTTGCTAACCGCTTAATCTCCTTGATCACATTTCTCATGATCAATCATAGCCATCAGATCTTCAAACTTGACTAGTTCAATGTATCCTTCGATCAAAAAATGTTTTACCTTGCCTTGGAACTTGCATACATTTCTTGGAACTTGTGCTAGGGTATTGCGATTCAATCTGAAGTGTAGATCTTCCTATCGATCTTCCATTGCCATAGATCCTTAACAAACTTTATACACATTGTATCAATCATTTAATCATAACCAGCTCATCAACTTCCATCATTAAATAATGCATGTATACATCCAATGCATTTTGTTATTACTCGGTTGCAACTCAGTAAATACTAAACTTCACTCGGTAAACATTCTGCCTTCATTAACCGATAGCGATAACTTACTGACTAGGTTCCTTAGGTTTACTGACTAGGTTCCTTGCTCGGTAACATAGTATAGTATTAACCTTACAAACAATAACATATGTAGGATATCGAAACAATCTAAACATCATGATCTCATCATTGTCTAACTCGGTAATAGTTGCCCATTGAATAACTTATTCCTTGCCTTATTCATCACATTCTTTCTGTGTCTTTTACCAACATCTTAATTCTCTTCAAAACATACTTCTTAAGATATGGCAACTTTATACTAAATCAGAAAATGAATTTCTTGACATCAATGACAAAATAATAAAGTGAAGATAGTAAACATCCTTAATTAGTTATATCCATAATTATCAGCAACCTTCTCAATATCCTAATTGAAATGCCAACAATCTCTTATTGTCTATTATAATTCCAACAATCTCCTCCTTTGGCATTGATGGCAAAACCAATTGATTTGACCTAAAAGATTCAAATTTAGATTGTTGTGATTGTGATTGCTCAGATTGTTGAAATGCTCTCCCCCTGTCATTAGTCTTCTCCCCCATACATTAGTCTTCTCCCCTTTTGACAACAATGCCAAAAGAAAAATAATACATAAGTTCTTCCTGTGTGAAGTAATTCCTTTGTTGTTTGGTATCAACTCAGTCTCAGTTAGAGCATTTTATCTTCAATTCTTGTTCCCTATTTTTGTTTCCTACACACCTTTAGAAAACATCCTAAAGTGTGTAAATCAGCATCAACTCCAGAAAGATATTCTTTAGAGTCATCGAATTGATGCTTTTACCGAACTCGGTCAGTGAGTAGAAGATAGGGGTAGGACCCCTAACTTACTTCTAAGATACTCAAAAGTGTCCCTTGGCAGTGGCTTGGTGAAAATATCTGCTATTTGTTCCTTTGAACTAACATACTCCAACACCACTTTATTCTCTTGAACTTCTTCTCTAAGATAGTGATATTTGATAGAGATGTGCTTTGTCTTAGAGTGCATAACATGATTCTTTGATATGTTAATGGCACTAGTATTATCACATAATATAGTTACTGGCTTGGTAAATTTCTCATTTATGCCTTCCAACAGTTGTTTGATCCATGCTATATCGGTACAATTCAATGCTACAACAACATATTCAGCTTATGTTGTTGACTATGAAATACATCCTTGTTTCTTGCTAAGCCAACTCACTAGTCTTTCTCCTAAAAAGAAAGCTCCACCACTTGTGCTTTTCCTGTCATCTATGTTGCCTGCCCAATCAACATCGGTATAAACTTTTAAATCAAATTCATTTCCTTTCTGATATACTAAGCCATAATCCTCAGTGCCTTTCAAGTATCTGAAAATTCTCTTGATTGCTGTCATGTGTGTTTCCTTGGGATCTACAGAAAATCTTGCAACTATACCTACTGCATGTGCTATATCTGGCCTACTGTGAACAACATATTGCAACTTTCCAATCATAGATCGGTAAAGTGTCTCATCAACAAATGTAGATTCATCATTCTTTGATAGTTTACAGTTGGTAGTCATAGGAGTACTTACTGGTTTTGAATCATCCATTCCAAGTTTATTCAAGATTTCCTTTATGTACTTGGATTGAGTAATGAAAATCTCATCTTTCATTTGCAGTATTGTAGACCTATAAAATATTTTATCTCACCGATTAATGACATCTCAAATTCTTTGCTCATTTCATTTCCAAAGTTCTTGCATAAAGAGTCATTTCCACAAAAGATAATATCATCAGAAAATATGGTTGAGATCAGTATTCGATTTTCATCATTCTTCATGTAGATATTGTTGTTTTCACTTGTCCTTATAAAACCAATCTTGATTAAATAAGAGTGCAATCTTTCATACCATTCTCTAGGTGCTTGTTTCAGACCATACAAAGCTTTGTTCAGTTTACATACTTGATCTTTATTCTCTCCTTCAACAAATCCTTCAGGTTGTTCAATAAAAACTTCTTCTTCTAATATACCATTCAGAAATGCTGATTTGACATCCATTTGATATACTTTGAAATTCTTGTAAGCAGCATATGCCAACAATTTTCTTACACCTTCAAGTCTTGCCATAGGTGCAAAAGTCTCACCATAATCAATTCCTTCTTCTTGAGCATAACCTTTGCAAACTAGTCTTGTTTTATTTCGAATGACCTCACCTTTTTTATTCAGCTTGTTTCTGAAAATCCACTTTGTATCGATTACATTTTTGTCCTTTGGTCTTGGGACCAATGTCCATGTGTCATTCTTCTTGATTTTATCAATCTCTTCTATCATAGCATTTATCCAATCTTCACTGTTAAATGCCTCTTTCACTATCCTTGGTTCAAATTCAGATATCAGAAATGTGTTCTGTCTCAGTTTATTCCTTGCCATCACTAGATCATTGTTATCTCCTATAATTTGACTTGATGCATGATTCCTTCTGACATACTTGGCTAATATAGGCTCGATAGATTCTGTATGATCTTCTTCATCACTTGGTAACTGAATATTCTCTTCATTTCCTTCAACAGTTTTCTTGGTAGGACTTATTGGTTGAACATATACAAATCCTTCATAATCTTCTAGTTCTTTGGAGTTTCCTTCATCATTTCTTTCTGCAAATTCATCAATTTTCACATTTGCACTTTCTACTATTTTGTTAGATGATTTGATCAGACATTTAAATGCTTTGCTTCTAGAAGAATAACCAAGAAATGTTCGTTCTTCACTTTTCTTATCAAACTTACCATTTCTGTCATCTTTGTGAACATAACATCTACTTTCAAAGATTTTAAAATAAATTACATTAGGTTTCTTTTCATACCAGATTTCATATGGTGTCTTCAAGGTTCCTTTCTTCAGTTTTACTTGGTTCAGGGTGTAAACTGTAGTGCTGATTGCTTCTCTCCAAAATGTTTGAGGTACCTTCTTTTCTATCATCAAGGTTCTTGCACAATCCACAATTGATCTGTTTCTTCTCTTGGCTATCCCATTTTGCTGGGGTGTTCTTGGTGTAGATACTTGCCTCTTTATACCATGATCATTGCAGTATAAGTTGAATTCATCAGAAGTGAACTCACCTCCTCTATCAGATCTAAGACATTTCAGTTGTCTTCCCGTTTCATTTTCAACTCTTGCCTTGTACCATTTAAACATTTGAAAAGCTTATGATTTTTCTTTTAAAAACATTACTGATATCATTGTTGAGTAATCATCCACAAATAATATGAAATACTTATCACCATAATAACTCTGAACTTTCATAGGACCACAAAGATCAGTATGCACAAGATCTAAGATTCCCTTAGAAGTGTAGGACTTACTTGTAAAGCTTGATCTTTTCATCTTACCCATTTGGCATCCTCGACATATAGAATTCTTAGGTTTCTCAAGACTTGGTAGACCTCTTACTCGGTGCTTCTTACTTATTTTGATCAGATTATCAAAATTTACATGACAAAACCTTTTATGTCATAACCAGGTATCATCTATCTTGGCATATAGACACTTATTCCAAGTTGATTCAAGGTGAAATGTGTTACCTTTTGTTTGTATCCCGGTAGCTGCTAACTTTCCATGCTTGTCATGAATTTTGATAATTCCTTTTTGAAACTCTATTCGGTATCCTGTATTGTTTAGCTGTACTATACTCAACAAATTGTATTTCAAACCTTGAACCCAATAAACATCATTACATTTAGTATTGTCAAGAAGTGTTATAGATCCTTTACCTCTCACTGGACATGGTGCATCATTACCAAATCTTACATAACCTCCATCATAATCTTCTAACATAACAAACTTGTGTTTATCACCTATCAAGTGATGTGAGCATCCACTATCTATGATCTAAGAATCATTAGTATTTATGTGAGATATTAAAGCTTTTTCTTTGTACCTTTCTTCATCTGATCCATCTTTGATAGCCACATAAACGACTTCCTCTGTATCAGTTTCATCTGATTTATCATCATTAGATTCCTCATCAACTATTAGACATGTCTTTTTATCTCTTCTTCTGAAGTCTCGGTGTCCTTTGTGATGATTATCTTTCCATTTGTCATCTCAGTAATCTCTCTTTTCACTGGATTCTTTGTTAGGACAATTAGAAGCCATATGTCCTATTCTATCACAGTTAAAACATTTCAAAGACAACTTTCCTTTGTACTTACCTTTTCCTCTCGGTAGCCTTCTAGCTAATAGTGCTTCAAACTCTTCTTGCTTTTTGATTTCTTCATAAAGTTTGTGTACCTCCTCCATGTTTTTGCAAAGTCTTTCACTTGCTCCACTATGATTCCCTTCAGAGTACTTATACTTTCTATCATTGTAATCATCAGATTCATCATGATGAAAAGAACTAAATGCAGACTCAATTTTATTTACCAAAGACCGACTGTTATCAAAGTTACCTAACTCAAATGCATGTAGCTTACCAATAGTAGCATCCAAAGAAACCAGCATATTGGGTACAGACCTCAATTCATTGATTGCAGAGACTCGGATTGCATAAGCAGGTAGAAGGTTTCTTAATAGCTTACTTGTGACATCCTTCTCTTCAATGGTTCCTCCTGCTCCTTTGATTTGATTGACAATCTCTTTTAGTCTTGTACTATACTGACTTATGTTCTCACCTTCATTCATTCTCATAGATTCAAGTTGTCCTCTTAGACTGTCCACTTTTTCTCTTTGAACATGTTCATCACCGCCATACACATATATGAGCTTGTCCCACATTGCCTTGGCATCATTGCAGCCTTCTAGATCATTAAACTCTGAGTTGGTCAATGCAGATGTTATTACAATCATTGCTTGAATATGTTCTTGCTTTGCCTTTATCTCTTCCATTGTCAATGGATAGGTGCTAGGTGTAATGAAATCATTCTCCAGATAATATACAACATATTCTCCAATTCCTAATAGGTGCAGCTTCATCCTTTTCTTCCATGTAGAGAAACTTGACTTGTTCAGCTTCGGTGCATCCCTCTTATACATCTTTGGATCCTTTTCCTCAAGAACCTTTAAACTTTTGTTCTGGAGTCCAAAGCTCTGATACCAATTGATAGTTCTGATACTAATTGTTAAGTACAGATGCCAAGCTAACAAGATGAGAGGGGGGGGTGAATCATACAAACTTAAACCTCCATGAAATCAACAGATTCAACCTCGGTAGGTTTAACAGATATATGTAACCAAAACTGTAAAACATGCAAACTTATAAATAGATAACATCACAACACATTCAACACCAGATTTAACATGGAAACCCAAATAGGGAAAAACCACTGTGGGATTTCAGACCCACTAAGAAATATACTCTTCTAGAGTATGCTCGGTTAAAAGCAAATCCTGTTAAAGATTACAAAACACATTGCTAGATGTGACCCGGTTAAGGGATTTACCTCAGATCTGTTAGGATCTTCACTTTGTTCGAAGTGACATTGTTAAAGGGTTTCAAACACTCAATCAAAAAGACACCTTGCTAGAGGATTTACAAATAAGACTGTTAAGTCTACTCGGTTAAGAGATTTTCTATTACTTACAAATAAACAATAGTAATGAGTATGTCTACAACTTTGCATCTAAAATGCTAAAGCAGATTCTTATTTGTTCAATACAATCTAGTCATAGAACTTATCTTGTCCCTTTGTTGGGCTCCTTACTCTATTATTCAAACAAGTCTTCAAGCTTCTATGCTTGGTAATCACTATGTAGCATCCCTGTGCTTACATTTGCCCACATACATTGTTTATCAACAGTACCTTATTTATAAACAATTTTCTAACCTCTTAATCTCCTTGATCACATTTCTCATGATCAATCATAGCCATCAGATCTTCAAACTTGACCAGGTTCAATGTATCCTTCGATTGGAAAACATTTTACCTTACCTTGGAACTTGCATACATTTCTTGGAACTTATGCTAGGGTATTGCGGTTCAATCTGAGCTATAGATCTTCCTGCTGATCTTCCATTGCCATAGATCCTTAACAAACTTTATACATGTTGTATCAATCATTTAATCATAAGCAGCTCATCAGCTTCCATCATTAAATAATGCATGTATACATCCAATGCATTCTGTTATTACTCGGTTGCAACTCGGTAAATACTAAACTTCACTCGGTAAACATTCCACCTTCATTAACCGATAGCGATAACCTTAGGGTTTACCGACTAGGTTCCTTAGGGTTTACTGACTAGGTTCCTTGCTTGGTAACATAGTATAGTAATAACCTTACAAACAATAGCATATGTAGGATATCAAAACAATCTAAACAACATGATCTCATCATTGTCTAACTCGGTAATAGTTGCCCATTGAATAACTTATTCCTCCCCTTATTCATCACATTCTTTCTGTGTCTTTTACCGACATCTTAATTCTCTTCAAAACATACTTCTTAAGATATGGCAACATCATACTAAATCTGAAAATCAATTTCTTGACATCAATGACAAAATAATATTGTGAAGATAGTAAACATCCTTAATCAGTTATATCCATAATTATCAACAACCTTCTCAATATCCTAATTGAAATACCAACAATCTCTTATTGTATGTTATAATGCCAACAGGTTATGTAAGATTTGGTAATGATGCACCATGTCCGGTGAAAGGTAAAGGATCTATAACACTTCTTGACAATGCTAAATGTGATGATGTTTATTGGGTTGAAGGTTTGAAATACAATTTGTTGAGTGTAGCATAGCTAAACAATGTAGGATACCGAATAGAGTTTTGAGAAAGGAATTGTCAAAGTTCATGACAAGCATGGAAAGTTATTAGCTACCGGGACACAAACAAAAGGTAACACATTTCACCTTGAATCAACTCGGAATAAGTGTCTATATGCAAAGATAGATGATACCTGGTTATGGCATAAAAGGTTTTGTCATGTAAATTTTGATAATTTGATCAAAATAAGCAAGAAGCACTGAGTAAGAGGTCTACCGAGTCTTGAGAAACCTGAGAATGCTATGTGCCGAGGATGTCAGATGGGTAAGATGACAAGATCAAGCTTTACAAGTAATTCCTACACTTCTAAGGGAATTTTAGATCTTGTGCATACTGATCTTTATGGTCCTATGAAAGTTCAAAGTTATTATGGTGATAAGTATTTCATATTGTTTGTGGATGATTACTCAAGGATGATGTCAGTAATGTTTTTAAAAGAAAAATCAGAAGCTTTTCAAATGTTTAAATGGTACAAGACAAGAGTTGAAAATGAAACAAGAAGACAACTGAAATGTCTTAGATCTGATAGAGGAGGAGAGTTCACTTCTGATGAGTTCAACTTATTCTACAACAATCATGGTATTAAAAGACAAGTCTCTGCACCAAGAACTCCACAACAAAATGGAATTACTGAGAGAAGAAACAAATCTATTGTGGATTGTGCCAGAACCCTGATGATTGAAAAGAAAGTACCACAAAAATTTTGGAGAGAAGCAATAAGCACTACTGTTTACACCTTGAACCGAGTACAACTGAAGAAAGGAACTTCGAAGACACCATATGAAATTTGGTATGACAAGAAACCTAATGTAAGTTATTTTAAAATCTTTGGAATTAGATGCTATGTTCACAAAGATGACATAAATGATAAGTTTGATCAGAAAAGTGAAGAAGGAACATTTCTTGGGTATTCTTCTAGAAGCAAAGCATTTAAATGTCTGATCAAATCATCTAACAAAATAGTAGAAAGTGCAAATGTGAAAATTGATGAATTTGCAGAAAGAAATGATGAAGGAAACTCCGAAGAACTTGAAGATTATGAAGGATTTGTATATGTTCAACCGAGAAGTCCTACCAAGAAAACTGCTGAAGGAAATGAAGAGAATATCCAGTTACCGAGTGATGAAGAAGATCATACAGAATCTACCGAGTCTATATTAGCCAAGTATGTCAGAAGGAATTATGCATCAAGTCAGATTATAGGAGATAAGAATGATCCAGTGATGACAAGGAAGAAACTAAGACATAACACATGTTTGATATCTGAATTTGAACCAAGGATAGTGAAAGAGGCATTTAATAGTGAAGATTGGATAAATGCTATGACAAAAGAGAGTGATCAAATCAAGAAGAATGACAGATGGACACTGGTCCCAAGACTGAAGGACAAAAATGTAATCAGTACAAAGTGGATTTTCAGAAACAAGCTGAATGAAAAAGGTGAGGTCATTCGAAATAAAGCAAGACTAGTTTTCAAAGGTTATGCTCAAGAAGAAGGAATTGATTATGGTGAGACTTTTGCATCTGTGGCAATACTTGAAGGAGTAAGAACATTGTTGGCATATGCTACTTACAATAATTTCAAAGTATATCAAATGGATGTCAAATCTGCATTTCTGAATGGTATATTAGAAGAAGAAGTTTTCATTGAACAACCTGAAGGATTTGTTGAAGACAAGAGTAAATATCAGGTATGGAAACTGAACAAAGCTTTATATGGTCTTAAACAAGCACCTAGAGCATGGTATGAAAGATTGCACTCTTATTTAATCAAGATTGGTTTTATAAGGACAAGTGAAAACAACAATATGTACATGAAGAAAGATGAGGATAATGGAATATTGATCTCAGCCATATTTGTTGATGACATTATATTTTGTGGAAATGACTCTTTATGCAAGAACTTTGGAAATGAAATGTGCAAAGAATTTGAGATGTCATTAATCAGTGAAATAAAGTATTTTATAGGTCTGTAGATACTGCAAATGAAAGATGAGATTTTCATTACTCAATCCAAGTACATAAAGGAAATCTTGAAGAAATTTGGAATGGAGGATTCAAAACTAGTAAGTACTCCTATGACTACCAATTGTAAACTATCAAAGAATGATGAATCTGCATCTATTGATGAGACACTTTACTGATCTATGATTGGAAAGTTGCAATATGTTGTTCATAGTAGGCTAGGTATATCACATGCAGTAGGTATAGTTGCAAGATTTTCTGTAGATCCCAAGGAAACACATATGACAACAATCAAGAGAAATTTCAGATACTTGAAAGGCACTGAGGATTATGGCTTAGTATATGGAAAGATAAATAATTTTGATTTAAAAGTTTATACTGATGCTGATTGGGCAGGCAACATTGATGATAGGAAAAGCTCAAGTGGAGGAGCTTTCTTTTTAGGAGAAAGACTAGTAAGTTGGCTTAGCAAGAAACAATGATGTATTTCACAGTCAACAACAAAAGCTGAATATGTTGTTGCAGCATTGAATTGTACCAATATATCATGGATCAAACAACTGTTGGAAGGCATAAATGAGAAAGTTACCGAGCCAGTAACTATATTCTGTGATAATACTAGTGCCATTAACATTTCAAAGAATCTTGTAATGCACTATAAGACAAAGCACATCTCTATCAAATATTATTATCTTAGAGAAGAAGTTCAAGAGAAGAAAGTGGTGTTGGAGTATATTAGCTCAAAGGAACAAATAGCAGATATCTTCACCAAGCCACTGCCAAGGGACACTTTTGAGTATCTCAGAAGTAAGTTAGGGGTCCTATCCCTATCTTCTACTCACTGACCGAGTTCAGTGAAAGCATCAATTCGATGACTCTAAAGAATACCTTTTAGGAGTTGATGCTGATTTACACACTTTAGGAGGTTTTCTAAAGGTGTGCAGGAAACAAAAATAGGGAACAAGAATTGAAGACAAAATTCTGTTACCGAGACTGAGTTGATACCAAACAACAAAGGAATTACTTCACACAGGAAGAAATTATGTATTAGTTTTCTTTTGGCATTGTTGTCAAAGGGGGAGAAGACTAATGTATGGGGGAGAAGACTAATGAAAGGGGGAGAGCATCACAACAATATCACATCAATCTAAATTTGAATCTTTTAGGTCAAATCAATTGGTTTTTCCATCAATGCCAAAGGGGGAGATTGTTGGCATTTCAATAAGGATATTGAGAAGGTTGTTGATGATTATGGAAATAACTGATTAAGGATGTTTACTGTCTTAACAATATTATTTTGTCATTGATGTCAAGAAATTGATTTTCTGATTTAGTATGATGTTGCCATTTCTTAAGAAGTATGTTTTGAAGAGAATTAAGATGTCGGTAAAAGACACAGAAAGAATGTGATGAATAAGGAGAGGAATAAGTTATTCAATGGGCAACTATTACCAAGTTAGACAATGATGAGATCATGATGTTTAGATTGTTTTGATATCCTACATATGTTATTGTTTGGAAGGTTAATACTATACTATGTTACTGAGCAAGGAACCTAGTTGGTAAACCCTAAGGAACCTAGTTAGTAAACCCTAAGGTTATCGCTATCGGTTAATGAAGGCGGAATGTCTATCGAGTGAAGTTTAGTATTTACCGAGTTGCAACCAAGTAATAACAAAATGCATTGGATGAATATATGTGTTATTTAATGATGGAAGCTGATGAGCTGGATATGATTAAATGATTAATATAACATGTATGAAGTTTTTAAGGATCTATAGCATTGAAAGATCGGTAGGAAGATTTATAGCTTAGATTGAACCGCAATACCCTAGCACAAGTTCCAAGAAATGTATACAAGTTCCAAGGCGAGGTAAAACATTTTTCGAATTGAAGGATACATTGAACCTTGTCAAGATTGAAGATCTGATGGCTATGATTGATCATGGGAATTGTGATCAAGGAGATTAAGCAGTTAGCAAATTGTTTATAAATAAGGAACTGTTGATAAACAATGTATGTGGGCAAGTGTAAGCACAAGGATGCTACATAATGATTACCGAGCTTAGAAGCTTGAAGACCTGTTTGAATAACAGAGTAAGGAGCCCAGCAGAGGGACAATATAAGTCATATGACTAGATTGTATTGAGCAAATAAGAATCTACTTTAGCATTTTAGATGCAAATTTGTAGACACTCATTACTGTTGTTTATTTGTAAGTGATAGAAAATCTCTTAACGAGTGGACTTAACAGTCTTATTTGTAAATCCTCTAGCAAGGTGACATTCTGATTGAGTGTTTGAAACCCTTTAACAAGGTCACCTCTAACAAGGTGAAGATCCTAATAGATTTGAGGGAAATCCCTTAACCGGGTCACATCTAGCAATGTGTTTTGTAATCTTTAACAAGATTTGCTTTTAACCGAGCATACTCTAGAAGAGTATATTTCTTAGTGGGTCCGAAATCCCACAGTGGTGTTTCCCTAATTGGGTTTCCACATTAAATCTGGTGTTATATGTTTTGTGGTGTTATCTGTTTATGAGTTTACATGTTTTACAATTTTTGGTTAAGTTGCTGAAGTATAAGTTACCGAGGTTGAATCTATTGATTTTATGGATTGTTAAGTTTGTATGATTCACCCCCCCCTCTTATCTTATTAACAATATTTTTATATTAGGTCATGCACTTTGGTTTAAAGAACACATGAGCAACTTATCAAAGAGAAATGCCAACCATCTTCCATGACCTAACATTATGGAAGATTATGCAAATGATCTCCTAGGAAAGTCTAAAACATGAGAAGAGCACTTTCCTATCCTAAGAAAAATCTTTGAAAGACTAGAGAAATATAAGTTGTGCCTTAATCCTGGGAAGTGTGTCTTCGGGGTAACATCAGGAAAGATATTGATATTCATAGTCTCTCATAGAGGAATCAAGGTAGATCTAGCCAAAGTCATGGAAATAATGGAAATGCCTCCTCCTATGACACGCAAGTAGCTTCGTAGTCTTCAAGGAAAGCTCCAATCTATCTGCTAGTTCATTGCACAACTTGCAGAAAAGTGTCATCCGTTTGCACATCTCCTGTGCAAGGATACTAAGTTTAAGTGGGATTTCTTATGTCTGAAAGCCTTTGAAAAATTGAAAGAATATTTAGCCTCCCCTCTAGTTTTGATGTCGCCTATTCTAGGACAACCCCTCCTCTTGTACATATCCGTGACTACGTGGCACTGGGGGCACTACTTGCACAAATAGATGAAAAAGGCAAGGAGAATGCAATATATTACATCAACCACACTCTTATTGGATATGAGCTCAATTATACTTCCATAGAAAGATATTGCCTTGCAGTGGTCTTTAGCACTCAAAAAATCTATCACTACATGATTAACAACAAAACCAAAGTCATAGAAAAGATTGATCCTCTCAAATAATTATTATCTAAGGCTGCCCTCATAGAACGTACAACAAAATGGGTCATTCTACTAAGTGAGTTCGACATTGAGTATGTGGGTAGAAAAGAAATAAAAGGACAAATCATAGTTGGCCAACTGGCCAATGCTCCAATTCAAAGTGATCACCCCCTCATAACAAAATTTCCCAATGATTCCATCATGAGTGTCACACAATCAACACAATGTCAATTACATTTTGATGGTTCCTGCACACAACATGGATCGGGGGTAGGTATCTTGCTAATTAAACCTCAAGGTAATTGCATTCCTAAGTCCTACAAGATAGATTTTGCATGAACAAACAACATACTGGAGTATGAAAAATCATAGAATTGTAAGTTTACGGAGATTCCCAAGTTGTCATAAAGCAAGTTAATGATGAGTATTAGACAAGGATGACCAGATTTTCCCTTGAAATTGCATTGTGGAGGAATTGAAGCAACACTTCACCTTCATTCAGTTTGAGAAAATTCCTAGGACAAACAATAGAGTTGTCGATGCAATGGATACAATTGGTTCCCTCCTACATATGCCCACAAATAGTAAAAATGTGAAGTCTTGGTCAAGCATCTTTTAGTGCCAGCATATGATGTCCCTAAATAAAAAATGGTGTGTATCCTTATTGGTCCTGATTCCCCATGATTCCAAGAAACCTTTACCTACCTTCAATATAACATCATCCCCCCTCACCTCACTAAAACCTAGCAACAAACATTCATTCGCCAATCCACCCGCTACACTATCTTGGATGATACTTGTTAATATTATTTTAGGATTGCTCATAAGTGGCATTTTGGTCAAGTGGCAGCGACTTATTTTGATTTTTGGCTCATTGTTTGGTTTGTAAGCATGCGTGCCAAGTGGTGTCTCGGCATTGTCCTGAGTTGCTCGCTTCTCTCACTCAAACTAAAGAGAATGCAGAGCTACCATGTGGCTCAAGTCTTTATCTTGGTGTATGCTTCTCGACCCACCATCCATCATGTAAAGGTGGTGACACTTGGTGTCCCAATGTTGCACGATTGGATTATGTTTTCGCGCTCAACTTTGGGTCTCCCCCGATTCGTCGCGTGTCTTCCATAGTGGTTCGTGAACCAGAATGCAGTTTGCATCACTATTTTCTTGTTGGGCAGGTGCAGGGGTCACCATGACATGGTTGGGATAACAACTTTGAAGGCCATTTCACTGGGTACCGTCTCATGGAGTTCCACACTAGGAGTTTCCTATCAGAAGCGGTTGCTAGGATGTTTCTGATGCTGATGCTGTGTATTGTTGGTTAAGAGTCAAGGGCTCTATATATTCTTTCTTTTTCCATCTTTTAGGGGGTTCAAAATTTAGAGATATTTTTAGACTTGGATCATTGAAAAAGCCTTTATTTTAATTAAATTTGGTGAATGATAGACATGTCATATTGTGCCTATGGCCTTTGTGATTATTTTATTTGAAGCTTAATATACTTACTTCTGTGTTGTTTTCAAATTCGATAAATTCTATGGTATTTGTTGTGAGACTCCATGGATTAAACTATATTTTGAGACTTGTTATCTATTGGATGAATGGTTAATGTCATTTTATGTTGAATGATTTTTGTTGAACTAGTCTCTCAAATGGTTTTGAGCATGTAGATTGTTGAATGAGATTTAAATCCGCATGTATTTGTGTTTTATATGTTGTTAATGCTTTTCCAAAATATTTTGGCATATCGCCTAAGTAGTGTAGATCATCTATTTTAAGTTTTCTTCTTCCTCTTTTCTCCCCCCAGTTGTATGAAGAGCCAACTTCTCAAAACTAGAGGTCATTCAGTGAATTTTGCGCAAAAGGTCCCTCATCACTGAATTTCCCATAAGGTTGTTAGCGTTTAAGGTAAAATTAAGAGTCAACAATTCTTTTTCTGGCACGTCCAATGGGACCATAATTTTGAACAAACCTAAGCAAGTTTATGAGTTGTAGACCCGTAACCAAGAGCCAAATAGATTTAAATCCCAGTTTTCTTCTCCCACCCCTGGTAAGCGTCCATTCACCTACAACTACTTCTTCCCGGAATCCACCTATTTTCCTTGTGGTTGTTTTTATTATAATGGCTCAGATTCCTCCTAGAAACTTTGTGACTTGGAATAGCAGGAGCCCTCTCATTCCTCTTGTTCCACCTACAGTATGGGAGCTGATTCCCACTTCCTCACTTTAAAACATGTCCCTAAATTCACCCAAGAATGTCCCAAGATGCCTGGGGAACACTTATAAGATGTGGCTGATGTCTGCATCGTCCATAACATTACAAAGAAAAATGTAGCTTTGAGATTTCTCATGGCTTGATTCAAAGGGAAAGCTTTAGATTGGTACAAATCTCTTAGCCCAAACTCTATAGCCAATTGGGATTAGTTGGGTGACCGCTTCTTTGAGAGATTTTCCGACAAGGATGATAGGTCATCCCTGATGCAGCAATTGATTACCATAAAAAGAGCCCCTCAAGAAGTGATGACAAAATTCAATGTGATATTTCAGAGGACCTGGCAAAGAATATTATTGTCAGCTCATCCACCAAAAGATATGGTGTTTGTTTTTTATCTGAAAGCCTTCAATTCAGATATATCTATGATGATCTAGTCTCTCAGAGGAAATACTCTCTTGGATGCATTTGATTTGGCAGTTCAAGCAGAAAACAATCTAATTGATGTTGGAAAGCTTGCGCCACGATCGCTCATGCTGGTCTTTCCTGAGCTACCAAAGCAAGTCCCTAAGCTAATCATGCCTAGCACATCTGCACCCCAATCTATGTATGTGTACCTAGGATCTCAACAAGCAAATCTACCTTCCCCCTCATCTCTGGATGTGGAGGTAAAAAATATGGAAAATTTGTTGAGATCTTTCTCAAATAAAATCATTAATTTGAAAAGGTCCCAAATCCCACCTGCTAGACCTCCTTTCCAACAAAATTTCCAAGGTAATAGACTCACATATTAGCAGAACAAATATGCAAATAATCAAACTTGCTCAAGTTAGCCAAATGGCCAGATAGTTCCCATGCCCAATCCTTTGCAAACTATCTATCCAAGAA
Source organism: Cryptomeria japonica (assembly GCF_030272615.1). NCBI lineage: Eukaryota > Viridiplantae > Streptophyta > Pinopsida > Cupressales > Cupressaceae > Cryptomeria > Cryptomeria japonica. Next base: position 357,818,529 of record NC_081413.1, read on the forward strand.
CTAGGTAAAGAGTTGACCGTAGGACAAAATAATCTAGCGGATGATACCAATTCTTGGTGTTTTCCATGTAACAATGCCCACGCCCCAAGAAATTGCCCAAAAGACAATTTGCAACAAAAAATGGAGATCAACTGAGCCTAGGCATGGCTCTGGATGATTTAGTTTATACATCCCCTAGCATGGACAATATGACTCTCATTGCACAGATGCAAGGTATGTCAATCGAGCAGGAAACAAAGATAGCTACGAACCATGCATTATTCTCTTTGATGGAGGATGAAGACGTCATGCTCACAAATGGTGTACCCACATCAAGCTCGAGGGCTCCTCAAGTGCAATCAGATTACAACCTCTGGTCAAAAAGACATTTCACAGGAGAGAATACAGGCATGTAGGGGAGATTCACCTTAGATAAAGTTCCTGAACAACCCGTAGTTGCTACCACATATTCGAGAAAGGAATTTATCTCCTATAAGCTGAGAGAGGCAAGGACATTGGTACCATCAGTGTCGGATGTGATGGAGTGTTGTCCATTTGGAGGAATTGATTATGTGTTTCATTTATGTTTGTCATTTATGTCAATAGTAGTTATTTTGGATGCTTTACCAGTACCCTTCTGGTCCCGGTAGATTGTGTGGTTTCTAGTTGGTTTGGATCCAAAATGATCCAGCATGCTCTAGTATGATTTGGTTATGGAATTGGCTTTCTCTTGTTCATATTCAGTCAGTTGGTTTTGGTCTGGTGATCGGATGTTATCTTGCTTGCTTGGAAGCTTGGTTTGTGGTTCCGGTGAGGGTTTCACTGACATAGATTTGATGAAGATATTTGATGATATGCATAAGTGGTGTTGGTGCAACTTTTGGTGGAGATTCAGGAGGCTGATGGTGATCATGTTCAAGACTTGATGGATTGGGATCATTGTTGTAGCATGTGGACCTATATTGGGTCCCAGTTGATCTAGGTTATGGACCAGCTTAATGTAACGTGTGGATTGGAACTCTTGATGTGTTTTGGGGATGTCTTATGAGTTGATATTATTTTTTTGGTCTAAGGCCAACATGTTTTATAATTATGTAATTGGTTTATTGTCTAGTGACTGGCTTGATTGTTTATGGTTGAGGGTTTGTATATATATGATGTAAGATCTCATTCTAGATCATCGTGGTCATAGGAATAGGATATGGATATGTAATGTGCAAATAATGTAATATCATTTAGGTAGAGGATTTGGTCGATCATTGGAGATCGAATTGGGTTTATGTAAGAGGATTTAGTCCTCTGGTATTGAGCTTAACTAGAACTATAGTCAAGCATAGGAGATGCTATCTTTACAATTCAATTATTCTTCCGGATTGTAGTTTGGATTTCTATGTATTCAGTGAGACTCCTTTTGTGATGAGCAATGTGCTCTAGGTTGTTGGCCTTCTTGCAAGTGCAGGCCCCTCAATTTTAATTCACATACTTACTACAAAAGTATTACCTGACTGTGGGTAGGCTTCCCACCATGGTTTTTCCCTTTACCAAGTTTTCCATGTATAAATCTTGGTGTCATGTGGATGGTATTTATTCTCTGATTATTGTTTATTCTTAATTAGTTTATCTATTATTCTAATATTTGGTTTAAGCATTCTGGTATTAAAATTTTAATTACTAAATGTTCTGGTAATCTGTGACAACTGATTCACCCCCCCTCTCAGTTGTCTTCCAGTTATTTGAACTGTATAACAATTGGCATCAGAGCTCTAGTCCTCTCTGCAGAAAAGCTTAACTACTTGAGGAAGATCCTATGATGACTAACAGTTCAAGTTCATCTAGAGAAATCTTTCGAAGAGATATTCCTAGGCTTGATGGAACAAATTACATAGTATAAAAGATTCAGATGGAGACTCATATGAGATGTCTTGGTAAGGAAATTTGGGAGATCACATAGAATGGTGTTATACCTCATAATCCAGAATCTGGAAATCCTCCTCTGACAAACTTGGATAAGGAGCTTGAGAATGATTGTAGAGAAAGAGAAGCCCTCTTGTGTGCACTTTTTGATCAACAAATAATGGGATTAACCGACAAATCATCTGGAAAGGCTATATGGGATAAGTTGGAGACTCTTAATGAAGGTGACCCTATTGTGAATATTGCTAAACTTGATGGTTACCAAGTGAGATATGAAAACTTGAATATGGAAGAAGATGAAAGGTTTACTGCATTCATGGAAAGGGTAACTAAGATAGTTATGGGAATTAATAGTTGTGGTGGAACTCTGAGTGAAGATGAAATTGTTTCTAAAGTTTTGAACGACCTACCATTGGCTTGCAAGATGAAGGCTACTGCAATTAATGAATTGAGAACAATGGCTAATAATTTTGTCAACAAAGATACCTTGGTTGGGAAATTATCTGCTTTTGAACTTGAAGAATTTGGACCTTCTGGAGCTATGAAGTCTGAACCTATTTTTCATGCATCTGCATCATCAACCGATAAGCAAGATTGGAAAGCTTTATATGCAAAGGAATTGGATGATATGAAGAGAGAAGATGATGAGTTTGAGCAAATTGAAGCACTATTTTCTAGAAGAGTGCCTAAAGGACCAGTAGGAAGTAAGTATGAAGGAAAAGCACCTTTTAAATGTTTTGCATGTAATAAGATTGGTCATTTTGCATCTAGATGTCCTGAAAGGAATTCAAGATTTTAAGAGAGAGTTAGAATATCATTTAAGCCTAACCCTAGATATCAGAACAAGTATAAGTACAAGAAAAATAGAGACAAATCATGCTACATAGAAGATGAGGAAGGTGTTATTGATTATGATGATGGACCGATACAAGACTTTGCTAGTGGTTTTGGCAATGAGAAGGAATGCGTGCTCCTGCCTATCAAGGAAGATGTTTTGGAAATGGAAGAGAATGTACCTAAAGAGAAGGCACTTGTTGCTAAAATTGAAGACAAGGATGAATGGGTAATTGATAGTGGTTGTTCAAATCATATGACTAGAGGTAAGAGGAAGTTTCTATCTTTGCAAGAATTTGATGGCAGTCTAGTTAGATTTGGAGATGACAAAGCATGTATGATCAAAGGAAAAGGAACTATATCATTGTATGGTAATAACAATACTGATAATGTTTATTATGTTGAAGGTTTACATCATAATCTTTTTAGTGTAGGACAATTGGTGGATAAAGGATTTCAATTACAATTCAAGGATGGAAAATGAAAAATCATTAATAGATTTGGTTTGGAGATTGCAACCAGTATTCAAACAAAAGGTAATATATTTCCTTTGAATTCCAGCGAGAAGACATGTTTGATTGCACAAATTGATAAGAGTTGACTATGGCATAAGAGGCTATGTCATGTGAATTTTGATTTCATTGTGAAGATCGGTTCAACTAAGGCAGTTAGAGATATACCTAAGATTCTGAAGCCCTATAACCTGGTATGTAAGAAATGTCAAATGGGTAAACAGGCCAGAATATCTTTTAGGAGTATACAAGATAAATCTAATGATGTTCTTGATCTTATTCATATTGATTTGTGTGGCCCTGCTAGAGTTAAAATTTTTCAAGGTGATAGATATTTTATGCTAATCATTGATGATTATTCTAGAATGATGTAGGTTACTTTTCTAAGGGAGAAATATGAGGCTTATGAAAATTTTAAAATCTTTAAGCCTAAAGTGGAAACTGAGACAGGATTGAAGATCAAATGTTTGAGGTCAGATCATGGTGGATAATTCGCATCTGATGAGTTTAATAACTTTTGTGAGAAGCATGGTATAAGGAAACAATTTTCTACTCCCCAGACACCTCAATAGAATGGAGTTGTGGAAAGGAAGAATAAAACTATCTTGGATGCTGCTAGAAAAATGATGATGGAAGCTAGTCTACCTCATATCTACTAGAGAGAAGTAAGTGAGCACAACGGTTTATACATTCAATAGAGTACATATCAAAGGAGAAACCGGTAAGACACCTTATAAATTATGGTTTAGCAATACACCTACAGTTAAGTATTTCAGAATATTTGGTAGTAAATGTTATATCAAGAGAGAAGATATGATTGGCAAATTTGATCCTAGATTTTATGAAGGAATATTTCTTGGTTATTCTAATGAAAGCAAGGCATATAGATGTTATAACAAGAGATTACAGAGAATTATGGAGAGTGCTAATGTCAAGATGGATGAGCTGAACAGAAGTCAAATCAGAGTTTGTGAGAAAGAACCAATGGTGGAAATGATTATATCTTAACCGGTAGCATCTTTACTAGAACAAAGTGTTGAATGAGTTACTCTAGCAGTATCAAAAATTTCAAAAATACTTGAAGAACCGTGAAGAGGAAGAGAGAGTCAGAAGACTCCTAGGTATGTGAGATTGAATCATTCAGAAGATCAAATCATTGGGGATAAGAACAATTGAGTGATGACAAGAAGAAGATTGGCAACTAATGAGGTATTTTTAATTTCTCAAATTTAACCGATATCAGTAATTGAAGCATGTAAAGATGAATGTTGGTTGAAAGCTATGCAAGAAGAATTAGATTAGATTGAGAAGAATAACACATGGACTTTAGTTCCCTAACCTAAAAATAAGAATGTTATTGGAATTAAATGGGTTTCCAGGAATAAATTGAATGAGGATGGTCAAATTATAAGTAATAAGGCTAGATTGGTTTGTAAAGGATATTCTCAGAAGGAAGGAATTGATTATGGTGAGACTTTTGCACTTGTAGCTAGGATTGAAGTTGTAAGATTATTTCTTGTCTATGCTGCCCATAAGAACTACAGGGTTTATCATATGGATGTTAAGTGTTCTTTTTTGATTGAGGATATTGATGAGGAAGTTTATATTGAGAAACCTGGTGGTTTTTCACTTTCAGATGATACAAACATGGTTTGCAGGTTAAGGAAAGCTTTATATGGGTTGAAACTGACACCTAGAGCTTGGTATGCAATGTTGGATAAATATCTTTTGAAGATTGGTTTTACTAAGGGTATTGCTGACAACAATTTATATTATAAGGTCACCGATGATTATATACTGATTATTGAAGTATATGTTGATGACATCATTTTTGGAGGTGAAGATAAATTGTGCATGGAATTTTTTAAGAATATGGAGAAAGAATTTGAAATGTCTATGATTGGGGAAATGAAATTTTTCTTAGGTTTGTAGATTACTCAAAATAATAAAGGTATTTTCATCTATCAAACTAAGTATGCTAGGGAATTGTTGAATAAATTTGGTATGGGAGATTCTAAACCGGTAAGTACTCCTATGGTTACAAGTGAGAAATTGACAAGGAAAGATGTTTCTACACTGGTAAATCCTACAAGATACAAATCCATGATTGGAGGTCTGCTTTATTTGACTTAGACTAGGCCTGACATAATGAATGTTGTTTGTATTGCATCTAGATTTTAGAGTGATCCTAGAGAAAATCATGAGAGTGCGGTGAAAAGAATTTTTAGATACATGCAAGGTACATCTGAATATGTTTTGTGGTACCCTGATTGATACTTTTTGGCATCAATATGGTATGTATTATCAGAGATATTATTCATTTCGATATTGATGTGGTGATGCTACTGCTCAGAGGGAGTAGTTAGCTTTGTGTTTCAGTGGTTTATGTTTTTGCTTTGATATTTTTGTCAGATTTCTGGCATTGATGTCAAAGGGGGAGAGATATTGGTGTGAAAACATTAAGGAGTTTAATACATTAGGGGGAGAGATATATGTGTAATTTAGAGCTTTACAGAGATATTATTCAAAGGGGGAGTTTGGTCTTTATTTCAGAACTTCATTGTTGTATCTTTGAGTGGGAGATTGTTGGTTGTCTTCCATTGGAGGAGACTTGTTTGGCATTTCTTGGTACTTAGATGTTTTTCACATCTAGTGTTGTCATCAAAGACAAAGGGGGAGATTGTTGGCCATATGGAGGAATTGATTATGTGTTGCATTGATGTTTTGTCATTGATGTCAACATTAGCTATTTTGGATGCTTTACCCACACCCTTCTAGTCCCAATAGATTGTGTGGTTTCTAGTTGGTTTGGATCCAACATAATCTGGTATGCTCCGATATGATTTGGTTATGGAATTTGATTACTCATGTTCATATTAAGTTAGTTGTTTTTGGTCTGGTGATCAGATGTTATCCTGCTTTCTTGGAAGCTTGGTTTGTGGTTCCGACAAGGGTTTCACCGATAGAGCTTTGATGATATGCATAAGTGATGTTGGTGCAGCTTCTGGTGGAGATTCAGGATGGTGATGGTGATCATGTTTGAGACTTAATAGATTGGGATCATTTCTTTAGTGTGTGGACCTATATTGGGTCTCGGTTGATCTAGGTTATGGAACAACTTAATGTAACGTGTGGATTGGAACTCTCAATGTGTTTCTGGGATGTCTTATGAGTTGGATATCATTTGTTTGGTCTAAGGCCAACATGTTTTGTAATTATGTAATTGGTTTATTGTTTGGTGGCTGACTTGATTGTTTATGGTCGAGGGTTTGTATATATATGATGTAAGATCTCATTGTAGATCATCATGGTCATAGGAATGGGATATGGATATGTAATGTGCGAATAATGTAATATCATTTAGGTAGAGGATTTGATCGATCATTAGAGATCAAATTGGGTTTATGTAAGAGGATTTAGTCCTTCGGTATTGAGCTTAATTGGAACTATACTGAGGCATAGGAGATGTTATCTTTGCAGTTCAATCATTCTTCTAGATTGTAGTTTTAATTTCTATGTAGTCAGTGAGACTCCTTTTGTGATGAGCAGTGCACCCTAGGCTATTGGCCTTCCTACAAGTGCAGGCCCCTCAATTGTAATTCACATACTTATTGCAGAATTATTATTTAACTGTGGGTAGGCTTCCCATCGCGGTTTTTCCCTTTATCGGGTTTTCCACGTACAAATCTTGGTGTCATGTGGATGGTATTTATTCTCTGATTATTGTTTATGCTTAATTGGTTTATTTGTTAATCCGATATTTGGTGTAATAATTTTGGAATTAATGTTTTGGGTTCTGGTATTAAAGTTTCAATTGCTAAATGTTCTGGTAATCTATGACAACTGATTCACCCCGCCCCCTCTCAGTTGTCTTCTGGTTATTTGAACTGTCTAACAATGGAGTAGCTAAAGAAAGCCCCAACCAACATCTCCTTATGGGATCTCCTTAGTATCCCAGAGAAAAATAATCAGTTGAAAGAAGCTCTGTCAGAGGTGGAGAAACCTGTTGGCAAGAATGTTGCTTGTTCTTCATGAGCCAGTGAAGAAAGATTGCAGCCCCCCGCAGAACAACCATGCTCACTGATGGTGTTGACAAATGAGGTCGTACCTCCTAAATCCCAAGTGGAAGGTAAGCCTAAACCAAATCCTTTCTATTTGACCCTCATAGTAGGAGACAAACTTTTACACAATTCTATGATAGATTCTGGTGCTGGCACCACCGACACGCCTAAGCAAATTGTCGATGTTTTGAATATTATGAGCTTTTAAATAGGGGTTTAATGGAACTAGATGGAAATAAGGTCTAGATTGTGGGTCTTATTAAAAGTCTTCCGCTGACATTGTTTGTGTGTTCTAGTGTCACCGTGTCTCAAGAAGTAGTAGTTATTGACATACCACATGTTTTTGGCTTCTACATTTCTCGAGACTTCACCACCAAAAGAGGAGGTTACCTATCGTTAGTCTAGTCTCACCTCATCCTTTGAAATAAACATGGTGCTAAGATCAAAATTATTTCAGAACCCCTACACACTGAGCATGTAGCGGATTAGGCTATGTTCAACTTTGAACCAACTCATATCTCCATCTCTAATGAAGAGAGAAAAATGGTAGAGCTTCTTGAAGATGAAAAGTTGATTGGGGATATTACACTAGAGCAAGAAGTTTTTCTCAATGAATTCATAAAATATGATCCATATTCCAACTATCATGCCACAAGTCTTGGTACTTACTATATTTTTTATGAAGATCAAGTCATCCCAAAACTAACTAAAGATCTACTAACCAAGGAAGAGTTGTCTTCTACACTCTGGACCTTACACTTTGATGGAGGAAGATGCAAGGTACGTTCAGGTGCTAGGATTTGCCTTACTTCACCTTTGGGTGAACAGATCCTGAGATCTTTCCACCTGCAGTTTGCTTGCTCCAAAAATGAAGTAGAATATGAAGGGTTGATTTAAGGCCTAAGTTTGATAGTGTAATGTGGAAAAATGGTGAATGATGAGATCAAGAGGAAAACTACCCCTTCCCTCAAGGAGAGATGAGAGTTTCACTATTGATTACCCTTCAAACACTTTTCACCAAATTACATTTGGAAGAGGAGAGGAGAATTCACTAGATTCAACCTTCAAAGATGAAGATTGAACTCTGAATAAAATGGGAATGATAAGTTGATCCCCTCTTCCTTATTGGAAATGAAAAGGAATTGATTGAATTATGTAGTGCAAAAGTGACAAAGAATTGATAATAACTTAAGATCAAAATATGGGATGAAGTTGTGCACCTGGATCTAGTAGCAATATGTCGAGACAAAGTCGCCCTACAAATTTGAGGAAAAGTTGCCTAGACTGTGGCAGGAACGTACACGGTCCTCTGAAAAATGCGCGAAACGAAAAGGGTTTTTTCGCCTCTACAAATTGAGCCCGAATATGAAAGTACAATTGTGCACCTGCAACCTATACATAGAAAAGAGAGGAAAATGGGTTGGGATTGGGGAATTTGCCTTTAGATCAAACCCCAGTTTTGGAATTAACCAAGTAATGAAAGAAAGTACTTGCAAGTAGTTATAAATGAAAGACTGAATTGTAAATCACCTCAAGGGAGGTTGTGGTAGAAATGTTGATAGAAATGCTTGTGTGGAATTGGATGTTGGAATAAATCTCCTCTTCAATGGTTGAATCCTTGACTTGAATGCAACACCTATCCTTGAAGGGAGACTTGAGAATGCTCAATGCTGGAAAAGAATGCTTGAATGCTCTTGAATGCTTGATTGCTTATGCAACATGACCTTATCGAAATTCCACCTTATTGAACTTAAACCTATAAAAATGAGAGGAAAAATGCCCCTTAAATACATGTTAATGGATTTTATTTTCGTCCCAGGCTGACATCGAGGGAGTTTCCCGTCCAATGCACAACCAACAATGCAACCCTAGGAAGGGTCCTACCCCAAAATAGGGCAGGGATAGGGGGCGCCACGCCCCTTTTATGGGAAGACAAGGGTGCCATTCCCCTATCCAAGGGGGGAAAATGGCACCACACCCCTATTATACCCCTTTCTCTAGGGCAGAGTGTGGATGGGATGATGCAGAGGCCAAGAAAGAAACTATTTCTGAGGGTTGAGCAATCTCCGGTCTCCGATCAGGCTAGAGGATTCAATCTTGTGTGCCTGAGGACCCTAATGCAACCAAAAATTGTTAGGATCACAAGTTTATGACACTATAGGCAAAAAGGATGGGCATAAAGAAGTTGAAAGTTTTGGGTGATTCTGAGCTGATTGTACTCCATGTTAGGGGAATCTCTAGTGCCAAGCATGTCCATATGAGATCCTAACATCATACGACATGGGATCTGATCGAAAGCTTTGATGCTTTCAACATCCAAAGGGTTCCTTAAAAGAAAAATGCATCCACTGATCAGATGGCTACTAGTAGGTCGCAATTCAACCCTACTATGGACTTGCTCGCCAATCCCCAGGCGGTTTGTGTGATCGTTCAACCAACTATTTCGGACAATGGCACCCACTAGCAATTTTTTGAGAGTGATGAGAAAATTGCTCTATTTATTAAAAAATCAAGAGAGTTTGCTGACCAATTGCAGCCTAAAGTAAAGGAGGCTTATAGAGATCAAATTATTCAATAGAAATCCAACAAGCTCCCAAATGGATTGATCACCCTGGAGAATTTATTTGACCATGATGATGCCAAAAATGACAATCGAAAACTCATGACAATAAAGGTGACTATGCCGAAATGTCAGTAGGGAATGGGAGAATACTTAAGGTCAAAAAGGAAGTTACCTCAGAAGACTGAGAGAGATTGGATCGATATTGTGATGAGTATATGGGCGTGCTAGCATGATCATATGAGGATTTGAAAGGATACAATTCTAGCATCATTTAGCACACCATTGAGCTCACTGATGGGGCCAAGTTGGTTCGACAGAAGAAGAGACCTGTCAATCTGAAGATTGAGTTTCTTATGGCTCAGGAATTGAAGAAACTGATAGAATCCAAGATCGTCTACCTAATCAAGCATAGTACATGGGTATCAAAGTTGGTGCCAGTCAGAAAGAAGAATGGGGATATCCAACTCTATGTAGACTTTCGAGACTTGAACCAAGCCTCTCTAAAAGACCATTACCCTTTGCCACCCATGGAAAAGTTGTTAAGAACTGTGTGGGAGAAAAAGTGACACTAAGCAAGCATGCCCTAATCCCACTTTCAACCACACACTTGTGGAATACGAAAGAGCCTAGAGGTATCACACAATTGGCTACTTCTCCTTGTGGAAGAAAGAGCCACGAGCTACCTATTAGGATTTCTATTCCTTTGTTGTAAATGATAGATAGAATGATGCAAGTTCAATCCCTAACCCCAAAGTGCAAGTATGAACCAATAATGAGATTACAAAATTGAACTTAAACAATGGAAAGCTATAAACACAAAAAAAAGAATGCAAATGCGTACCCGGAGTCAAAATCTGATTGAAAATGTTCGGGACGGGGGCGCGGGCACCACTGTCCTGATTCTACCCCTGAAACTGCTCCGAAAACTACTGTTTTGCACTCTGGAAAAGCTATCAAAAATGCTGAAAATGCTGTCTGTCAAGAGGACCAGGGCGCCCAGCGCCTCTGTCCCAGGGACCAGGGCACCCAACGCCCCTGTCCTGGCAATACCAGGGTGCCCCACGCCCCTGTCCTGGTCTCTTGCTCTGAGATTTGGTGTGAAGTTCGGTCTCCGTCTGCTTCTTCCGGATCTGTAACTTGCGGCATCGTCCGAATTCTGAAACCTGCACTTATATCTGAAAAGGGTATGGGCGGCTATATAGGGTTTTGCCTTAGTCAAACCCCCACTTCAATGATTTCCACCTCCACGAATAGTCAAGTTGTATTGTAAAATGTATTGTGTGTGCAGACCTAGTGTGTGTGCAAGGTCCTAAAATGCAAGAAAGCAAACTAGAGCAACCTAGAAAGTAAACCCTAATTGCTTGTAAATGATAATGTAAATGCTCTAAATCAAGATGCAAAGTGATCTAAAGCATGAATAAAGGATATATTGAAGCTCATGCAAAGACATGAAAACAATATGAAATCATACCCAACCCTCAAGGGAGGAGTACAAGCCAATCTTTAGTCGGTAATCTCCTATTGTTCTTCAATATCTTCCAAGCCCTAAATGGATGAATGAAATTGATAAATTCTTGATAGAAGGATGTTGAATGTTGTTGAAGTCTTCAAAGATCTGCTCTTTCGCTGCATAGAAGGTCCTCCAAACCAAAAATCAGGATCCCTTCAAATGAAGAAAGAGAGCTCTTATGTAGGAAACCCTAGGTCTTAATTCCAACTTTTGGCCGACCTAGAGATTGAATATCCCGCCAATTTCTTGGGGTTAAGCTTTATTTTATGATTGGATCGCGCTCCTAAAATTTTGGGAAAAATGTCCGGGACCATGTTGCACTCCGGGAGCCATGGTCCTAACAACTTTTCACCAAATTTTCAGGGCCGTCAGATATGATGATTTTAGAGAGAATCCCGAAGTTACAGCTGATTTCGAGATGTTTTGACCCCCGAAATCAAGCCCCCAAGTTCAAAATAGGGCCTAATTAGGGTTTTTGATTAAATGATGTATTGGAAGAATAAAATGAAAGGGGCACACTTTAATGAAAAGGGCCCAACTTTATGATATAGGAGATGATAAAATAGAACCTTAGACCTAATTAATTTAATTAATTAAGTGCTAAAGGGGAAATGCAATGCAAAATGCAAAATGCGCCAAGGCGGGTGCTAAACTAGGTGTGAAATTGTACCACCCTAGCAAGTGCATACAATTTACGATGCTACATTTAGCCCCCACTTTAGCGGTCATATGAACACTACGTGCATATGCAAGCTAAAGTACATAAAAGTAAACATTATTTGAATAAGGATATATCCATAAGTCTGTCGAACGAAGCCCCCAGCGGTATCTGCAGTACACAGTTAGGAACCGCACCCTACAAAACACATGTTAGATCAAAAAACCACCTAATGCTTACTAAGGTGATGAAAATTCGAGGGTAGCTATATGCCCCCCCCTGTTTTGGCTTGCTAATTTTAGTGAGTTGAAACAGGGTATCATGTTTACCACTTCAAATTGTTAAAGAATATTGATGACAAATGCTCACAAGAAGATTTGATATGAGATCAAAAACTAATGGAGAATCATTTGGTAAGAAAGAGGACTAAATCTCAATTCCAACACAACAAAGAGTGCGAGGGTTTGAGAGTTCTCTAACACAAGATGAAGGATGTAAATGGAAACAAAATGCAAAGAGAAGAAAAGAAAGGAAAAAAAGCATGAATACACACATTGGTGATCCATGAGAAGAATAGTGAGAGAGAAAACATGGACTTCTCGCCCCTAGATCTTGTCTAGGTGATCCATGGGAAAAAGGACATGGAAAACTAGCCCCCAGAGTCTGTCTAGGTGATCCATGTAAGGGAGGAGAGTGAGAAAGTCTAGCCTTATGCCGCTAGTTCCACTCAACCTTGTGCATGTGTGTGTGAGGGAGGTTAGAAGCATCTCATAGGAGTCTATGCCCGAGTATGCTACAACCTGTATATGTATAGTACAAAAGCGTGACATCTCTCTCTAAGAGTCTGTGCTCTGGCTCCGAGAATAATCACCTTGTATAAAAGAAAAATGGAGACATCTCGCTCTAAGAGTCTGTGCTCTGGTTCCGAGAATGACCCATTGCTCAAAAAGTGTAATGTTTATGTCATAAGAAAATTAGAACAAGGATACCTACCTTCATCACAAAAGAAGATACCCCAAAAATGCAACAATGTCATAGATCCAAGCAAGAGAGTTTTTGCGCTCTTTAAGAAAGGATAAGATAGTTGGAAAGGGATATCCTGTAGTATGTGTAAAGAAGATCCTTAGAGGAAAAGAGATCTTTGTACAAAAGACACCTATCCCCGAGAGGAATTGTCTTAGACAAATATAACATCTTCTAGAATAAGACAAAGAAGAGAATAAGAATGCAATACTTCCTTCTTTTGCGAGGTGAAAGTGATTCTTAATGAAGGATGACGCTCTTTTTAACCCAATCAGGAGAGTGAATTCATTATGGATTTATTTTACCCAGTGCAAAAGAGGTTGTAGTCAAGGACTTACGCCTCTTGTAAGAGAGAATCCTTGAACAAACAACAACAAATGCATACAAGGAATAACATCAAGTAATAAAGTCCACACCATCCACAAAATAGGAAAAAGTGGATCCTTAGATAAAAATAAGGAAAGATCATTGCCTCCCAAGGATAAGGACAATGAGAAGGACTTACACAATCTTCTAGGGAGAGATTTGGACATAAGCAAAAGAAGAGATGTATGAAATCATTCTTGTCCCCATAGGAACAAGAAAATTAGGCTATTATGTTGCTTCAAAAAATATGATTGCACTTGAAATTGTACCATCATGAATGACAATGAGCCCCCAGTAAATTAGCTACCAATGTCACATAATGATGAGCAACATAATAGCCATTAATGTTATTTAAAGACATGATAGATTGAATGAGGTATTTGAATATGACATGCTAAATGCTCAACTATAAGTGAGATCAAAAACATGTATAAAGTGATAAAAATTGAGGAAGAAAAGTCACAAGAAATATTAGAAGAGGGATGAGTATAATTTATTAGAGCCTTATCCCTAGAGGAAAGGACTTTATGATGAATTGGAGATAAAGATTCATAAGTGGATTTAGAAATTTGAGGGGAGTCATAAAGAGATTTGTTCATCGCCAAGATTTCCTTATGAGGGGAATGAGAGTTGATAGAAGTAGAAGATGATTTAGTTGAAGTGAGATCATCATCACTACTAAATATAGCATTCACATTGAGAGATGGTCTTTTAGATGCTTTGGTACGTTTGCAGGGATTATAGCCGAGTCCAAAGGCATAATTGTGAAAATTAGTCTCTAGAGGAACTTTTATCCCTTGTTCATGAGCACCACAACCATTTCCATGATACCCATGCTTAGCAAAAATGCGAAAACCACGACCATAACGATCAGCCATTTCAGGAAGAGAAGGTGGTTTTTCATAAGACAAAGAATCAAACTCTTCATAATTAGAGGTGTGAGGAGAAGAAGTTTGAGAAGTGGCCACAAAATTATTACTCATAGGTTCAGGTAAGATTGATTGATTTTTAGTTTCTTCCTTCTTTTTACCTTTAAGATCTCTAGGAGGAACCCTATATTCACCTACAAAGGTGGGATTAAAATCAAGGGATCCCCAATCGTCTTCTGCGAGAACCTTCTCAGGATCAAAAGCCTTTTCATGTGTAGACTCAAGTCGAGAAGGATCTTCTTCAGGAGCTTCAGACTCATCCAAAGAATTTTGATTATTAGAGGGTGATGATTCATCCATAGGTATCTTGTTCAAAGAGTCATTACTAGAAGAGGAAGGCTTAGATGTTTGCAAACAAGCTTGAAGATTAGTGTCACCTATCAAGGTATATGTCTTACTATTATAAATGAATTTAACTTGTCTATGCAATGTAGAGGGGACAACTTGCATACTGTGAATCCAAGGCCTCCCTAATAACAAGTTGTATGTTAGATTTCCTGACATAACATGGATAGGAGTAAGCAAAGTAACTGGTCCCACTGTGATGGGTAAGGTGATAATACCTAATGAAGACTTAGCCACATTATCAAAGCCTCGAATGGGATGAGAGTCAGGCTCAATAAGGGATGTATCCACATTCATCTTATGCAATAGATTAATGCTACACACATTAAGTCCAGAGCCATTATCTACCAGTGTTCGTCTTATAGAAGTGTCATTTATGATAACCACAATCATCAAGGGATCATATTGATGTTGAATTTCACTAGTAGGCAACTCATCTTGAGTAAACACAATTTGAGCTTTAGGATTCATCATAGAGTTAACCAAAGACACTATATTACTAGATGTATTAGGTGGAGGAACATTCAAATCTTTCAAGGCATCTTGTAACATTCCATGATGAGCGGAAGAAGTTTGGATCAGATCCCAAAGGGATATCTTAGCAGGGGTAGCTTTAAGTTGTTCTATGAGATCATATTCCTTACCAAGAACTTGTGAAATACGTGGAGCTTGGGGAAGAATAGGTTGGGAAGGAGGAAGTGAAGTTGGGATAACTGGAGGAGGATTAGGTTGCCTATTGTTTCTAGTATTATAAGTATAGGCAACCGCATGATAATTCTCTCTAGTCAATTGCTTAGCATACTCATAAGGGCTCTTAGAAGAATAACCTCCTTGCACAGTAATAATAGGTTTCTTAGGAGTGCAAAAAGAATCATTAGCATAACCACCTTGAACCACTAAGATAGGCTTATTTAAAGGTTGAGAATTTTGAGAAGGACAAGCACCTTGGACAGTGAAGAGAGGTTTGTTAGGTGTTTCATTCACATGTATCAAATTGATTGAGGATGGTTTAGAAGAATGAACAAAAGTGTTGGAAGAATTATTGATAGTCTTCTCTTGCACTAAAATCTTATCACAGATTAAATCAATTTTAGGAGAGAGACAAGGGGTAGGCATCGATGTTCTAGTAGGAAGAGTAATACTAGGAAAGGTCATATCATCCTCTATCATCAAAGGATCTACATGGGGAATAAACTCTCTAGGAGAAGGATCAACATTACTCTCTAAAGTCTCACTTTTGAGAGGGAGATCTTTGAAAGAGATGTTAACCATTTTGCTTTGAACTAGGGTTTCCTTATGAGTAGAACCAAGTTGAGGAGAGGGAGATGCTTTATTTTTAGAGGGAGAATGATTGAGATTCAAGGAAGGGGAGAAACTATCAAGGGAGTTTCCAATCTTGATTTCATCCCCTTTGGCTAGGGGTAGAGAATAATCTATACCTTCTTCTAATGGTTCATCCCAAATAGTGAAGTTGTTGAAAGGAATGTTTGAAGTGTTGTCAATTTCGGGAGAGGAGATAACATTGTTTATTAATTCTGCATCCTTAGGAGGGAGAGCATCAATAGATGTGTTAAACTCATCCTCTTTCCTCAAAATATGTTCAATAGGGGAGAGAGAATTAAGGAAATTGCTTATTATTTCATCTTCTTTCTCTAAGGGATGCTTATGGGTAAGACAAACTTTAGGAGAAGTGTAAGAATTTATCATTAATTCATCATCTCTAGTGGGAATTTTGTTGGAAAAGGAAATGCCATCACTAGGAAATGTAGGGATAATGTCATCTTCTTGCACAAAAGGATCTTCATGAAGGGAGTGTTTTTTAGGAGACACAAAGGCATCAAGGGCATCATCCAACAAAGCATGATCATATCTATTAAAAGGTTTATCTTTTGATTCAAAAGGAGATATCTCTTCATAGAGGGGATCATTGAAAACAACCATGTTACTAGATTTAGTGGAAGAGCTGATAGGAATGTACCCTGGAGAGGAATCATTCGACTTATCTTTCTCATCACAACGAAATGGCATAGTAACAATTTTTATGAGTTTTTGGTAAAATGAAGGTTTGGTATATTTCTGTTTCAAAAACTCATCTAAAGCTTCATCTAACTCATAATCATCACAAATATGAACATCTTGCAAATAAAAATCTGACATTTTGAAATTGCATAAAATTTTAAACACACAATGCAAAGAAACACACTTTTTTTCTTTTTTTTTCTTTTTTTAATGAAAATGAAATGAAAACACACTAAATCTAGATCTAGATCTAATAGATGCAATGCAAGAGGAAGCAATGATAGATTCACGTCGGGTTCACCAAAATGTGTGGGAGAAAAAGTGACACTAAGCAAGCATGCCCTAATCCCACTTTCAACCACACACTTGTGGAATACGAAAGAGCCTAGAGGTATCACACAATTGGCTACTTCTCCTTGTGGAAGAAAGAGCCATGGGCTACCTATTAGGATTTCTATTCCTTTGTTGTAAATGATAGAAGAATGATGCAAGTTCAATCCCTAACCCCAAAGTGCAAGTATGAACCAATAACGAGATTACAAAATTGAACTTAAACAATGGAAATCTGTAAACACAAAAACAAGAATGCAAATGCGTACCCAGAGTCAAAATCTGATTGAAAATGTTCGGGACGGGGGCGCGGGCGCCACTGTCCTGATTCTGCCCCTGAAACTGCTCTGAAAACTGTTGTTTTGCACTCTGGAAAAGCTATCAAAAATGCTGAAAATGTTGTCTGTCAGGAGGACCAGGGCGCCCAGCGCCCCTATCCCAGGGACCAGGGTGCCCAGCGCCCCTGTCCTGGCAGGACCAGGGCGCCCCACGCCCCTGTCCTGGTCTCTTGCTCTGAGATTTGGTGTGAAGTTTGGTCTCCGTCTGCTTCTTCCGGATCTGCAACTTGCGGCGTCGTCTGAATTCCAAAACCTGCACTTATATCTAAAAAGGGTATGGGCGGCTATATAGGGTTTTGCCTTAGTCAAACCCCCACTTCGGTGATTTCCACCTCCATGAATAGCCAAGTTGTATTGTAAAATGTATTGTGTGTGCAGACCTATTGTTTGTGCAAGGTCCTAAAATGCAAGAAAGCAAAATAGAGCAACCTAGAAAGTAAACCCTAATTGCTTATAAATGATAATGTAAATGCTCTAAATCAAGATTCAAAGTGATCTAAAGCATGAATAAAGGATATATTGAAGCTCATGCAAAGACATGAAAACAATATGAAATCATACCCAACCCTCAAGGGAGGAGTACAAGCCAATCTTCAGTCGGTAATCTCCTATTGTTCTTCAATATCTTCCAAGCCCTAAATGGACGAATGAAATTGATAAATGCTTGATAGAAGGATGTTGAATGTTGTTGAAGTCTTCAAAGATCTTCTCTTTCGCTGCATAGAAGGTCCTCCAAACCAAAAATCGGGATCCCTTCAAATGAAGAAAGAGAGCTCTTATGTAGGAAACCCTAGGTCTTAATTCCAACTTTTGGCCGACCTAGAGATTGAATATCCCACCAATTTCTTGGGGTTAAGCTTTATTTTATGATTGGATCGCGCTCCTAAAATTTTGGGAAAAATGTCCGGGACCATGTTGCACTCCGGGCGCCATGGTCCCGACAACTTTTCACCAAATTTTCAGGGCCGTCAGATATGATGATTTTAGAGAGAATCCCGAAGTTACAGCTGATTTTGAGATGTTTTGACCCCCGAAATCAAGCCCCCAAGTTCAAAATAGGGCCTAATTAGGGTTTTTGATTAAATGATGTATTGGAAGAATAAAATGAAAGGGGCACACTTTAATGAAAAGGGCCCAACTTTATGATATAGGAGATGATAAAATAGAACCTTAGACCTAATTAATTTAATTAATTAAGTGCTAAAGGGGAAATGCAATGCAAAATGCAAAATGCGCCAAGGCGGGTGCTAAACTAGGTGTGAAATTGTACCACCCTAGCAAGTGCGTACAATTTACAACGCTACAGGAACTATAGCAGGGTTGGAGATGTTCTCGATGTTGGATGGGTTCTCAGGTTATAACTAGGTATTGGTAAAGATAGAAGATCAATATAAGACAACCTTTACAACCAAATAAGAAATATTTTCTAATCAGAAAATGCCATTTGGGTTGTCAAACGCCGGCACCACTTTTCAAAGAGCTATGGATCTAGATTGCAAGGAGCTCACTAACAAAATCATCCTCATATACTTGGATGAATTGACCATATTTTCAAACCATAAAAAATATCACTTCGATCATCTTGAGATAGTGTTCCAGAAGTGCTTGGATTTTGGCATCTCATAAACCCAAAGAAATGCATCTTTGGGGTCCTGCAAGGGAAATTACTGGGGTACGTAGTGTCAAAAGAAGGAGTCTCCATCAATCCAGATTGAGTGAAGGCAATAAAGGAACTTCCTCTTCCTATCAACAAGAAAGGCATTCAGTCCTTCCTAGGTAAAGTTAACTTTGTTAGTTGCTTTATCTCAAACTTTGTTGGGATGGTGAGGCCCATCACTCTAATTCTTAAAAGGGAAATGCATTTTAAATGGACTCCTGAAGCTAAAGATGCATTTAGCTCCCGTACTCTCCAACCCTGATATGTCCAAGTATTTTGTAATGTATGTTTTCTCTAGCAATTATAGCATTGTCGTGGTTCTAACCCAAAAAGATGCAGACAAAAGAGGTGAGCATCCCATGGCTTTCCATTCCAAAAGTTTGAAAGAATACGAGGCTAAATACAATTTTGTTGAAAAGCAAGCTTTGTCCATTGTTAAGGGCCTTAAAAAGTTTAGGCATTTTATCGCTTGTAATAAGACTACTGTGTATGTTGCCCACCCTTCAGTCAGGGAATATATAATAGAAGGTGACATTACACAGAAGAGAGCGAACTGGATTACCAAAATCCTAGAATATGACATTGATGTCAGACTTGTTGGCCATTTGGAGGAATTGATTATGTGTTGCATTGATTTTTTGTCATTGATGTCAACACTAGCTATTTTGGTTGCTTTACCAGTACCCTTCTAGTTCTGGTAAGTTGTTTGGTTTTTGGTTGGATTGGATCATCATGATCTGGTATGCTCTAGTATGTTTGGGTTGTAGAATTGGCTTATTCATTTTCATGTTCAATCAATTGGTTTTGATCTAGTGATCCGATGCTATCCTGTTTGCTAGTAAGCTTGGTTTGTTATTCCAGGTAGGGTTTCACCGGTAGAGCTTTGTTGAAGATCTTTGATGATATGCATAAGTGGTGTTGGTGCAGCTTCTAGTAGAGATTTAGGATGCTGATGGTGAACATGCTCCAGACTTAGTTGATTGGGATAATTGATTTAGTGTGTGTGGACCTATATTGGGTCCTGATATTGTCTAGGTTATGGGCCAACTTAATGTAATGTGTGGATTGGACCTCTCAATGTGTTTCAGGGATGTCTTATGGGTTGGATATTATTTGTTTGGTCTCAGGATGACATGTTTTGTAATTATATAATTGGTTTATTGTCTGGTGGTCGGCCTTATTGTTTGTGGTCAAGGGTGGGTTTGTATATATATGATGTAAGATCTTATTGTAGATCATATGGTATGGGATATATGAGGATGTGTATGAGTGAATAATGTAATAATCATTCAGGAAGAGGATTTGGTCGATCATTGGTGATCAATTTGGTTTTATGTAAGAGGATTTAGTCCTCCAGTATTGAACTTAACCAGAACTATACTCAGGCATAGGAGATGATCTTTCTAGTTCATTCTTTCCTCCAGATTGTAGTCTAGATTTCTATGTAGTCAGTGAGACTCCTTTTTTCATGAACAGTGTGCTCTAGGATGTTGGCCTT
This sequence comes from Cryptomeria japonica, assembly GCF_030272615.1. Classification (NCBI taxonomy): domain Eukaryota; kingdom Viridiplantae; phylum Streptophyta; class Pinopsida; order Cupressales; family Cupressaceae; genus Cryptomeria; species Cryptomeria japonica. Next base: position 357,839,065 of record NC_081413.1, read on the forward strand.
CCTGCAAGTCCAAGCCCCTCAATTGTAATTCACATACTTACTATAGAAGTATTATCTAACTATGGGTATGCTTCCCACCGTAGTTTTTCCCTTTATCGAGTTTTCCACGTACAATTCTTGGTGTCATGTGGATGGTATTTATTCTCTGATTATTGTTTATGCTTAATTGTTTTATCTACTATTTTGTTAATTAGTTTATGCATTTTGGTATTGATCTTTTGGGCTACGGTATTAAATTTTTAGTTGCTTAAGGTTTCGGTAATCTGGTGACAACTGATTCACCCCACCCCCCTCTCAGTTGTCTTCCGGTTATTGTTGTCACATGGATTTGCACCCGATGCAAGCTTGAAATTCCTGCAATCTAGTGACACATTGGACTACTCTCAGGTTGTGGGTATCCTATTATGAGAGCAGACCTCCGTATTATAGGCCGACTTCCTATTTGATCACCTAATACTAACTTGAAATTGACTTGGAAAAGGGATAGAAGGATATGCATAAAATGAAACTATTGCTAAAAAGGTGATCCACCAATGACTGAAATGATCTAAAATGCTTACAAACTCACAAAAATGCTCAAGTATTGAAGCTATACAATCTTACAACTTTGCTACTTATGCCTGCAAAAGAGATTCTTATGAAAGGCTCTGACTTTCTGATGTATACAAAAAGGAGAACAATGAGGTTCTCACAGTTTTGATGCAAAAGAACAAAAACACTAACATAGACCTACACTATGACATAATATTCTTAGCATTCAACTTTGAAGGAATTTGAAGAAACAAATGATAAAACAATATTTTACCATTAAATTCACAAACAACAGTTGAAAAACCAAGAATAATGAGAAGGAAAACAACTTCTTTATTGAGAACCACGAGCTATCTGCATTCCAAATCTGTAGAACTACTTACAAAAATTTGAATATTACTCATGAGAAATCTGAAAATACTCATAAGTAATGAGTTACAAGATCAAGGATCTCTACTGCTGAACAAGTACAAACTGTAGAACTAGAGAACTAAGTGATAAAAAGTCTCTTATACAAGTAAGCTTCCAAAATTCCAAAATGAATTTTGGCTCCCAAACATATGTGTTGTCATCTCCACCAAATCAGGACTCTAACTGAAAGAAAAACTCCTCCAAAACTACAAAAGGAGTAGCCAAACTGAACACAACTCCTTGGGTCAAAGAGTCAAACCCCTAAAAATGATCCAAGAATTAAACTCAACCTCTTAGGACTCCTAAACTGAAAGTAAACTGACATTTAGGTGATAAATCAACTATTTTAATTCCACTTGTTTTCAAATCACTTCAACATTCCAACTAGGACTCCCAAAACACTAAAAGATAACTAACCCTTTCTATCATTTATGCTTTTAAAACTCTATGATATCCTCCTTCATTTTCATTTCAAAGTATCTTTTATTTTTAGTGATTTATACAAATATCACCTAAACAAAGATTTACAGGAACACATGTCACATGTGGAGGAGTTTTTTTTTTTTTGAAAAACATAGAAAGGTTTAATGACTTAGTATTTTAAAAGTGTTCATAAAACACTTTTAAAAGAAACACAAAGCAAAACAAAAATCACCTCCCAAATATGAAAAATAAAGTTTAGAAAATAAAAGGCAAATAATCTTTTCCTTTATCAGGCATCTCTCAGGGTTTCAAACTCTAACTTTAAGTAAAAAAAACATTTCATTATACTCATTTGCAAATTTGTTTCTTTGGTATGCTCTCAAGAGAAGGTGCTTCCATGGAAGGGTTTCAGCTCAAATGTATTCCATTCACAATCATTGTTGATGCTTTGATGAAAATTCTTTCAGGGAAATGCGTGGTAAGCTCATTATTCTCCTCAAATCTGCTCTTTTTGTTCCTTGGCGACTTTATAGAGGTATCGTGATCTCTGCTTTTATTTGATTGGGATTAGTATGTTGCTCATAGTATGTGATCCTCATCACTATCATGGGACTGCAATCATTTTCCTAGCATTGGCTGCTCTTTGGAGGAACGTGGATTTATCTCATTTTGTCTCAGGGAACTGTCCTTTTTGCTCTTTTTCATACACCATCTATCATAGCTGATACATACTCATTTTTGGGCCTTTCCTTGATACTACTCTATCTGTTGATGATTTCCATCACTCTTCTTTATCTTGTTGTTCAAGAATGAATCCTTGGTTATGATTTCTCTTTCTTTGCACCATTTCGGACTGGTGAAGAGTTCTTTAAAATCGTCAACTGGGTTCTCAAGATATTTTCTAGGTTTTTTCGTCTCTTCATCTTCTAATTTCTATGAAAAATTAGCTGATTTGACATCTGGGTTTGTGAGAAACAATCAAACCATGTGACTGCACTTTAGCTAAGATTACTGGTTTTTGACTGTGATATGAAAGGATATTTCTGCTGCTAGGTGATATTCTATCATACCTTTGTAAGGATTGTTCTTTTGTAATGAACTCATTGTGACTCATATGCTTCCTTGGATCTTTTCACTGATCTTTTCATCATGTATATGATTAAAACTTGCTCACTGTATGTTTTCCCAATTGCCATGCATGATCACTGTTTTGAAGATTATTATGCTAAACATCTCTATGAAAGATTTACTTTTGTTTGATGACTATGATTGGAAAAGATGAATCCTCATTACCATAATTGACTATTCATTGATGACAACAAACTTTGATGATGCCAATGTGGTGTTGTCTCAGACCTATTTTGTTGTTCTTGTTACTCTTTGACAATGCTATCTTAATGCTATCTTTCATGATATTCACAATTCTATTACCTTGTGAATGGAGTGTGAATATCTTTGTGATCTATTCATCTTTGTAACACCTATCTCCATCAGCATGTTGGGCTCAACCCTCATGGGAGCCACATTTTAACCCACATGTTGTAGTTTACTTTTCCTATATCTGTACATGAAGCAAACAGGTTAGACAAAAACAGTGCATATATGATTTCTTGCTGATGATTTGACCTGATATTTACTGATTTGCTTGGCATACTAGTTGTCGTGATGCACATGAGGGATGGACTGTATGTTTTCAGATGCGTGTGCAGATAATCAATGATGATTCTCATTGCTCTAACACATTGTCTTTCTCAAATGTAGGTACTCAGGAGCAACAAGGTAGCAACAAACTAGATGCAAGCTAGGCAAAGGACTTACAAATGCACAAAACAATTTAAAGAGGGCTCATCATTCAGGTAATGTCGAGTCACCCTTCTTAATTATGCATTTACTTTAATGTTTTGCATCTGCAAATGTATAGTGTGTTCCTTATTTGCACCACATCAGTCAGTCTCATGGCTTGTGTGAGACATTATATATTCATCAATAAGAGATTACTTTTCTCAAAAAATTGTTTTCTCTCTATTTCATATGCATCTGAAAAAATGAAACATGATATTGTAATTTTGTTTTTCTTTTCAAATAATCATGAATACAATTTAGAAGAATAAAAATGCACCTTCTTGCTCATGTGTAAAACATCATAGCTCTACCTGATTGAGCTAGTAGAGAAAATAGGTAACAGTTATTTGAAATGTCTAACAATTGGTATCAAAGCTCTGGTCCTCTCTATAGAAGTTTAACTGCTTGAGGAAGATGCTATGCCGACTAAACATTCAAGTTCATCTAGTTCATCTGCTGCTATTTTTTGGAGAGATACTTCTAGGCTTGATGGAACAAATTATAGATTATGGAAGATTCTGATGGAGACTCATCTGAGATGTCTTGGTAAGGAGATTTGGTAGATCACAAGAATGGTGTTACACCTCATAATCCAGCATCTGGCAGCCCTCCTCTGGAAAACTTGGATAAGGAGCTTGAGAATGATTGTAGAGATTTACCACCGGCTTACAAGATGAAATTATTTCTAAAGTTCTGAGAGATTTACCACCAGCTTGCAAGATGAAGGCTACTGGAATTAATGAATTGAGAACAATGGCTAATACTTCTATCAATAGAGATACCTTGTTTGGGAAATTATTTTCTTTTGAACTTGAAGAATTTGGACCTTCTGGAGTTGTGAAGTCTGAACCTTCTTTTCATGCATCTACATCATCAACTGGAAAGAAAGATTGGAAAGCTTTATATGCAAGGGAATTGGATGATATGAAGAGAGAAGATGAAGAATTTGAGCAAATTGAAGCACTATTTTCTAGAAGAATACCTAAAGAACCGATAGGAAGTAAGTGTGAAGGGAAAGCACCTTTTAAATGCTTTACGTGTAATAAGATTGTTCATTTTGCATTTATATGTCTAGAAAGGAATTTAAGATTTGAAGAAACAGCTAGAAGATGTTTAAAGCCTAAGCCTAGATATCAGAACAAGTATAAGTACAGGAAAAACATAGATAAATCATGTTACATAGTGGATGAGGAAGGTGTGACTGATTCTGATGATGAACTGGCACAAGACTCTACTAGTGGTTCCAGAAATGGAAAGGAGTGCATGTTCCTGGCTATCAAGGAAGATGCTCTGGCACTGGAAGAGAATGTACCCGAAGAGAAGGCACTTGCTGCTAAAATTGAAGATAAGGATGAATGGGTAATTGACAGTGGATGTTCGCATCATATGACTGGAGATAAAAGGAAGTTTTTATCTTTGTAAGAATTTGATGGTGGTCTGGTTAGATTTGGAGATGACAAAGCATGTACGATCAAAGGAAAAGGAACTATATCATTGGATGGTAAGCACAATACTGATAATGTTTAGTATGTTGAAGGTTTAAGGCATAAACTTTTGAGTGTAGGACAATTGTTGGATAAGGGATTTCAGTTATAGTTCAAAGATGGAAAATGCAAAATCATTAATAGATCTGGTTTGGAGTTTGCAATCGATACTCAGACAAAAAGGTAATATATTTCATTTGAATTCCAGTGAGAAGACATGTTTGATTGCACAAATTGATGAGAGTTGGCTATGGCATAAAAGGCTATGTCATGTGAATTTTGATTACATTGTGAAGATCAGTTCAACTAAGGCAGTTAGAGATATACCTAAGATTGTGAAGCCCTATAATCCAGTATGTAAGGAGTGTCAAATGGAAAAACAAGTTAGAACCTCTTTTAAGAGTATACAAGACAAATATAATGATGTTATTGATCTTATTCATACTGATTTGTGTGGCCTTGATAGAGTTAAAAGTTTTCAAGGTGATAGATATTTTATGCTAATCATTGATGATTATTCTAGAATGATGTGGGTTACTTTTTTAAGGGATAAATCTGAGGCTTTTGAAAAGTTTAAAATCTTTAAAGCTATAGTTGAGATAGAGATAGGATTGAAGATTAAATGTTTAAGGTTGGATCATGGTGGAGAATTCACATCCGGTGAATTTAATAACTTTTGTGAGAAGCATGGTATAAGGAGACAATTTTCTGCTCCCCGGACACCTCAGTAAAATGGAGTTGTGGAAAAGAAGAACAAAACTATCTTGGATGTTGCTAGAACAATGATGATGGAAGCTAGTCTACCTCATATCAAAGGAGAAATCGGTAAGACACCTTAGGAATTATGGTTTGGCAATACACCTACAATCAAGTATTTCAGAATCTTTGGTAGTAAATGTTATATCAGGAGAGATGATATCATTGGCAAATTTGATCCTAGATGTGATGAAGGAATTTTTCTTGGTTATTCTAATGAAAGAAAGGCATGTAGATGTTATAACAAGAGATTGTAGAGAATTGTGGAGAGCGCTAATGTCAAGGTGGATGAGCTAAATAGAAGTCAAATCAAAGTTTATGAGCAAGAACCAGCAGTGAAAATGATCATAATTGAACCGGTAACATCTTTACCGGAACAAAATGTTGAAACAGTTACTCTGGTAGTATCAGAATATTCAATAGTAACTGAAGAACTGGGAAGAGGAATAGAGAATTAGAAGAATCCTAGGTATGTAAGGATGAATCATTTAGAAGATCGGATCATTGGGGATAAGAAAAATAAAGTGATGACAAGAAGGAGATTGGTAGCTAGTGAGGTATGTTTAATTTCTCAAGTTGAACTGGTATCGGTTTTTGAAGCATGTAAAGATGAATGTTGGACGAAAGCTATGGAAGAAGAATTAGATCGGATTGAGAAGAATGACACATGGACTTTAGTTCCTTGACCTAAAAATAAAAATGTTATTGCAACTAAATGGGTTTTTAGGAATACACTAAATGAAGATGGACAAGTTGTAAGGAATAAAGCTAGATTGGTCTTTAAAGGATATTCTAAGAAGGAAGGAATTGACTATGGTGAAACTTTTGGACCTGTAGCTAGGATTTAAGCTGTAAGATTATTTCTTGCCTATGCTGCACATAAAAACTACAAGGTTTATCAGATCGATGTTAAGTATGCCTTTCTGAATGGGGATTTTGATGATGAATTTTATATTGAGCAACCTGATGGTTTTTCACTTTCAGATGATAAAAACATGGTTTGCGGATTAAGGAAAGTTTTATATGGATTGAAACAAGCACCTAGAGCTTGGTATGCAAGGTTAGATAAATATCTTTTGAAGATTGGTTTCACTAAAGGTAATGCTGACAGTAAACTATATTATAAATTCACTGATGATGATATACTGATTATTGAATTTTTTGTTGTTGACATCATTTTTGGAGGTGAAGATAAGTTGTGCATGAAATTTTCTAGAAACATGGAGAAAGAATTTTAAATGTCTATGATTGGAGAAATGAAATTTTTCTTAGGTTTGCAGATTACTCAAACTGATAAAGGTATTTCATCTGTCAAACTAAGTATGCTAGGGAATTGTTGAAGAAATTTGGTATGGTAGACTCTAAACTGGTAAGTACTCCTATGGTTACAAGTGAAAAATTGTTAAGGAAAGATGAATCTACACTAGTAAATCCTACAAGATACAAGTTTATGATATATTTGACTCAAACTAGGCCTGACATAATGAATGTTGCTTGTATTACATCTAGATATCAAAGTGATCCTAGAGAAAACCATGAGAGTGCGATGAAAAGAATTTTTAGATAATTGCAAGGTACATCTGAATATGGTTTGTGGTACCCTAAGGATGATGACTTTACTTTATGTGCATATACAGATGTAGATTGGGTAGGTGATATTGATCACTGGAAAAGTACTTCTGGGAAGTTGGTTTCATGGATCAGAAAGAAACAATCATGTACTTCTTTATCTACTGCTAAAGCTGAGTATGTTGTTGCTTCTACTAACTGTACACAAGTTCTATGTATGAAGCAAATGTTGAAGGACATTAAAGTGGATTGCATTGGATCGGTAGTTATTCACTGTGATAATTCTACTGCTATAGACATATCAAAGAATTCGGTATTTCACTCTAAGATAAAGCACATATATATCAAGTATAACTTTTTAAAGGAGAAGGTGGAAGAAAATGAAGTTAGACTCGTTTATGTGAACACTAAAGAGAAGATTGTAGATATTTTCACTAAACCTTTGCCTAAAGAATCATTTGAGTACCTAAGAGATAGATTAGGGGTTTTGGCCCCTCTGGCAAAGAATTGATTGATGTTATTTGGCATTAGTCTTGTATGCATTATCAGAGATATCATTCATTTTGGAATTGATGTGGGGATGCTACTGCTCAAGGGGAGTAGTTAGCCTTATGATTTAGTGGTTTTTGTTTTTTCTTTGATATTCATGTCATATTTCTAGCATTGATGTCAAAGGGGGAGAGATATATGTGAAAAATAGAGCTTTACAGAGATATCATTCCCAGGGGGAGTTTGGTCTTTGTTTTAGAACTTCATTGCTATATCTTTGTGTGGGAGATTGTTGGTTGTCTTCCATTGGCGAAGAATTGTTTGGCATTTCTTGGCACTTGGATGTTTTTCACATCTAGTGTTACCATCAATGCCAAAGGGGGAGATTGTTGGCCATTTGGAGGAATTGATTGTGTGTTGCATTGATGTTTTGTCATGGATGTCAACACTAGTTGTTTTGGTTGCTTTATTGGTATCCTTCTGGTCTGGGTAAGTTGTTTGGTTTCTTGTTGGATTGGATCATCATGATCCGGTATGCTCTGGTATGTTTGGGTTATGGAATTGGCTTATTCATGTTCATGTTCAGTCAATTGGTTTTGATCTGGTGATCCGATGATATCCCGTTTGCTAGTAAGCTTGGTTTGTTGTTCCGGCGAGGGTTTCACCGGAAGAGCTTTGTTGAAGATCTTTGATTATATGCATAAGTGGTGTTGGTGTAGCTTCTAGTAGAGATTCAGGATGCTGATGGTGATCATGTTCAAGACTTAGTTGATTGGGACCATTGCTTTAGCATGTGTGGAGCTATATTGGGTCCTGATATTGTCTAGGTTATGGACTGACTTAATGTAACGTGTGGATTGGACCTCTCGATGTGTTTCTGGGATGTCTTATGGGTTGGATATTATTTGTTTGGTCTTAGGCCGACATGTTTTATAATTATGTAATTGGTTTATTATCTGGTGGCTGACCTTATTGTTTGTGGTCGAGGGTTTCTATATATATGATGCAAGATCTCATTGTAAATCATATGGTATGGGATATGTGAGGATGTATATGAGCGAATAATGTAATAATCATTTAGGCAGAGGATTTGGTCGATCATTGGTGATTGAGTTGGGTTTATGTAAGAGGATTTAGTCCTCCGATATTGAGCTAAACTAGAACTGTAATCAGGCATAGGAGATGCTATCTTTGTAGTTCATTCTTTCCTCTAGATTGTAGTCTAGATTTCTATGTAGTCAGTGAGACTCCTTTTGTGATTAGTAGTGCGCTCTAGGCTGTTGGCCTTCCTACAAGTGCAGGCCCCTCAATTGTAATTCACATACTTACTGCATAAGTATTATCTGACTGTGGGTATGCTTCCCACCGTGGTTTTTCCCTTTACTGTGTTTTCCATGTACAATTCTTGGTGTCATGTGGATGGTATTTATTCTCTGATTATTGTTTATGCTTAATTGTTATATCTACTATTTTAGTAATTCATTTATGCATTCTGGTATTGATATTTTGGGTTTCAATGTGAAATTTTTAATTGCTTAAGGTTTTGGTAATCTGGTGACAATTGATTCACCCCCCCCCCTCTTAGTTGTCTTCTAGTTATTTGAACTATCTAACAAGACCCACCAAGGTAATCCACGGAAAAGTCTTGTGTGAATATATAGCCCAAGAGTTTGACACTTAAGAAGCTGAGACTACTACAGAGAAGTTGTAATGGTCACCTCCAAACCAACAGAAGCATGCTAGATGTAGAATCGGAAACATTTTATGAAGACTAGAATTTTCCCTGCAGGCGTTCCTCCCAAAAAGAAGAGATTCTACAAGATGTAGGACAACTGTTTCCGCCTGGTGGAAGGAGTGCTTTTTAAGAGAAATTTTGATGAAATCCTACTCTGTTGCATGGACCAAGGCCAAGCTAGTAAGATTCTACATTAATTCCATTATGGACTATCAGGAGGCCACTATTTGGCACAAACCACCATCATTAAGATCACCCATGATGGGTAGTTCTGGCCCTCAATGTTTAAAGATGTGCATACTCTAGTAAGAGAATACAAAGAATGCCATTAGTATAGTGGTAGGTGTAGAAAAGAGGCAATTCCGCTCAAGCCCATAATGGTGGAAGAACCCTTTGCTTAATGGGGTCTCGATTTCATAGGAATGATCAACCCTCCAAGCTTAGTCGGACATAAGTGGATTTTGACTGCTACTGACTACTTCATTAGATGGTCTGAAGTCATCCCCCTGAGAAATTCATTAGAGGTAGAGATATTAGCATTTCTTGAAGATTTAGTGTGTCAATATGGTCCACCAAAGACCATAATATTGGACAATACGTGAGCATTCACAGGCTCACAAATCACCTAGTTTTCTCTCCAAGGTATCTACCTAGATACCTCCTCAAACTACTATCCACAAGGAAATGGCCTAGCTAAGTCCACTAACAAGAATCTCATAAGACTAATTAAAAATATGAGCTCCAAGAACAAAAGGGAGTGGCATCACCACTTGAGAAGCATGTTATGGGTAGACTGGATCATGCCCAAGTAGATTCTAAAGAACTCCCCACACAATTTGGTCTATGGCAAGGATGCCTTATTCCCTTTGTCTTTGGAGATCCCTGCCTTATAGTTACTCAAATCTATTGAGGTGGCCAAAAATGGTCCCATGGAAGTGAGATTGGCAGATCTTATGGAGATGGAGGAAGCAAGGGAATTGGCATTTTCATACCTTCAAAACTACTAGAAAACCGTCAAGAGGTGGTTTGATAATAAGAAAAGTTCTGACTCGAGACTCAAACAAGGTGACCTTGTTTTGAAGTATAATGAGAGGCCATCCAAGCTCAATCAACATGCTCAATTTGATGGTTTATGGGAGGGACCCTTCCTCATTATGAATTGCAAGGGTTTTAATGCTTTTGATCTTGAGAATATGAAGGGGGAATCCCTTGGAATCTTGGTCAATGGGTTTCATCTTAAACCCTTTCACTAGTAGCAAATTTCCTAATGTAAAATAATGTAAATAATGTAATTTAGTGTGTCTTATTTATTTAATTATGTTTCTTCATGCACTCTCAAAGCAGAAAAATGAACCACAAGATACACCTTGAACAAGAAAAAGGAAATCATTATATTATAAGTATCTTGGTATAATATATGCAGAAGGCCTACGACCTAGATTTGAGAAATAAAGAGACAAAACTTTTGAAACAGGGTGGCAGTATCTCAATGATCTTCTTTATCATCCTCCTCATCCATCCAGAATTTTGAGTCATTATCGTCATCTTCAACATCATCTTCCTCTGACCACTTGTGGCCAGAGTCATCATCAAGCTCTTGAGCTATCGACACAAGCACCAGGTTAGGGAGAACATGCAACATCAAGATCCATAGGAAGATGTAGTCTCTGAATTCAGTATACCACTCGGTGCCAGTCACAACAGGCACTATCAGATGAACTCGGAGGAGGAACTCCACAGCAAGCTCTGCTCAGAAGCGATGAGATGACAACGACATGGTCTTTAGGCTGCCTATAAGCAGATACCAGGTAACCTCCTCACCGAGGGTGATGAAATGCTGCAAATCTAAGGCTAGAGGTAAGCCTCTAAAAGGGACGTAGTATGCCATGACATCCTATAGGCCACCTAGATACTCTAGAGGGAAGAGCGCTTTAGCTAGCTCTGAGGTCAGATAACTAGTCCTCCCGACATCCAGTTTTGAAGCCACAAAATGTGAGAATATATTTAGGTTGACACAGTATCTATCCACATCGTCAATGAAATCCTCCCCAAGAACCCATTTGATGGCAGCAATGATCAGAGGATTTTTTCATCGCATCATCCCCTATAGCCTCTAGTCTAAGATATTGCCTAAGAAAGCGACTTGAACCTTACTACTGGTAAGCCTTACGGGAGTATACATTTTTCAGGAAACTCCACCATTGAGCTGGATACTTTGCAAAAGAATGTCTGAAAAGACATATTTATAGCGGATTTTCAACTCCAAGCAATGAATGAAGTGGAAAGCCAGTGCTCTTGATTTTTTAACGTAGCTGTCTTTTCTCATCAACTCACACAAGTAGACCGATTCTATCTTGAAGGTTGTGTATGCCCTGTCTTGTACCTCAAAAATAGAAGTGGTCTCCTCAATTGCCACATGTATATATAGGTACATCGGGTCTAGGCTAGAATACCCATAGGTCTATTATAACTTGTGCGAGCCTCACTAGCTGCAAATACTTTCCTTAATGGGGAGATTTGTCTGGACAAATAGATTGCCTCAAGTGGCCTGAAGTAACGACAAACTGAATAGGCATCTTCTCGGGAAACGTAGATGGTGGTGCTTATCCTTTTTTAGAATTAATTGCAACTAGGAAATGAAGTGGTATATGTGCGAACAGGCGCTTGTTATTAAGTGCTTTCTTTCATGCAAATCTAGGCATGTGATGCATTTAAGGAAGAAGGTCCCAAAAAGTGCATATCAGATTGTTCATTTTACACCCCAAGCATCGAAAATCTTCAGAGGTATTAGAAAGAGAAGCTTTCTTGTAGAAGATGGAGATGGAAGCAACTTCCTTAGGTTCTTTCTAAGGAAAAATGTGGGTAGATGTATTTGGGGAGCTCTGGTATTCCTCTCACGTCATGCCCCCAAAGCTGGAATATCAAAGAACCAAAGGTAAATCAAAGTCATCCAACCACAACTCGACTATGGTGATAGATTCTTTAGAGAATGTCATTGAATCCTAACTTCACAGGCGGCTAAAGAAACTCAGAGAGGCCGCTTGCGCTAAGATGGTAAATCATATAAATGAGCCGCAATCTATAGTAGTCAAATTCTGGAATAGTGGTGCTCCTTAGTTCATGGTTCCTATGGTTTCACATTATCCAAAGTTTGTAGCTATGTGCACCAATAGGTTTGAGCTTGGATCTTCTTCAATTCAGGGCTCTTTTTTTAGAGTATTTATAACCCTAGAGGCTATTAAGGATATGATGTTTTGTCCCATTTTCGACAATACAAAGGTGTTCGGTGAGAGTTCCATGGAGGAATATTAGAACACTAGAAGAGATGTCATCTCATTCTGTCATGACATGTTGAATCAGAGTCCAACAGATGGGCCTCCAAGACTCCCTCTATCCTACAACGATTTGACACATGATGACCTCAAAGATATATCCTCAACACTTGGGTGGCTATGCGATCATGATAATGATAGGGAGATCACTGCTCCTATGATGGGTTTCCTGTTCAAATGCCAAAAGTAGAAAGGGCCATTTCATTTTGACTTCTCTGTCTTAATAACCAGAGAAATGGTGAAGCAATTAGCTGAATTCCAACATTTTTGATTGTTCAGGTTTGCCTCATTCCTAGTTCACCATTTCTTGCACCAAAATGATGCTTTTTTCAGTTAATTCATGCGATTGGCTCCCCATGATGAGTTAGGAAACAAAATGCCCATGTTAGCCTAGACTCCCATCCTATTAGCTTCTTACGATGCCTACCAATTTTTGGACTATTTCCCGACTCTCGTCCTTCAAGATCTCGATTTGATCTCCCAAGAGCCTCTTGCCCACTTTTCCCAGATACAAATAAATTGGATGTATAATGAATGCCCCCCTTGTGATTGGTTTCTGGGTAGTGAATTTTCCTTTATCTGGGTATATGGCTTCTCTGAAGAGCCCTTCCACCTACCTATCTATGTCATAGAGAGAACCTCACCCTTGAAAATTTTTGGCAGTTGGTGGAGATTGATCAAGCTATAGGGGTAGGAAAACATGATACCTCCATAACAGAGGAGCACAAGGCTATTGGCCCCATTACTCTTGTACAGAGGAGCATTGCTGAAAATGTCCTAACCTCCAAGCTGGTGCAACATGGCTTGGTAGTAAATGATGATGTGTGGAGTTATGACCCAAATGGGTGCCTATCTAAGAGAAAAATGTGGTTAAGCATGAACCACAAAGTTCATGGGAAGGACGCACCAACCCGCTAGTGAATGACCCAAATCTCTATGTGGGTCCCAGATATTTTCCTATTTTGAAATGTCCCTCCTAGTTGAATTTTTAGTCTATCATACAAAAGTACAATCTAGCGAAGCCCATTCCCCGGAGCATGCTAGAAGCCATGAGTTTGGATTCATGGCCTAAGAAAAAGAGGGAGGATTTCTAGATCTATCGTCAAGAAGTGAATTAGCCTAGGGCTAACATCAGGAATGCTCCTTTTGATGAGCATTTTGAGACTAAATGATGACAACACAACACATCAAATGAAGAGATAGGCGATGATTCCCCACGTGGCGACTCATCCCCTGAGGTGGCCCAATAGTAGGAGGTAGAAGTTATAAATGTAGAAGAGAAAGAGATCAAGTCTAGTATTCCTCTTCCTCTCACCAATTCAATCCAGAGACCCCATTCCCAAACTACCAAAAGACTGGCTGAGAAGAAGGCACCTGATTCCCCTTCCAGTAAAAAGCAATATCTGGATTCTACCAAGAAGGGTTCATCTTCTCTGGTCGCTGCGGTCTCTTCAGTCTCTCAGTGATCGGTGACTTCTATGGCTCAGGTATGCCCTCCTTTTCCCTTTCTCTCTGCTCAATCTGTATCTTCCATAGCATCCCAAGTCACATCTACGCCTGCCCAAATCCCCACTACCCTCACATTAGCACCCGTCGGGGCGTTGGCTGACCCTCAAGTTGCATTATCGTAGGTCTATATTTCGCTCCCTATCCCCAATTTTATTCTTGCAATGTTTTCCCCAGAGATTCCTGATGCAGCCACTGTCTCACGTAGACTTTGTTTCAGAGAGTCCACTCCTCCCCCAAATGTCATGGTAGCGTCCGCTGATCCATTTTCTTCAAGAGCCTCTCATTTCATTCCATTGTTTTCTCCAACCACACTTGCACATCCCATTCAAACCTCTTTTGGTGACCCTATTTCTCAATTCACATTTGCAATCCCTCCTAGTGTAATGTTTTTAGGTCAAGCTATTACAAACCTAGATGCTTATCAACAAGAAGTTACCTATTCCAAGAATGCATGTATTGGTAGGACCGGTAAGAGAAAGGAGAAATATGGTGCCAAGCCAGCCCGTCCGCATGTACAAACATATTTCATTGAGGAAAATGATAGTCTCTTTTTTGTGACCATGTTCCCAAAGGTCAACAAGATGAAGGCCCAAATGAGACCCAATGATTACACCTTGCATGTTGTCAGGGTCAATCTCTTGAATGCTACAACATTGATAAAGTAGAAATGATGGAAGAAACATCGAAGGCCGTGTCTTTAGATTTCATCAAAAAGAGTCATCATCTGGAGAAAATGCAACAAGAGAATGCGAGCCTCCAAGAATCCTTGGACCAACAGAGAAAGGAAGATAGAGCTAGAAATTTTGAAATCAACTGCTTGCAGGGATTGTTCACCTAGGCCAACTTTGAAAAAGGAAAGTTGTGGTTCGTCCTAAACAATGTGAGTTCTCAATTGAAAGGATAAGAGGTAATGAGGAATGTGGCCTTTAAATAATTAGAGGAGAGGGAGCAATAAATACATCAACTAAAAGAAGCCTCTAGAGATGCTATCCAAATTCATACACAGTTGCATGAGGAGATCCGCCTAAAAGAAGAATATGCTCGGTAGCTGAATGATGGACAAGTCATGCTTTCAGAGGAAAGAGAAAGGTTTGAAATAGATGTGCATGAAAAATAGAGTAGCATGGAGCAATTTGAAATGAAATTCCTGGATGTGGAAGGTTTGTTGCAGCAAGAGTGGGATCGCATGTCGCGACTTCAACAAGATTTACAGGATGGAAACATCAAGATCCTCACTCTAGAAAGTCAGGTGGTCCATGAACAAGACAAGTGCAAGGAGCTGCAAGATGAGATAAGAGAAAAAGGTGAGGAAGTCTTGCGGTTATCAAACCTTCCTCCCACTCTAGAGGTTCTTCAATATTTCTCTCCAATTTTGGTGGAATTGTATGTTTCCCATTGGGAGAAAATTAAGCAGTATTTCCCTTCACTACAACCCATGCTGAGATTCCTAGGAGAAGCACAATCTCTTTGTGTTGAAGCAGGTGCTCTCATTGACAACTCTATGCTTTTTATTGGTCCTAAGCTCCCCGTAACCCAGATCTTAATTTAGTTGTTGTATGATGCTCCAAATGAAGAATTGAGAGAAAAATGAATTACAGACAGCAAGCAATTAATCAAGAAGACTAATGTTTTCATTAACCAGCACAAGGTAATTATGCATGTATCAGCAACACTTGAGCCTTTGAAGATTTCAGTTCTAGATATCAACCAATGTGTAGAGAGGGTTGTTTTCCTAGGTTTACCTTCTCCTTTGCCCATAGATGGCTCCATGCTAGGGATTGAACATGTGATGAGCCAGATAGATAAATTACAAGATAGGACCTTCCTACAATGCATGACAAATCCTATTTCGATGGAAGAAGTCAATTGTCTCTGGCATCCCCTGGCCCAACTCTATGCACTCTTGAAATTGGTCCATGATGAACCAGCAAACTTGCCATTTGATGAAGTAAACCATTTATATCAACACTACCAGAATCTGGAAGTGTAGGTGCTACCCTTCGAGAATGAATGGTTTCTGTTGCAACAACTCTTTGATCTATTTTTCCTTGTTCTGGCATGAAGTTTGGTCTTCAAACCAGTAATTTTGGGTTCTAGCATTCCGCAGGTAGAATTCCCCATTCACTCACCAAGAAATGTTAATATTATTTTGGCATTGCTCATAGGCATCATTTTGGTCAAGTGGCAGCAACTTCTTTTGATTTTTGGCTTGTTTTCCCATTCGCCAGCATGTGTGCCAAGTGGTGTCTCAGCGTTGTCCCGAGTTGCTCGCTTCTCTCGCTCAAAGTAAAGAGAATGCAGAGCTTTTGCGTGGCTCAAGTGTTTATCTTGGTGTATGCTTCTCAGCCCCACCATCCATTATGTAAAGGTGGTGACACTTGGTGTCCCCGTGCTGCATGATCTGGTTCTCTTTTTGTGCTCAACTTCGAGTCTCCCCTGAGCCACCACGTGTCTTCCATGGTGGTTTGTGAACTAGAATGCAGTTTGCATCATGATTTTCTTGTTGGGTAGGTGCAGGGGTCGGCATGATGCAGTTGGGATAACAAATTTGAAGGTCATTTCACTGGGTAGCTTCTCACGGAGTGCCACACTGGGAGTTTCCAGTCAGAAGCGGTTGCTAGGATTTTGCCAATGTTGCATATTGTTGGTTAAGAGTTGTGGGCTCTATATATGCTTTCTTTTTCCTTCTTTTAGGGGGTTCAGAATTTAGAGATATTTTTAGACTTTGGCTCATTGAAGAATCCTTTATGTTAATTAAATTTTGTGAATGATAGACATGTCAAATTATGCCTATGGCCTTTGTGATTGTTTTATTTGAAGCTTTATATACTGACTTTTGTGTTATTTTCAAATTCGATAACTTGTATGGTATTTGTTGTGAGACTCCATAGATTAAACTATGTTTTGAGACTTGTTATCTGTTGGATGAATGGTTAATGTCATTTTATGTTGAATGATTTTTGTTGAATTACTCTCTCAAATGGTTCTGAGCATGTAGATTGTTGAATGAGCTTTAAATATGCATGTATCTGGATTTTATATGATGTTAATACTTTTCCAAAATATTCTGACGTATCACCTAAGTAGTGTAGATCGTTTGTTTTAAGTTTTCTTCTTCCTCTTTTCTCCCCCCAATTGTATGAAGAGTTGGCTTCTCAAACTAGAGGTCACTTAGTGAATTTCACACAAAAGTTCCCCCATCACTGAATTTCCCATAAGGATGTTAGAATTTAAGGTAAAATTAAGAGTCAAAAATATGCTATTTCGAAGGCACTTTTATGGAACCCTGATGTTATGATGAAAGAATAAGCATCTGGTAGAATACTAAGAGGGGGGGGTGATTCAGTATACTGAAAAAACTGATACAAACTTCCCAATCTCAAATTCAAACTCACAAAGTAAACTTTCACTTATCAAGATCAATGCTCAACATCAACCGGTTAACTGTAATAACAACTTAACAGTAAACAACTCAACATATTCAATCTCTCAATACTTCTAGTTGTCATGCCTTATCAGAAATTAATCAAATCAATAAATAAGATCATAACCACAAAAACATTCACCACTTGACACAAATGTTTATACGTGAAAAACCCAAATAGGTAAAAACCATGGTGAGATGAGACTCACAAGGATAGCTATCTGAACTCTTCTAAAGTTCGCCCTGTTAGGAGCCAAGCTTGTTAAAGATTTTACAATAAGTCCTGTTAAGAACTGATTTTGTTAGGAATCACCTGGTTAAGGGATTTACAAAATGCCTTGATGAAAAAGAAAAATACCCTGTTAGGAGTAACCTCGGTAGATGGTTTGAGAATCCAAGTTAATGGACCACCTTGTTAGAGGATTTAATAAGTAGCCAAGCTTGTTAAAGCTTACCTAGTTAGGGGATTTCAATTTTGCTGTAATTGTTAGAAAACAACAGGTTTTCTAGATCTGTCTGAATAGAACTACATTTGCTTGATCAGATCCTTTTAAGCTTCATTCTGCCTTTACACAAACTGCAGATCCATTCTCTGGTTAGGCAACCACACACTCAACTAGTTTTCAACCAACACTTTGCCAACACTTTTACAAATAACTTCATTGATCTTAAATACAAATAAATTAGGTCAGTAACACAACAAAAACCTAATTCTCTCATAGAGATTACAAACAAGTCGGTTCAATATTGACCGTTAGAAATCATAACAATCTTTTCACATTCTTCAAGAAAATTCCAGCCACTCCATGATCATCGCTTCATCGGACTTTGTAACTCATCATGCGCTATTCATTAGATGCAATCCACTTTGCTCATTCCCTAGACAATCAAACAAACAAATAACGTGCCAAAAACAATCTGAACTTATCCTCATTCAATGATCACATGTGTCTCCATCATTACCACTCATCATTAGATCTTAAACCAACAAACTTGATCGGTTAGGGTTTAACAAAAAAACCAATTGGTAGGGTTTACCGGTTACATTGCATAGAAAAGGGTTTAACCTTATATACCAATTTACCGGTTCAACTCACAAACTAACATACCAGTTTATAACATCTTCCTGAAAGCTCTTCCTTCCAGTTACAAGCCAATATCAATAATAACAAAAATATCAGCAATATTATAAATACCATTACCGGTTCAATTGACATCAATGACAACATAACATATCATTAATGCAATCTTCATGCAAATCCCAACAAACCCTCCTAAGGTGTTTAGACAAAGAGGAGGCTAAACAAGCTCTATGTGAAGTACACAAAGGTATTTGTGGAGGACACTAAAGCGGCCTCAGTTTGGCTAATAATCTCTTGTGCATAAGATACTATTAGCTCACAATGGAAGAAGATGCGTATCATTATGTGAATAAATGTATCCCTTATCGGAAGCATGGTGACAAGATTCATGCACCTTCTCAAGATCTTTAGCCATTTATCACATCTTGGCCCTTTTCTCAGTGAGGGCTTGATCTCATAGGAAAAATCCATCCTGCCTCATCCAATAGCCACAAATTCCTAATAACCGCCACTGAATATTTCACCAAGTGGGTGGAAGCCATATCACTCACCTTCACCACTGGCAAACACATTTCCAAGTTTATCCTAAATTACCTAATCTACCGCTATGGAATCCCTAAGTTATCATTATAGACAATTAAAGACTCTTCAAAAATATGGATGTCAAATAATTATGCCTACCAACAAGCTAATGGTCAAGCTGAGGCTTCAAATAAAACTCTCATCAAAATCCTCAAGAAAACAGTCAATGAAGCTAGTTGTGATTAGCACTTGCAACTCCATCCCGCCCTCTAGGCCTAACACACAAGAATTGACACCCCCATAGGAGCCACTCCATAATTCTTATTCTTCAATTTAGAAGTCATCCTCCCCCTTGAGATCGAGATCCCTTCGCTTTGAGTATCATTGCAGAACGCCCTTTTTGATGAAGAATACAAAGTGGCCAAATTGCAAGAACTGGAACTACTGGATGAAAGGTGACTCAAGGCCTTAAATCACCTTCGGGTATACCATAATCGCCTATGCCTAACCTACAACAATAAAGTTAGGACCCAATAATTTGACATTGGTGACCTTATCCTCATAGAAAATTAAAAAAATATTCAGGTACGTGAGAAGAAAGGCAAGTTTGAGCCTAATTGGCCTAGACCCTATGTCATTACTACAAAGTATGGATCAGGAGCCTACTAGTTGGCTACACCTGAAGGATATCCTTTGGATGAGCCCATAAACATCATGCATTTGAAGAGATTCTATGCCTAGTCTTTAGAGGTTACCAATTTTCAATAATAAAAAAATATCAAAAAATTATACAAAAAAAAAAAGAAGTAAAAAAGTAAAAAAAATTCAATTCATCCATCAGTGACAACCACTTTGTGGTCCTATGGGAAAGTACCTTGGTGAAAACTTGATTATAGGAATCAAGCTAAATAAGTCACCGAGCTTCTTCTTGACTTGCATGTCACCCAAACATCCATCCACACTGTGCTAATCAAATCTCAGCAATGAGACTCCATATCAGCATTCACTTGCACTTCCATTTGCTCTATTTCCTAAATCTATCCTATGAGTTGCCTTTTCCCATCGGGATGCATCCTTCCCATGTATGACATGTTATCACAAATGTATGACATGTTATCACAATCCTAGTTCTACTCTTGGCAAGATATGTCATTTGGCCATGTGTATGTTGTTTGCATGATTTGGTCTTTTTGTTTTGAATTACATTTTTATGTCCTATGACTACTCCTATCTATAGCTACCATGATCATCCTATATCTTGGTATATCTTGGGTTTGATGAATACTAAGAGGGGGGGGATGAATTAGTATGCCCAAAAATTGAAGCAAACTCTTAAGAAGTTTAATTGTAGACTGGTGTAGCAGATTAAACAATAAACTGATTAAAACATAAACAAGCCAAATAGAAAATAAAGCATTCACCCATAGAAGCACAATCACCATAACACAAGATGTTTTTATGTGGAAACCTAAATGGGAAAAAACATGGTAAGTAAAACTCACAAGTCAACTATCTACAGAATAGTAACCAGACTGGTTAAGGCCTTACAACGTTCTTCACCAGAACAGATCTTGTTAAGAATCAAGATCTCTGTTAGGAGATAAGTCCTGCTAAAGACTACCCTGTTAGAGGATTTCAGATCCACAACTGTGAAACATCTTGTTAGAGGATTTTCAATAGGCTTGTCTGGGCCTACCTGGTTAAGAGTTTCAAACTTGTCAAAGATATTAGTAATCAACAAGTGAATGATCTAGACAGTAGCACATAATGCTTGATTAGATCCTTGGCAGCTCCCTATTAATGCATTCTAGCATTACTTCAGTCTTCAATATTTTTGCACTCTCTATCTCTATTGCAAGATACCATTTTTGCATTGAACTAACCTTCTTTCCAACATTCGCACACATACAACTACTTTAAAACCCCAGACATGATGTCCTCAAATAGGAACCTAATTTCATGTCAGTCCAATAAGATTGGACTACAATTTCCTAGGTACAGTGCATCTAGACACATTTGGTAACACGACACAGAAACACCGCCAAAGCATCAGTGGATGATAACTCATCACACATTATAATTATACCAATTAACAAAGTATACTGATTACCGATTGACAAGTGAAGACTAGAAAACTGGAACATAGTGTTCCAATCAAAAGATTAACTGTCGTTCGGGGTCTTCATTCTGCTTTGAGATCTTCATACCACTTGGGATCTTTGGTCATGCTTTGACCGGTAAGAATCTTCTGCAAAACACTGATAGTCTTCAAAAAATAAAGACTATACATATTAATGACATACAATACCAGTTAGAACAACTATTGGTTGAGAATAACTCATACATTAAATAAGTGTGTGTCCATCAATCACAATCACAACTAATTATCATCAAAATACCAACAATCTCCCCCTTTGGCATTGATAGCAACACTTGGGAAAATTTTGACATCTAAGTGCTTACAAAACAAAAATAGATGCCATGACCAAAATTACTCCCCCTAAGCATATATACTACTTCTTTTGCAAAAAATTAATACTCACCAAAATTTTAATACTCTACTCCCCCTTTGCCAACAATGACAAAGTAATGCAAAATATTCCCCTTTTTGTGTTTGCATAATATGAAAATAGAGTAGAGATTCATGACAATAAAGAGTAAAACTTCTCAAAAAGAGACTTAAAGTTTTGCATAAAATTTTTCATGTCTAAAGACCATGACTCAAGAAGTGAGGCAGCAATTTCACTTTCGGTCTTCATCTAGAAGGCTAATTCTTCCATTGCATTGATGGTGCTCATCTCCCGTGTCACAGTTATAGCCTCCAAGTTCAGGAAACATTTCTGAAGAACCTACAATTTTGGCAGTAGGAGCAACTGGAGCTCCTACAGATCTCGAGTCTGATTGCAGATCTCTGAGTCAAGCTTTGCAATCTGATGCTGATGAGTATGAACAAGTTGTCCATATACTGTGAACAGATCATAGGGAATTTTGAAGTTTTTGATATATTTCTGTAATTCTGATTGGAGTTGAGTCTTCTATTTCAGAGCATCTTCACAAAATAGGTGAGGTTGAAAAATTTTACTCAAGAGTAGGTTACCTTCACCCATGGCTGAACGTACATCATCTTTTTGCTTAAGTAGTTGTGTCCTGTCGTCATCCATTTTCTTTACTAAGGCAACTTTGAGTGCATTTTCATGGTTTTTCTGTGCAGTGGCCTGGGCAGCATCTTCCAAACATTGTACCTGATCATCCACTATTGTGCAAAGAATTTTGAGCTTGGCCAGCAAGGAATCGATACTGGGGAGGTTAGTATCGGGGATTAGATTGGAAAGGGTGTCAACAACAAACTGAATGACATCATATTCTTTCTTTTTCCTTAGTTCTTCCAATCTCTCCTACACTAATTGAATGCTCTGCAGTAGCTCAATCTCATCTACCGATTGAGTCAGAAAGGCAAGAGTCAAATCAGTGGGACTGGTGGAATCAACCTGCTTGGCTTGATCTTTGGTTACCTTTGGAGTCTATCCTCCTTCCTTTGCCTTGATCTTCGCTTGTCTTTTCTTCGCCTCTTCTTCCTTTTCTTTCTTTCACTCTTCTTCTTTCTTTTTCTCCTCTTCCTTTTCCTTCTTTTCTTTCTCCTTCCTCTTTTCTTCTTCCTTCCTCTTCTCTTCTTATTTCTTTTTCTCTTCTTCCTTCTTCTTCTCTTCTTCCTTCTTCTTTTCTTCTTCCTTCTTCTTCTCTTCTTCCTTCTTCTTTCCTTCTTCCTTCTTCTTCTCTTCTTCCTTCTTCTTTCCTTCTTCCTTCTTCTTCTCTTCTTCCTTCTTCTTCTCTTCTTGTCTCACTTTCTCTGCTTGCTCTTTCTCTTGCTTTTCTTTCTCTGCTTTCTCTTTTTCTTGTTTCTCTTTTTCCATTTTCTCATCCTTTTCTTTCTTCAGTCTTTCTTTTTCATCTTTTTCCTTGTCTGGAGTGATATCCTCAATGTCTAGTGCATCAACATCAATGGGTTCATTTTGTTCTACCATTATTTCACCCAAACTGTCAAGGACTTCATCAGGTTTGGTTGTGGATACGTCAGGCTCTCGCTCAGCATGCCAATTAGCTTCAGATACTTGTTGCATTTTGACAGAAGCTTTAACTTGCAAATGGGTGTCTTTTTCCACTTCAGAAGTTTTGCCTCCGAGTAGCTAAAGTCTTCTTCTTTGCATGAAGAAAATGCCTTTGTACTTATCAATAATCTCAAACAATTATGAGTTAGAGGCATCTGGAAATATTGAGCGAAAACTTTCTCTGTGATGTCTTTCTCTTTTTCAATGGCAATGCACCATTTGTTGTCCAAAGAATCATACAAAGATTTAGAAGTAACTGATTTAATTTTAGAAGGTGACCAATCATTAATACATAAATATTTAATAAGTTCTTGTTCAACATCCTCCTTTTCACTATCATTGAAATCATCAAAATATTCTTTTAAATCATCAAGAACATCTCTTCTAATATTCTTTATGGTCCTTTGACAATGTGTCATGCGTTTTTAAGAGGAAATATCTAAATTTACCGGTGTAGAGGTTGCTGGTACATTACCGGTTGACTTTGTCTTCTTGCTTGGTTGTCTTGTCTTCTTTATTTCTACCTCTGGTTCAGTGCCTTCTGAATCCAGTGAGTTATTCCTAGTTTTCCTCTTTCTTTTGAATACATTTGTTGGAATAACCTCCGGTTTCATTTTGTTGGTGACCTTTTGGTCACTTTAGGACTAGTAGCAGATGTAACCGGTGTTGATGTCGATGGCACTGCTTTACCCTTTTTCTGCTTTATTACCTCAATAGGTTTGATCCTCTCTAAGTACGTACTGGTCCTCTTCTTCTTGGGATCTAGTGGTGAAGCAAGTAGGGTAGAGGCATACCCTATTAGTATATCATTTACCACTTCATACCCCCTAGGCCCAACTACATCTTCTCTGGGTTCGACTGCTTCCATTATGTAGTGATTTGTTTTGATGGTGAAACAAATGTCATCTTCATATTTCTTAACTAGATCACTAGATATTCTCATTCTCTGATTCATCTTTAGTTTGAACTCATCAAAATATCTGTTCAGAGTCTTCAAATATGCAATTCCCACTACTTGCAGACTCTCCTTTATTTGTCTGAAGACTGGTAGGTCAGTTGACCATTGAACATCACCAACTCCAGGAAAATATCCTTGAAAGTAAAAAAATAAACTGACAAGTAGTTGACCAAACTTAAACCTTTGGGTTTTGTCCGATTTGATCGACTTCAGGTTATCTATGAGTTGTTTCTGCATACAGATACATAAGTCACATTCTACATTTTCCTTTATCATCCTGTAAGCGACATGCATCACAGTTGAAGGAACATAATTCATTTTGCTAGCATAGAATATTCTATACCCGATTACCATGTATGCATATTTCACCAAATCATCTTTAATGGTGTTGATCGTCATTGCCTGTTGGTCACTCACAGAGTTGGGGAGCTCTATCATTTTGGTTTTGGTGATCTTTCAAAGAATGGGGACTTCCCCAACATTGCAGAAACTGGTCACGACATGAATTGCCTCTGGTGCAATATCATGGGTTCACTCAAGGTACATCTCATCACCATGAACCCTACTAATGATAATCTTGATGTGTTCTTCTATAAATTCTTCGAGAAAATATACTGCATTATGCAATTTCTTCTTCTCTATTATGCTATATTCAGGTTTAATCTTCTTATTGTCTCCATAGAATAGACTCAGCTAGGATTGAATCACTAGGGACCCTAGGCCTTCTAGTTTGCAATCAATATATCCTAAAACATCGCCTTCGACAATTACTCCGACGGGAATTTGAGATAGGGCATTATATTTCATATTCCTTTTAAGAAGCTCAGGTGTATCCTTAGGTTTAATAGAACTAGAAGGGATTTTAGATGCAGAAGCCATATCTAGAAGATTCCAAATGAAAAGAATGTTTCAACAACAAATACATTCACACTCTGAACTTAGGGTTTGTCGATGTCAAGCACAACACACTTCTTCGAAAGCTTGTTTACCACTTTGATTTCCACACTGAAAGCTTGAAATGGCTGCAAAATCTTGTGCGAGATTCCTTTCCGAATTATTTTGAATGCAAGATAAATTGCTCTGGTTGCACTGATCAAGCTTAGAAAAATTCTTCTCTGAAAATAGGTAAGTAAAAATGATGACACAAGTCACTTTTAAACATGCTCCCACCTACCATAGTAAATGCATCATCATTAGGGCTCAAAGCCTAATTTTACCTTTTACCACTTCATTTCTTTTGTCAGTTGATAGGTAACAAATACCGATAAAGGTATTTTACTAATATACTTCGGGGGTTCGAAACATTTTACCGATATGTTCCCCCTAATATTTTTGAAGCTCAGTTTGTCAGTTCAGGGATTTCCACACTAGGTGTGGAAACTGGTACATCTTGTGGCTTCTCTTCATATTTCATTTTCCAATTTTTATCCATATCTGCCTGAATCGTTTCAACAACAATCTTCCTTTCTGGTTTGATCGGTATGTCTCCCGATGGATTCTTTCTTAGTCTGTATGCTCTGGCAGTGTGTCCCAGTTTGTTGCAATGATAACATACCATTCCAGGTGTTCTCCATGGTCTGGTGTGCACATTTCCATTCTTCCTTCTGCATGTTGCAGTAGTGTGACCACTACCACGACAGATAAAATAGGTTTCTCTCCAACTAGTTGCTGCTACATAACCATTTGACTGGTCATCATAGGTTATGTACTGGTTTGGGTTCCGGTTGTAAGGAATTTTTGGGACAGCTCCTTTAGCTCTTGGTGGATAACTCCCAGAGTTATTCATAACTGACCTGCACTCAAAAGCTCTATGCCCAAACTTGTTGCATGCATAATAGTGACCATTAAATCTACCAGATCTAGCCACATTGTTTTGAAAGTAAGGAAATTTATTGTAAGCCTTGCTCCTACATACATTGGTAGTATGTCCTTCTTTAAGATAGTTAAAGCAAACAGGTTTAAACTTTTGCTTACCTTTACTCATGTTGTTGTTCTTAGGTGTTGATTTCTTCTTTAGTGCATCACTCTTGGTTCTAGAGGTCTCACCTTCCTCGTATCCAGAGAAACCAAGTCTAGTGGTATTCTTTGATGGCTTCACCGATTCCATCTTTTGATCCAACTTAGCAATACTCCGGTTGAACTTAGAAAGTATCTCCTTTGTCTCAGCAAGTTCCTTGGAAAGGGAATCATTGGTCTCCATCAAGGTTTCATTCTGAGAAATCGTTGCATTCAGTTCAGCTTGTATTTCTTCTTTCTCTTCTTTACCCTCCTACAGATAGATGGTAATGGTACCGATTTCTTGTTTCAACTTAAAGATCTCATGCTCCTTGTCCTTTACCAAATCTTCAGCTTTTCTTCTATTTTCTATCTCTTGACTCATCCTGATAGTCAGTCCTTCCAACTCCCTCCTTAGGTTAGTTTTGGATTCATTTAGTTTTTCCACTTCTCTGACTAGGGCCTCCATGTCTGCTTCATTAGAAGAGCTATTTTTAGTAAATTCCATCAATTTCTCAACAAGTTCTCTTCTCTTGGCCAAAGAGGCTTTATACTTGACTTTGAGTTCATCATAGGCTCTCTCAGAATTGGTAAGATGATGAGTGAGTTCCCTCATGTTGTATTCCCCCATATCTCCTTCCAAGTGGTTAGACTTATAGAAAGGTTGGCTCTGATACCAATTGATGAATACTAAGAGGGGGGTGAATTAGTATGCCCAAAAATTTAATCAAACTCTTAAAGCAGTTTAATTGCAGACCAGTGTAGCAGATTAAACATTAAACCAGTTAAAACATAAACAAGCTAAATAGAAAATAAAACATTCACCCATAGAAGCACAGTCACCATAACACAAGATGTTTTGACATGGAAACCCAAATGGGAAAAACCACGATGAGTAAAACTCACAAATCAACTATCTGCAAAATAGTAACCAGCCCGGTTAAGGCCTTACAATGTTCTTCACCAGAATAGATCTTGTTAGGAATCCAGATCTCTGTTAGGAGATAAGTCCTGCTAAAGACTACCATGTTAGAGGATTTTAGATCCACAATTGCGAACCACCTTGTTAGAGGATTTTCAATAGGCTTGGATGGGCCTACCCGGTTAAGGGTTTCAGACTTGTCGAAGATATTAGTAATCAACAAGTGAATGATCTAGATAGTATCACAAAATGCTTGATTAGATCCTTGGTAGCTCCTTGTTAATGCATTCCAGCATTACTTCAGTCTTCAATATTTTTGCACTCTCTATCTCTGTTGTGAGATACCTTTTTTGCACAGACCTAATCTTCTTTCCAACATTCACACACACACAACTAATTTAGGACCCCAGACATGATATCCTTATATAGGAACCTAATTTCATGTCGGTCCAATAAGATTAGAGTACAATTTCCTAGGTACAGTGCATCTAGACACATTTGGTAACAAGACACAAAAACACTGCCAAAGTGTCGGTGGATGATAACTCATCACGCATTACAATTATACTAGTTAACAAAGTATACCGATTACTGGTTGACAAGTGAAGACTATAAAAATGGAACATAGTGTTCCGATCAAAAGATTAACTGTCGGTTGGGGTCTTCATTTCGCTTTGAGATCTTCATACCACTTGGGGTCTTTGGTCACACTTTGACCGATAAGAATCTTCTGCAAAACACCGATAGTCTTCAACAAATAAAGACTATACATATTAATGACATACAATACCAGTTAGAAGAACTATTGGTTGAGAATAAATCATACATTAAATAAGTGTGTGTCTATCAATGATAATCACAACTAATTATCATCAAAATACCAACAAGGTTGGCATATATTGGGGCATCTTTTGTGGTATGGATTGTTTGAGGGTTTCTCTTGTAGGATTATGTAGTTCCACATTTACATCATTATGTTTGCGAGCTTGTGTGCATTGAGATACATATTGTCTAAGAGTCTATCCCATGCCTTGGATCTTCACAACATCCTGATTCCTATAATCACTGGTGTCAATCATCATTGGAAATATAAAACTAGGTTTTCTCTCCACATCTCCCCTCCCCCCCTTTTATTCTATCAAGTCCTATATCATTGTATTATGGTTGACCCATTAAAAAAAATTATTCATTCTCATCCCATTGCACTTTCATATACATACAAGTTATCATTCCATTCTAATATTCATTATCATTATAGTTGCATTTTAGATGCACTCATATTAGTCGAATTAATGCATGCATTTGTATCTTTCATTTAGTTGCATCCATACCATTCTCATTCATTATTATCATTTTATCTAGTAGCATCACATTCATTTAGCTTCATTTTTATATGCATTTCTCATTATCATTATAATTTAGTTACATTCATATTATCCAAGAACATTCATAGCACACAAATCATAGTTGTATTATTTACATGTTACCATTCGTTATCATTAGTCATTAAAATTTAGTTACATTATAATTATGTTCAGTTTGATAAATATTTCTATTTAGTTGCACTTCATTCATTACATCTCATTTTACATCATATAAAATTATCTCATATTTGCATACACTTTCATTCCACATCATAATCTAAATAGTCATCTCATTTTTACATCTCATCATATCATGTAATATCATTCATCTCATGCCACAAATGCATACTCATATAGATCATACATCAATTTATCACATCATAATCATTAAAATACCATCCTACATACATTATAGGTTAAACATAATCATGGCATATCACATAATCACACACATCACATAAATATAATGCATCCATTGTGCATCCATAAAACATTAGAAACATAGCTTATAAACATGTGCATAAATATCACATAGGCACACATCCTGCATCACAAACATTCCAGGTAATCATCATCATCATCATAATCATAAATCATCAAAAATAAATGGTCCATAATAAAGTCCATAATAACATACATATATGCATTGCCGCCAAAATCATGACTCATATATATCAAAAATAATGTGTCTAATCATAATCCAATTATACATCCCTGAAGGGTCAAAATGTAACACATATATATCTGAGCACTAGCCTGTGCTCCCTCTATCCACAGAGCCAAGATTTTCCCACCTTCCTGAGGGACTTACTGGTGGTGGCCTAGGGGCTCTCATCCTCACTAACTCCCCCAAGGTCTGAGTCTATGTCTGTCTAGATTGGGTCCTCTTGAAAAAATGAGGAGCTCTCTGATCATCTAGAACTTCCCTCTCATAAAAACTCTTGTAGTATTGAGCCTCCCTAACTAACCTATCTGAGGCTCGACATGCATCCATAAAATCTGTAAAAAAGAGTCAACATCTAACCTAGATCAAGGGATTTCCTAGCCATGTCTCTCTCCCCCCTTAGTCTAATAGTGTCCACCTCTACCCTACTTATCCTGGCCCTCAATGCCTCTAGTTCGTGCATCCTCTCCATCTCCTCCCCCATCTGCCTCATCTACTTTGTGGCTCCCCCATCCCTCTCTGCATCTAGTAGCTCAGAGGTCATCTCTACCTCTATCCTATAGCTATCCCTCTCGGCTATAGAGACATCAAGGTCTCTCCTTAGCGCTTCCCCCTCTATCCTGACTCAGTCTAGCTCTGCCTATAAATTGTCATCTCTATCCCTCTCCTGTTGAACCCTCCTCCTCTCCTCTACCAACTGATCCTCCAATCTCTATTCTTGAGCCCTCTAAGTGTCTCTCCAAAATGGCCTAGTCCAAAATAGCTTGAGAAACTTGTCCCTCTATTTTCTCTCCCATCTCATGTAATCCCTTGACCTCTACATCCATAGGCTCTGCCCCTCCTCCTGGTGGTCCTTGCACCTATAGAGCTGACCATATCTACTATGTCGGAGCCTATATTTGTGCTAGTACCCATGCCTATACTAGCACTACCACTACTGCCTTCCGTCTGCCTCCTCTCCTGGGCAATCATCATCTGAACCTAGCCCCTCCTACAACTCCTCCCTCTCCAACCCCATCTACCACTCCTTTGAAAACCTTGTCCATCAGGGGAACTATCTCATCCCACTCCAAAATACCTGATACTGTGAGATGAGCTGGCCTATGGGCCTCCCATCATGCAGTGTAGGCCCTAGTGCATCCTAGATCATCTATCTTCAGTCTCTCCTATCAAACCACTATCTTCATTCCAATCCAACTAAGATGGATTGCAAAGGGCACAATGGTGTATCTCTAGATGGCTATCTCCTTGGTAATCCATGTGTGGGTGCACTCCTCACCCCCTATATCCTGCCTCTCCCCAAACTACTGCATGACCATGAGAGGGAGATACTTATTGATGATGTTCATGCTCCTTCTGAATAACTAACATTGGCTATGTGCCCATGCAAGAAAAATGTCATGATTCCATCACTAGTAGTCTCTATAGGGCTGCCATGTAAAATCCATCATCTCATTAAAGATGCGTCTCCAAAACCAAATGGCATTGACTTGTGTATAATGGAGGATCTCTATGTACCTGTCCACATAAGGGTACCTAATCCTATGTTCCTATACCCCCACTGGTTGTGTCATGGCTATGTGCTTCCAAGCCCAAATGTGAAGGAGCATAATGTTGATCTTGAGATTCTTATAACCTTGGTAGACACACATGTGCATATCATGATATAGTTGTCCCAATATCCTAGCTCCCCATGCATACCATACACCATCCTTCAGCATGTAGTAGATACCCCTGCTCCACCCTATAGAGAATCTATTCCCACTGAGATCAAGCATCATCCTACTACTACTGAGGCCGCAAATGAACAAAAACTAGTTAGGGAATCCCTCGTCATCGCTTCAGTGCCCTCTCCAACCCTATGTGTGTCTGATCCATGGGCTGTTCATCTATGCAACACACACTCTGAAGGTAGAACTCCCTATTCTCTATTCGATACTTTGGGATAACACCTCTGATGGGGAACTTTAGGATCCACCAAACATCAAGGAGAGTGATGTTGGCTTCACCTGTTGATAGGTGAAATGTGCACATCTCGCTATACTTGTGCTCGACCAAGGTAGTCCTCATGGTTGCATGGCATCAAATCTGAGGCCACTATGTGATGAAACCCAACCCGCACCAAGATAATAGTGTCCTCTTTGTCCCACCCAACTCCTTAAACAATGCCATCATGGGAGGCTAGTGCTCTCATGACCCTAGGATCACAGGATCCTACTGCAATCATTCAAACCACTTCATTAGCCCTTCATTATAGCTTATTCTAGCCTTGGGGCATCTTGCCAGCACCCTATAACCCTTCTTTGCTTCCCATTTTCTTTCTATTCCTCCCTAGGAAGAGATGGCATTTCCCCAGGTAGAGATGCTAAAACCGCGATCCCTGCATCGATCCATAGGGTGGAGACGTCATTCCATAGTCTCCCCTCATGCTCCCCTTTCCCTGCAATGGAGATACTGATCCATAGATCAGTGTCTATGCAAACATTGCCTATCTTCATGGATGGGGATTGTCTCCACAAACAACGATCCCCAATGTAGACATCAAAATGATGATCAATGTCTACACCCCACCAATATTCCCCCCCACATTAATTAGCATATTAAATGTTAATCTACTAAAGGACAAGGTCAGGCTCAAGGTACGTACCGGAGGACCATACTCGGGTTGTCTCTAGAAGCATCAGACCCTCTCAGCATGGTGCTCGTGGTGTAGAATGTGTGTCATCACTCTCCTTCACTCTTCTCTCTATGGGTTCCATGAACTATGTGTGTGACAATGACCCCTCCTTAGGCTCTGTGTGGCTTATATAGGGTCTTATTTCACCCTTTTCTTACCTCTTCTCTATCCTTCCCTCTTTTTCCTACAAAATTCTTTTTCACCTTCTCCTTTTTTCTTCGTTTCTCTTCCTTTTTCAAAAAATTTCTTGAATTTTTTTTAAAATTTTCAATTAAATTCTCAAGAGGGCATGCACCACCCATGTCTTCATGCTGAAGCATCTTTTTTTGTCTTTTACCCACCGCCAATTTTGTCATTGTGTAAAAGAGAGGCAAAATGTAGACATCTAAAATTAATTAAATTAAATATTTAATTAATGTGAGCCTTTCTACATAATTAATCTATTTAATTTTTTTTATCCTTATTCTTCTTAAAATTAATTAAATTTAATTAATTTTATCACTATAGTCCAATAGTTAATTTATCATTAAATTAATTATTTCTCTATTCTTCTAAAGTCCTTCCAATCATTATTTCTTCTAATTTACACTTAGTTAATTAATCCTAATTGATTCTTCCTTAATCATTCTTATCATTATTCTCCAAATTAATATTCCTCCACTCATTCTCTCTCCCCATGTCACATCCTCCTAACTTTCCCACTTGCACTCTAAACATCCATCAATCCACCTAATCACTCCTCTTAATCACTTGCACATTCCTAATCCCCAAGACTAGGAGGTGTAGACACCTAGATTTGACTAATCAATTTAATCAAATTTAAATCCCTTGACCATTCAATTAATTAAATATCTTAATTAATTGGCCCATCCTTTCAATTAATTAATCTAATTAATTAATTCCCCTTTCCAAGTCACTTGAATTAATTAACCTAATTTCACTTCCATTCTCATAAATTAATTCATCCCTTTTCCAATCCCATGAATTAATTAATCAAATTAATTAATCCCCCCTCTTCCCCCTTTATTTGAATTATTTAAATTTAAATATCCTATTAGGACACATGGCTCCTAACTTTTAACTACCCAACCCTCCCCCTAACTAATCCTTCTAGCCTAACCCTCCTCCTAGCCAACCCCAAACTAATCTTATCCTATAATATCCTAACATCTACTCACATATGTGTGTACACACATAAATCCCTAATTTCCTTATTATTATGAAATTAATCCTATTTCAGGTGGCCTCCTCCCAAAATGGACATGTGTCCTTGAGGACACATGTCAAGCCCCTCTTTGACATGTGTCCCTCTTGAGGACACTTTTCAACCATTGTTGAGCCACTTGTCCTCTTTGAGGACAAGTTTTGCCTTCTCCCATCCCCTTCCTTTTCTCTTCAATCCTATTTAATCCCCCCTCATTTTAGAGAAAATCCTCCACACTTTTGTCATACATTGTTATAATGCAGCATTTCAGACCCACTTAGCACAATCCATATCACCATAATGCAAGTTTCCATCTTCATATACATTCAATTCATCCTTTCATTTTGAATCCAATCAACCTATCACCATTATGGAGCACAATCGAGCACGAGATAACGTCATGAGCACACATCCTAATCAAGGATAATCACATCAAAGTTGGAGTATGAGGTTTGCATTCACTTGTTTCATGCTTTTTTATCTCATTTCCTTCTTTCTAATCATCCCAATCTTGAGGTGTATTGAGTTACTAGCTTGTTTAATTGTTTTCATTGTTATTTTGATCAATTAAGTATAGCACGCGTATTTACTTCACACATTTTCTAGCATGCCGAGTGGGAGCCACTTCGTAGGTCGATCTAATCATCTTTTGTTGTTTGAGTGATCATTTCTATAGGTATCTTGGTGCTAGAAGGCAAAAATCACCATCCTCTTTAATTTCTTCTTTGCAATTTTGTACAAATTTAACTCTCTTCTAAACCTTGTGCAATTGTCTTGACAAAAATTCGCAATCGTCCTGACAAAAAATCACAATCGTCCTGACAAAAATTTCCTTCATCCAGAGAGAATTTCGCATTTGTTGTTACACAAATTCACAATCATTCTTACAGTAATTCACATTTGTGTTGATAGGGTTGCGCATACATCTAATTAAAATTTCAACTTTCTACCTTTTTGACAATTTCATCATATTCTGTGTCGCCTCTGTCTTTTTAGTCTCTATGCATTTCCAGAACTTAAAATTTTTAATTAGGGTAGAATATTTAAATATTTTTATAAGCATGTGCTAACCATGGCCTACAAAATTAAATTCAAAATTGCAGGTTCTTGTGAATAAGTAGAGCGCAGGAGATCACAGAAGGAGCAAGGATGAATCATCAAGGCAGAAGTGGTCATTGGCGAAATGGAGGAGCAAATCGAGGAGTTTGCATATGAACTACAGGTGGTCAAATTCATCTTGAAATACAACATGACCCCAATTGTGTCTTGATATTCCTAACCCTTCTCTATATAAATTTCATCATTCTATTTTTGCAAAATTTTAATTTTTGTCATTCTGTTAACTAATGATAAATCATTTAGACAGAAATTCATGATCATTTATAAATAATTTCGCAATCATTTAGAAAAAAAATTGCAATCATTTAGACAGAAATTCTCATTTGTAATTACAATAATTCACATTCATTCAGTTAGGGTGTAGCATTCATTCAATTAGTGGGTGCATTCATTCTATTGATTTGATGCTTCTCAATTTTTACTTTATCTTTGTTTGGAAGTATTTTTCTGTGTTACTTACTCTCTGTCTGCAACGTGTGGCAAAAATAGGGTGCCTACAAAGGTGTTTTGAATAGTCAAAGACAATCTAAAACCCCAAACTACAAATCGATTTCCTTGCAAGGATGTTCCAATTAGTCAAAGACAAATCTGAAAACTTTTAACAATTTGTTTTGCAAGGGTAACTTAGGGGTGTGTTTTCCTTTAGAGTAAACAACTTTTATTTGGGGATTAAAATTGAACCTTTTGTCTTTCATGTTTGGCACACTTGTGCACTCATAGGGTGGACTGATAGTTACACCTATTATCCTCTCCCCTCGCCTTTGCGGAACTTGGGTGATGAGAAAGGTGGTTAACGATGCCTATTTTTATCTTTATTAGTGAATCACCTCTCTAGGGCATCATCGCCTCAAGGGAGTGTTTCAAAACAATGGCATGTTGGGGATAGCATATCTCCTAATGTGACCTTGAGTGGTGTTTTTCGAGCCGCTATACAAATACCTAGTCAAACAGTCATAGTGTTGAGTGAATTTGTTGCATGTGGAGGCCTTTTCTACACCGATAAGATCAATTAGAGTGTTAAGTTCTTGCTTCATGGATTTGTTGTTGGACTAGACCCATCAGAAAATTACTACGAACCAATGTTTTAGTGGCTCCAATCCTTCTACTTGTTGGCTCATGTGTTGTGATACACACATGAAAAGATACCCCTCATGTACCCCCCAATCGAAGATAGAAAATTTCTCTATATCCTTGGATCTCTAGAAATTCGAAGCTTAGCATGCCTGAGAAGTGTGTGCCGAGGGTGGAGCTAGTGCTGCTAAGATTCTATCTATCTTGTTGGATATGGTATTTTATGGTTAGGGGATTCAACAAGTACCATCTTTAACTATCCTAGGAAGTGCATATCCTCTTTTCATTATCATACTTTCATGTTTTCCGTGTTTGGTGTCAAAATAATCTTTGTCAAATATCAAAACGTCAAACAATCTCACGTCACTAGGTCCTAGTTTGGTCTCATCCTTCAACACTTGTCCTTTTTGATCTATTGATTTTACATTAGTTGTCCTCTTATGTTGTTGAAATTTACCTAGGTCAAGGGTCAATTCATCTTGGTGGTCCTCATTTTTGAAATTGCATCATTATTATCATTCGTTAGGGTTTACGACTTACATCTTTAAATTCATCATACCAATTTATCGTCATACCCCCTAGTCATCGTTTCAAAATTGCATTGTCATTATCGCTTATTGAGGTCTTTGACTTGCATAAATCAAACTTTCATTATCGCAATTTTCTAAGTCATTACGTTGTCATCATTATAAAAATTGCATCGTTACTATCATCTACTAAGGTTTTTGATTTGCGAA
Organism: Cryptomeria japonica; assembly: GCF_030272615.1. Classification (NCBI taxonomy): domain Eukaryota; kingdom Viridiplantae; phylum Streptophyta; class Pinopsida; order Cupressales; family Cupressaceae; genus Cryptomeria; species Cryptomeria japonica. Next base: position 357,874,991 of record NC_081413.1, read on the forward strand.
ATCAAACTTTTATCATCTCAACCAGAAGTCATAACTTTGGTCCCTTGTTTAAATCAAACATCTCTAATCAAATCTTGGTTGTCATTCTTGGTTTACATCATTGTCATCATTTTCATCTTGAATATCTACATTCTTGGTCATCATCAAATCTTTTCACTTAAGTCAAGGATTAAATCTCTTCATCCAAGTTAAATTGCATTATTTGATCAATTGCATCACCGATTGTATCACATCGCTTCTATTAAATCATTCCTTTTTGGTTGGTTAATCATTTAGTACTACAGTTAAACTCTTAAAACAATCTAATCAGTCTAATTAAGTTAAATAAATCAATCCTTATTCATTCCCATATTTTCAAATCACAATAATGTGCATCTTTTCTATGACAAATCATCATTAACTCTATGATAATATCATGTGTAGAGTTTCATCTTTATTTCATAGTGGTCTTATCACCTCAAGCCAGAGGTTCGATTCACTTTGATATGATTTTTTTATTTAAGTGTATTCTCTTAAGTAACATTCAGTGTCACACTACTTTAATCAGACATCATCCAATTATGATTTGAGAATTTGGTTCCTTAATTGGTTTGTCTTTGAATCAGTCATTGCATTTATATTGAGTTCTTTTCTCATCAATATTGATCAAATTGAACTCGTTTATCAAAATACTTGACTTTAGTTTCACATCATCATCTCATCTTGTGTTCATGCCCATTATCACTCTATCCCAATCTCAATGAGCTATGGAACAACAACCCTCTCATTTTGGTCTAGGATTATCAGAACCTCAAACGAATCCTAATTCAGGGGTTAGCCCTATCATGTTAGGAAATATTCCTACTACTTATAATCCACTGGACTCAATCATGTTTGAAGAAGAAATGGTCAATCAACCGGAGGAAACTGAAGTCCAAATTAATCTTGTTGACAATTTCCTTTTAAATCTTGACAATGCTCAAATGGTAGATGAAATTATCAAAATATGTAAGAGCCTCATTTTTGCAAACACGGTTGACCAAGGCATGACTATTGCATCACCTAATGCACATGTTCTTGCAAATCCACAAGATCCCCCTCAACAATAGTCATCTTTACAACAATCCCCAGTGTCATTCCTGATCCATCAACAAGTACAATCACCAATGACAACAATGCCACAAAGAAACCCATTTGCATCAATGATATGGTCATCTATGGATAGACTTACATGACATTATCAACCATTCTATGCCAAGCCATCAAGACCTCCATTTTCAAGAGGGGGTATCTATAATGCACCAATCAATGGGCCATCTACACAACTTATTATATTGCTTCCTATGATCACTCCAATTCCAATGACATCCAGTGTAATGCAAGTCATGCCTTTTACTAATCTTGTCATTCGACCCATGAATGCACCTTTGACACAAGCACTAACTTGGAATGCCTAATTATCTGCCATCATTTAGCACACAGGCTATGATTGGGGGTATGATTTGTATAATGTCATTATCATCTACGCCTCCACCAATCCAATCAATGTCATTATCATCTATGCCTCCACCTGTCCAATTAGCTCCACAAGTGGTTAGTGCCCCACAATACCAACCTCAAGTCACATTGTAACCAGTTGTTTTGTAATAGTGATTCAGTTACTTACAAGCACCTCCTATATATTATGTTGTGATGAATGTTCATCAGTTGCTAGGTGTCACTCATCAGATCGCCCATCACAAAATCATATACCTAACTATACTAGGGGCAATTATCTACAAGGTGGAACTCCCCAGGTTCAAGAAGTTCCTTATATGCAACAACCCATGGCTTCTCAACAGAATGTTGCAACTTATTCACAACCACCCTAGTATCAACAACTATCATTTGTCCAACAATAGATTCCTATCTACCAAAACACGTCAGGCTACCAAACTCCACCACAACAATCAAACTATCAAAATTCACATCAAGTGGCTCAGCAAGGACCATATTATCAATCTATTATGCCATATCCTAATCCTTTTCCTATCAATATCGAATGAGAAGAGATGAAAGCCAGTCTTAAGACATTACAAGAAAATAACTCTAAACGGGTCTTCAAATTTGAAGAACTTTGTCCTTACCCATTCGACGAATCCATAACAACCATGCCTTTTCCCAATAAATTTGAGATGCCTATATTTGACAAGTATAAAGGGAAAGGAGATCCATGTCATCATGTCAAAAAGTTATTTATGGCTTGTCAAAAAGTGTCATGGTGTGACAACTATCTCCTTCAATTGTTCCCAAAAAGTCACAGTGGTCCTTCTCTAGAATGGTTTTCCAAATTGCCATTCAGTGTGATCACCACTTTCACAGACCTATCTGAGTGTTTTGTAGCTCGGTACCACTATAATGTAGAAAATGATATCTCTATTCTTGACCTATATCAAGATAAATAGAAAGGTGGTGAAAGTATTCTTGATTACACCCAAAGGTGGAGAGCCCTCACTGGCTGCCACTTGTTTACAATGTCAGACATTCATTTGGTCCCTATCTTCATTAATAATCTTCACCCAAAGCTTGCATATCACATTTAATTAAATTGTGCAAAAACCCTCAAAGTCATCATGTCTAAGGGACCATCAATAGAAGAATCTTTAATTGATGAGGGGATCATCAAATTCTATAAAGAGTATTCCAATAAGCCTAGTCAAGACAAGCAAATATATTGGAACAAACACAAGAACATTGTAGGCGACGAGGTCACTGATTCCAAAAAAGTGCAAATTATCATGACTGCAAAGCCACCACCCCCACAACAATCTTATGTTAATTTGTCTCCAACCATGCATGTTAATCAAAAACCCCAAGCCCCAAGACAAAATATGCAAGCTAACCGAACCAATACAGTCACTGTATCTCAAGCTCCTCCTCATCAGGTGGGCTACAATGGACCATGTCGTCAATTTACAGCTATGGAATAACCCTTAGATGTGATCTTCAAACTCAGGTAATAGCATAACATGGGCACCTATCCACAAACACAACCATTTGATGATTCCAAACCTAAACCTGACTGGTATAAAGATAACAAACATTGTGCCTATCATCTTGTTTAGGGTCATGACACAAACAAGTGCATGAAGCTTAGACACCTAGTTCAGGACCTCATTGACTAGGGAAAGATTTTTGTCAACCCTACCACATGAAAATCACCAAATGCCAATCTTGGCATGTATAAGAATTCTCTTCCCAAATATCAGGGTAAAGTGAGTACATCTAATGCTAGTCAAAATCATACAATGAATAATATCGACTATAACAATGTACCCTTTGATTATGGTCCCACAATAGGTTACATTCCTTAGGAAGATGATCTTGTCAACATGATTCACCTCAAAGGAGTCAATACCCAATATGCGGTAACCATTAGGAGAGCTCGTATGTCAATTCTTAGAGCTCCTATAATTAATGCTACTCCAGCTACATCTATATCCATGCAATACAATATCCTTGAGCGTTTAGGGAAAACCCCTGCACATATGTCCATCCTTGATTTTTTGAAAGCTTCACCTACTCATCAGGAGATCCTAACACAAACATTGCAAGAGGCCCATGTGCCTATCAATATTGATCCTATGCAATTCCAAGCCATAGTCACGCATCTGTCTTCCACATACCACCTTAGTTGCACACAGTCTGATGTTATGGTGCCAGATTCTTATCATCGTTGTCCCTTAAATATTGAAGCTATTGTCAAGCATTATAAGGACAAGAAAGTACTAATTGATAGTTTTTCTTCTCTGAACCTCTACACATTGAAATTTTTTACTCGAGTGGGGTACACTAACGTGGATATGCATAATCAATGCACCACAATCAAGGCTTATGATAATGCTAAGAGAATTTTAGTTGGAATGATCAATCACCCAATCCAAGTGGGCCCGGTAACACAAATCACTCTATGCCATATTGTTGATCTTGATTTTCTATTCAATATCCTCCTTGGTCGCCCATGGATCCATGTTATGCAGGTCATCCCTTCCACATATCACCAATGCCTCAAATTTCCATTTCAGGGATGTGAAATCACCATCTGTAGTGACACTCAACCTTTCAAGTATTGTTGTGCTCTTCAAGCTTCTTTGCCATATTCCCATAATTTCCTTAGCATAAACATCAGAGCTACTCAAACCCCATCACCTTCCTCATATGCTGACCCTAATGCCATCCTTGACACTACAAAAGAAAATACTTCGATTTCATCCTCTTTCTCCCAACTCAAGGTCAATGACATTGGTTGTGGTGAGTATTCTCTCCAAGGCATTTTCATAGTGGGTGCCCTACCTCTAGATCCACATACTTATGGAAAAACTACCAAGGAAGAGAAGAAGAAAGAACCTATAGTTCACCAATGTGGTTCTACTATATTCCAATCTCAGGGTGAATTAAATCATGAGGTCATAGATGGAGATATTAACCAATGGCTCTTCAAGGATGTCTCTATAGATAATGATGCTCACCTTAGCTAGTTCAAAGAGAAATACCTGGCTGCTCATAAATTGTCTACTCAAAATAGAATTATCAAGGTGGTGGGTTAGGCTAGGAAGAATAAGGAATTAGAAGACATATTGATCTGACTCCTAATATAAATCATCAAGGGCTGGGTTTTTGAGATCCCTCCCATGAAGCCTCAAGTTTGGTAGGTACTTCTAGAAACAACAAAAATGTCTCACTCGATATCAAAGACATTCCAAAGGAGGTTGTCAAACAAGCATACGATGATATAGATAGGTCCTTGACCTTTAGCACATCTAACCTCTTTGACACATCCATCCTTCTAATTGACCTTCCCCTTCGCCACCCTAAACTCATTGATTGGGGCCAAATTGTTGCACACCTAGACACATTCCAAAATGATACAATGTTCCTACAATTTTTTGGGGGTAATTGAATGTGCACCATACTATCATCCTGAGCAGAAAAAATTCTACAAGCTAGACCCTCAAGGTTATTTTGGGGAAGAAGGAATCCTTAACTACAAAAATAAAAAAGAATCAAAAGATCAAGAGTCTTGTGGTGAAAACCTTTCTAAGGCACCTATAGACCATAAAAATAGTAAAAATAAAGGGTGCATCTTCTGGGGAAAACCTCTTTGAGGCGCCAGAAGATGAGGATTATCTTCTTCTCCTCATTAGTGATCGTGCTTTTGAAAGATTGTCAATCCTCATAGATCTTACCATAGAGATAAATCTGGGCAAAATAGAAAACCCACGCATCACTCATATTGATGCTTCCCTATCTGAAGATGAGTTTCAAATGTTCTTTGACATCCTTCATAAGTGGCCTATCAACTTCACATGGTCTTATGCCGACATGCCTGGTCTCGACCTTGAGCTAGTAGTTCATCATCTAGTAGTTGATCCTAATGTTAAACGAGTTAAACAAAAACTATGTAAGATGCATCCTAAAATAGCACTCTTGGTCAAAGTAGAATTGGAAAATCTCCTAGAGGTTAAGTTCATCTGACCAATTGATTACTCAGAGTGGATTTCCAACATGGTACCTATTTCCAAGCTTGATGGGTCTATCAGAGTATGTATGGATTTTAGGAAGTTCAATAAAGCATGTCCTAAAGATGATTTTCCACTTCCCAACATCAACATCCTTGTCGATTTAATAATAGGACATGAAATTTTATCTCTCATGGATGGATCAAGATATAACCAAATAAAGATAGTGGAAGAAGATCAACATAAAACTGCTTTGACCACCCCATGGGGAACTTTCTATTATCAGGTCATGCCTTTTGGTCTTAAGAATGTTGGCACCACATACCAACGCACCATGACAATAATCTTTCATGATCTCATTCATAACATATCAAAAGACTATTTGGATGACATACATGTTAAGTCAAAGACAAAATCAGAACATCTAGCTATCCTAGAGCAAATATTTGAGCATCTAGCTAAGTACAAATTATGCCTCAATCCTAAAAAGTGTCTCTTTGGAGATACCTTAGGTATATTCCTAGGGTTCATAGTATCTAGATGCAACATCAAGGTAGATCCTAAAAAGGTCAAAGCAATTAGAGATGCCTCGTCCCATAATGTTGAGAAATATGCGTAGTTTACAAGGAAAGCTATAGTCTATCCAACGCTTCATCGCCCAACTTTACAATAAATGTTATCATTTACACATCTGCTCAGAAAAAGTACAAAATTTAAATGGGATGTGCAATGCCAACAAGCATTTGATAAGATAAAGGAATATCTAGCTAATCCTCTAGTCCTAATGCTACCCATCCTAGGGCATCCCTTGATCCTCTATAACTCAGTTACTCTAGCGGTTGTAGGGGCACTTCTTTCCAAACATGATGATCAAGGAAAAGAGAGATAAATTTACTACATTAGTAGAACCTTTTCCGGATATGAGCTGAATTATTCTTCCATTGAAAAAGAATGCTTAGTTGTTGTCTTTTGTTTGCTAAACTCTAACACTACATGTTAAGCCATACAAATAAGCTCATATGCAAGATTGATCCACTAAAGTACCTACTATCAAAAACAACTTTAACATGGTGCATGGCCAAGTGGGTCATGTTACTCAGTGAGTTTGATATATATTATGTAGACAGAAAACCCATCAAAGGGCAATTCATTGCAGATCAGTTGGTCGAAACACCATTAGTCGACACATATCCACTAGTCACAAAATTTCCTAATGAGTATGTATGCTCAATCACAACACAACCCCCCTAGAAACTTTATTTTGATGGTTCCTATACACAAAAGGTAGTAGGGGTGGGATTCATATTTTTCACTCCTCAAGGTGACCTTATCCCTAAATCATTCAGGCTGTTTTTCCCATGTGCCAAGAATATTGTTGAATATGAAGGCCTGGCCACCGAACTCAAGACAGTTATTCAGTGGAATATCTTAGATCTCTTGGTCTATGGCAACTCCCAACTAGTCATCTAGTAAGTAAATGATGAGTATCAATCTAAAGATGATAAGCTCATGCCATACAAAAGAATGGTTGATGACCTTAAACAAAAATTTCAAAATATCATATTTGAATAGATTCATTGAGTTCAGAACAAAGAAACCGATGCAATGGCTACTATTGGGTCCCTTCTTGAATCAGATAGTCCAATGTATGAGTTCTTAGTCGATAAACTTTTGTAGCTTGCATTTGAGACACCGCACACATAAATGGTGTGCAACATTATTGGACCTCAATCACCCTGGTACCCTGACAAACATTCCTACCTCAAAGACGGTGCCCTTCCACCCAACATATCCCATTATGATCATCGTTGTACCTGATTTACCCTCCTAGGAGATAATCTATATCATCACGGCTACCATGAAATCCTTGATAGATGTTTAGATTCGAGTGAAGCTAATCTTGCGATGAAAGAAGAGCACACCAGAACTTGCGGTGCTCATACAAGTGGATATATTTGAGACAACAACTCTTTAGAGTAGTTTACTACTGGCCCACCATGGAACATGATGGTTCTAAATTTGTGAAGAAATGTGTGCCTTGTTAGCAACACAGACACTTGATTAATGTTCTAGCACAGTATTTGCAGCCAATCACAACACCATGGCCTTTCTCTACATGGGGCCTCAACCTAGTTGGTAAGATCCATCCTCCTTCTTTGGATGGACATGTTAGGCCCAATATGGAAAGCTAATGTACTGAGAGGGGAGGGGTGAATTAGTACTCCAAAAATTTTCTTTTGTAATAACCTTGCTGTTATACATAAACAAAATAGTGCAGTAACATAAAACAAAACTATAATTAACTGATAACATTCATACATGATTCACTCCATAACACATATATTTTGGTCACGCAGAAACTCTTGGTTAGAGAGAAAAACTGTGGTGGGGATGGCACCCACAACTTCACTATTGCAATAATAAAGAGTGCTCGGTTAGAGCTACATTTGGCTATTTCTGATAGCTTACCCTGTTAGGAGTATTAAGATCAGTTAGATCTACCTTGCTAAAGGATTTTACAACACTATATAAGTGTAGCACCTGGTTAAAGGATTTACAATTTATAGACTTGGTTAGAGTCTTTTACCCTGTTAAAGGTTTCTCTTACAACTTCAAAATATTACAATAGAATCAATACAAATTGTAGCTAGGAAACCGGAAATCATCAAAGCAAATATCAAAATACTAATCTAGCTCAATCACAAAATCTTAAATGCAATGATCAATCCTAATTACATCCAATAGAGACATGAAAACAAAAACATTCAAGATTTGAAAATTAAGCAAACCAAGTGCAGATCTGAATGTCTCCTTCATGTGGCTCCATTGTCCTTCTTTCTCCTTCAAATAGCTTTGTTGTGGATCTCACCTACTACTGCATGACCATGATATGAAAGCAAGTAGACAAGATGATTGCTCAAGAATACTCGAAGCGTGATTGATTTGACAAAGTGGTTATTTGATAATGTGATTAGGGGATTCAAAAAAATGCGATCAATTGGGGATTTTGATTGAAGAAACTCATCCAATTTATAGATAAATTGGAGAAAAGACAAGATTAGCATGAAAGTGATTCGAATGGAAATTGCAAATCAATATGACAAATTATGACAAATTATGACAAATTTGCACTTTCTATGCAAAATTGTTTGATTGATAATTCATGACAAAAATTATGACAACTTTCTATGTCAAAATTGATTGATTGTCAATTATGACAAATTATGACAAATTGAAATGTCATTCCCATGAAATTAGGAGGAAAATAGGAGGAAATTGAATTAGAAATTAGGAAAATTAGAAAATTAGAAATTAGGAATTAGAAATTGATGAAAATTAGGAAATTAGGAATTTAGTGAATTAACTAATAATTTTTCATTTATTAATCAATTCACAAAGAGGGAATTTAGAAATTGATGAAAGATTAGGAAATTAGGAATTAGGAGAACTTAGGTAAATTAATTAATAATTTGTCATTTATTAATTAATTCACAAAAAGAGGAATAATTAGTTAGCCACTTAAATTAAACATTTAATTGTGACTCAAAGACTTAGGATTAAATAAATAAATTATTTAACCTAGAAGGAGAAATGACAAATAGGGTTAAATGAATAAAATCATGAAGCCCTAAAAGATGACAAATTAATGCAAGGATGACAATTAGGTCTTGACAAAGGATAATTGATGTTGATTCGATTTGATCATGATTCTGAATTGATAAAAGACCAATGCTGACAAACAATTTGATTGATAAATGTGCCAATTGACGAGGAACAATGACTAATTGATCCAAATTGACATGATTGAGAAAGATGATGATCGATGATAAATCGATCACCAAATAACAAAATTGACAAGAGGACAAGGATCGATGACAAAATAGATTGCAAGACGACAAGATTGATGACAAATTGATCAAAAGACAAGAATCGATAACCACTCGATCGCATGATGACAAGATTGATAAGAGGACAAAACCCTAATTAGGATTGACGATGTCCAAAATGATGACAAATGAATACGCACATAGATGTGACAGGATAAGATTGACCAAAATCATGACTGAAGATTGTTATCGACAAGACCAAATTCGAAAGCGAGATAGATGAAGAATGCAAAAGAAGGACTCGATGATCACAAATGATAAAGACCAAGTGCGTGACATAGGAGAAATGTTAATGCGATGCAAAAACCCTAAAATAAGGCAATGCGCCAATGTTAAAATACGACTCCGCAAGCGTTGACCATTTTTAGGTGTCTACACAAATATCTGCAACTTTACATCTGAAATGCTGTAGCAGATTCTATGTGCTCAAAATAAGATTACCTTGCCTATAGCATACCTCGGTAACTCATAAAGTAACTCGGTAAACCCTTCTGTTTACTCTATTCCTTGACTGTTCTCTGATAACCTTCTCGGTGACCTCTGTGTCTCTGTAATAGTCATAATGCCTTGTGATTTCTCATGTATCACATAAGTCTTGCTTCATATGCACATGCACACACATTTCTCACATTCACATCTCTATTTCTAACCCTAAATTCAAGCTGTATAAATAGACTTCTTAAGTTGGTGATCCGATTCATTGCTTCGATCTTACAAACATGATTTCTCGAATAAATAACCATGCAAAATATTTCATTGGTTAGATGACCTCAAAATTATACAAAATCTGTATGTACAATTTCCAATGTGATAGCGGTTCTGTGTGCCTCGATCTTGTAACACATTTTTATATGTGTGTCCAGGTTCAATGAATCTGGTAACATGTTTCACTTGGTGTATATCAACTCGATGTATTATCTTTACTACTCGGTAGACATGAAATATCACTCGGTAGACAACTCAGTGTATACTGGGCTTTGTGACTGTTTTCCTTCTGTAACCGACTAGACTGTACACACCGACTTCTCTGTGTGTACCGACTGTATGATTCGGTAATATTAACTGACTAGAATATAGAATGACTTTGTATATAAAACTAATGGAAATTTGATAAGTAGTAATAGGACATAAATTTATCATTACTGGTATAGACTATTTCACCAAGTGGGTAGAATTCATTCCCCTCACCCTCACTACTAGTGTCCAAGTTCGTCGTTTACCACCTCATTTGTCGCTATGGGAATCCCTCCACCATCATTACAAACAATGGAACCCCTTTTTAAAACCAATATATGCTTGATTTATGCTCCACATTCCATATCCAACATCATTAGTCTACACCATATTACCCCCAAGCAAACAGCCAAGCTGAGGTGACTAACAAAATATTTCTCCATATCCTCATGAAAGTTGTCAATGAAATTGTTCATGATTGGCACTTCCATCTCAATCCCTCTCTTTGGGCTTATCATACCAGTATCCAGACTCCCACTAGAGCTACCCCCTATTCCCTTGTATATGGTGTAGAAGCGGTCTTACCAATTGAGGTCAAATTGCCATCATTGCACATATCTTTGTGAGTTTGTTTCTAATGAAGACTATAGAGTGGCAAGACTAGCCCATCTAGATCTCCTTGACAAACAACGTCAGAAAGCCTATGATCATCTGCAAGTATATCAGATCCTCCTTAAGAGGCAATATCAGAAGAGGGTCCACCCTCGTGAGTTTGAAGTAGGAGATCTAGTCCTCAAAGAAAGTCCTATAAATCAGCAAGATCGAGAAAAGAAAGGAAAGTTTGAAGCTAATTGGCTCAATCCATTTGTGGTCACAACAAAATATGGTTTAGGGGCATATCAATTATCCACTCTAGAAGGGGAACCTCTCAATGATCCCCTTAATATCCTGCACCTGAAAATATTCTATGCCTAGTATGTGGCAGTGTACCTCTTGTTTCTTGTTGAGCCACTTGTCCCATTTGAGGACAAGTGTTGCCTTCTCCCATCCCCTTCCTTTTCTCTCAAATCATATTTAATCCCCCCTCATTTTAGAGAAAATCCTCCACACTTCATGCAATATCGAGAAAAGAAAGGAAAGTTTGAAGCTAATTGGCTCAATCCATTTGTGGTCACAACAAAATATGGTTTAGGGGCATATCAATTATCCACTCTAGAAGGGGAACCTCTCAATGATCCCCTCAATATCCTACACCTAAAAATATTCTATGCCTAGTATGTGGCAGTGTACCTCTTGTTTCTTATTGAGCCACTTGTCCCGTTTGAGGACAAGTGTTGCCTTCTCCCATCCCCTTCCTTTTCTCTCAAATAATATTTAATCCCCCCTCATTTTAGAGAAAATCCTCGACACTTCATGCCATAAATTTTTATAATGGAGCATTTCAGACCCACTTAGCATAATCCATATCACCATAATACATTTATCCATCTTCATATCCATTTAATTCATCCTTGCATCTCAAATCCAATTATCCTATTAGCATCATCAAGCACAATCGAGCATAAGTTAACGTCATGAGCACACATCCTAATCCAGGATAGTCAAATCAAAGTTTGAGTATGAGATTTGCGTTCACTAATTTCATTCTTTTCTAGCTTATTTTCTTCTTTCTAAGCATCCCTATCTTGAGGTGTATTGAGTTAGTAGCTTGTTTAATTGTTTTCATTGTTATTTTGATCAATTTAGTATATCACACGTATTTACCTTACATAGGAGCAAGTCAACCATTTTCCATAAATGACTTTCCCCTCTCACCTTCCAAACCTTAAATGCACCAACTTTGGTCATGTTAAAGGATTTCAAATCCTTTGTAAAACCCCATGCCTTCTCTTCCCAAGGAATTTTTAATTTCTTATTCATTTTTTCTTTATTCCTCCCAGACATCCCTTATTCTTGGATTTTTAAATTCCTCTCCTCATCCCCCAAGGAATTTTATATTCCTATTCCATTCCCAATGTACTTGGGGATCTCTTCCCCATGTACCTTGTAGGATGTGGAGACAAGAAATGCTTTTATGCCAAATCTATTCAACCCCACACCTTGTCCTCTAAATCCTCTCCCACCTTTTTTCAATATCCACCCTCCATTTCAAATCAATCTTTCTCCTTCATTTGGACCCCCTCCAATCTATAAATTGGAGTCTCCTCCTTTCACAATTCATATCATCTTTTATTCAAGTTTATGTTTCCCATTGAGCCTTAGAAATCATCCATAGTACCCTTATAATGCCAAATTCATCCCACACTTAGAAACATCCCAACCATACCATCAATCCATCCATTGCATCCCCTGGTTGTTATGTAGTGGAGATCAACCCACATTCCATCCAATCAAGTGAGAAAGGGGCACATTCCTCACTTCATCAAAGGCTCAATCCAAGGAGCAAGAGAAGGTTTTGAAGGTATACTGATTTGTTTTATGCATGTTTATTAAGTGATTTTATGTTTATTTGAATTAGAACTAATCATTAGCATCTCAAGATCATTTCCCTTGGTTCAATAATTACATCTCATTATGCATCATTATTATCTCATTATCATCTCATTTTACATTTTATTATATCAGGTAATAAATCATTGCATTCCATCTTATTTCATAGTTCATTATATCATAGCCATTTCATTCAAATTATAACCATCATCATAATTACATGTATACATCATTCCATATCATAATTTTTTTTGCATTGCTTGCTACATAATGCATCATAAACCCATCATCATGCATATTTTGTAATTAATACATCATATAGGCATGCATCCATAATTCACCCTGCATTCATAATATGTTAGGAACATCTCATACATAGACATCAAAAACATCATACCTACATACATCCACCCTACATCAAAAACATATCAGCAATATCATATTAATCATCACATAAACATAAGCATGTATAATCATATATTCATCACCATATACCACAATCCATCATAAATGACCATCATAAGTACACCATAAATAAATTGTCACCAAAATCATGTGTTGCCTTATATATATATATATATATAATTGTCTAATGGTAATACAATGAGATATAATCCTCAAAGGGTTTAAAATGCCATAGATCACAATCCTATCTAGTGCTCTCCCTATCAGCTACACCTGGATGTCTCCCTCGTCCCAATGGCCTTGTTAGTGGCAGTTGCAAATCTCTCATACCCATCGAATATTTGGATGTTTGTGATCCTATTTGTCAGGTCCATGTCCTCTCCGCAAAGGACAATGCTTGTCGATATGCAGGGACCACATCCTAATAGAGCCCCCTATAGTACTGAGCCTCTCATAAGGCCTACTCCACAACATGGTGTGACTCTATGGCATTAGAGAACACCTGTGTCATCCTAGCTAGTAGGTGCAACTACCTGGCCACATCTCTCTCTCCCTTGAGGTGGGTTGCATTAGCCTCTTCCTATGCTAGTTGTGCCCTCAATCCCTCTATCTTTGCATTCATCCACTCCATCCCTACCACCATCTCTCCCTCACAAGCTACCTATAACATATCTATTATGGTATCTTCCTCTATGTGATAGACATCCTTCCCCATCGTCACTACCTCTAAGGCCACCTATAGTGTGTCACTCTCCACTTGGAGCCCATCTTCTTTGGCTCACTCCCTATCCACCTTTACTTATAGTCTCTCTACATGAGCCTGCTTCCCATATGCCCCAGTCCTCTCCTGGCCCACCTTATTTTTTAGGTCTGTTGCTTGATCCCTCTCTATATCCCTCTCTAGAATGATTTGATCTAGGGTTGCCTATAAGATCTATAGTGTTTGTCTCTATGGTTGAGGCACCTATACCTGTGGTTGTGGTACTTGTACCTATAGTGGCTACACTTGTGGAGGCACTACTGGTGGTGCTACTACTGAGACCTGGGTCTATCCTTCCACCTAACGCTATACCTATATAGGTGCTCCTAGAACCTATACCTGTGCACTTTATCTCACCCTCCTCTATCCTCTTTGTAGAATCCTCCTTGTTCCTTTCCCTCCTCAACCTCCTTTGGTCCCTCTTCCTCTACCTCCCTCACATCCATCTCCTACCTCTCCCCCATCCTCCCCATCCCCTTCGATGACTTGGTCCACATAGGGCACAATCTTGTCTGGTACTAATACCCTGGTGTAGTCAGTCATGCTAGTTTGTGTAACTCCCACCATGTTGCATATACCTTTGTGTAACTAGCATCAATAAAATATTCCCTAGGGTCCCAAGGCATTGGTGCCATCCTAGTCCAACTAACTCAAGCCTCAAAAGGACCTATGGTATCTCCCCAAGTGGTTGTCTCTAATGTGTTCTAAGGATGGGTGCACTCCTCACCATTGATATCCTATTGTAGACCAAATTTCCACATCACTCAGTTGGGCAGGTACTGATCTATCACATGTACAGTGTAGCTGATCAAAAAACACTATGTCTAGACAAAAGAAATATAATAACCATCATCCCTCTACTACTTGCAGAGTCTGTAGGGGTTCCAAGTAAAATCCATCATCTCACTGATACATCGATGCCAAAATCCCATCATGCTTATGCGTGTATAGTGAAGTAATCCTCCATATCTATCAACATAGGGATACCACTATTTTCATTTCCTAAGTCCAAGAGGCCAACATATGGCTATGTGCTCAAATGCCCATATATGAAGCAAAGTAACACTAGTCTCTAGGTTTTTGTACCTTTGATAGAAATGCATGTGAATATCATGGTACAATTGGATAAGTATGGCATCTCCCCAGTCATATTTCACTCTTTCTTCCATGATATAGTACAATCATCTAGACCAACTAATAGAAAAGCCATGTCCACTGAGATTAGGCATCATCTGACCATTGATCAGACATAGATATATAACATGAGCTAGAGAATTCATCGATATGGCTCCATGGTCCACTCCAACACCATCTACTTCTTGTCCATGGGAAGGTCATCTGTTTGGCACTTATGCCACAAGTAGTAGTCCCTACCCTCTAACTGATACTCTAGAATAACCCCATGAATCAACACCCACAATATATGCCACACATCCTCCAAGATAATGGATGCCTCTCCAGTAAGTAAATGAAAGGAGTACGTCTCACTGTGTCATCTCTCAATGAGCATCATTATCATTATTGTGTGTGCATAAATCCTCGGCCACCTGGATACCCACTATAGCCTATAATGATATAGCATGCCCCTCTCATCTCCCATCAATTGGCTACAATCTCATCATGGCATACCAGCACGCTCATGATTATAGTGGCCACAAATCCTCTTGCACCCATGAATTCACTCATGTCAACCCCTTTTCTTCTAATTTCCTCCTCCCATGCCTTGGAGCATCCCTTGGACACCCCTCGTATTACTTTACCTTTATTTTCTTTTCCCCCTTTACCTTTAGGCAGAAATGTCAAAACCACAACCTGAGCATTGTTTTGCAAAGCATAGATAGTGATCCTCAGGCTATGCCCTATTTCCCCTATTCCCCACCATCAGAGACGTTGATCCCATAGTCAACACTTGTGTAAATTATGCATCACCTGCGTAGATGAGGATCATCCCCATAAATAGTGATCCCTAAGTGCATATGTCGATCAAGTGATAAATGTTTGTGCCCTACTCCCCTCTTTCCCTCATTAAATACTCATATTTAATGCTATTATACTAAAACCACAAAGCTAGGATAGAGGTACGTACCGATGGTCCATACTCAAGTAGTTGCTAGAAGATCCAAACTCTTTCACTGCATTTATCATGACGTGGAATGCACACCATCTTCACTCTCTTTCTCTAGGCTCTTGGTTGCTCACTGACTTGCAAGTGTGAAAATGACCCTTCCATGGGCCTTGTGTGGCCTATATAAGCCCTTCTTTTTCCAATTTGTTGCCTTTCCTCCATTCCTTTTCCACCCTTCTCCATTTTTTTTCCTCATGTCCTCTTCATCTCATTCTCTTCATTATTTTCTCGTATTTTCATCTTTTTGAGAATTTTCTTGGAAATTTTTTGATTAAATTCTCGAGGGGGCATACCTTACCCACGTCTTAACGACAGGGCATCTTTTCTTTGTCTTTTACCCATCACCAACTTTTCCACCATGTAAAAGAGGGGCAAAATGTAGACACCAAAAATTAATTAAATTAATATTTAATTAATTTAGTCTTTTCACATAATTAGTAATGTTAGTCCTCCTTCTTCTTAAAATTAATTAAATTTTATTTTAATTAATCTTATCACCATAGACTTATAATTAATTTATCAAAATTAATTATATCCTATTTCCTCTAAAAATAATTTCAATCCCCAACCTTAGTTGACATTTCTTCTAAATCCCAATTAGTAAATTAATCTCAGTTAATTAACTAATCCCTTGATTCCTACAAATCACCCTTCTAATCCCATCATCTAGCCTAATTAATTATAACCTAATCATGATTATCATTTCCTCCAATTTTATATTCCCCCACTCATTCTCTCTCCTCATGTCCCATCCTCCTAACTCACCTAATCATCCCCCTTAGTCATTTTCACATCCCTAATCACTTTGATTAGGGATGGGTCAACTCTTTGCCATAAATAGCCTTCCCATCTCACCCTCCAACCTTAAATTCCACCCACTTTTGGTCCATTCAAGGAATGTCAAATCCCTTGCATATCCCCATGCTCCCTCTTCCAAAGGAATTTTTAATTCCTTTATCATTTATTCTTCCCACACATCCTCTTTTTTGATAATTTGTAATTCCTCCTGTCCTCTCCTAGGGAATTTTAAATTCCTTTCCTCTCTTCCCAAGGTACTTAGAGAACTCTTCCCCATGTACTTGAGAAGTGTGGAGATAAGAAATGCCTTTATGGAAAATCTCTTAGATCTCCTACTTGTCCTCTCAAATCCCCTCCCACTCACTTTCAATCCTAGCCCTCCATTCCCCTTTTATCTTGGTCACCCATTTTGGCCCCTTCAATCTATAAATTGGAGTCTCCTCTCCTCTCATTTCATCCACCTTTTTCACATTGTTATGTTGTCCCTTTGAGCAAAAAAATCATCCATCATACCCACAATATGCCCAAATATTACATCATATAAGCCAAATCCATCATCCATCATATCTATCTAATACCATCCCTTTTGTTGTTTAGTGGAGAGAAATCCACATCCTTCAATCACAAGGAGAAAATCAAGTGAAGGTATTGGGTGCATACTTTCCCTTCCCACTCAATCGGAGGAGGTGAAAAATCAAGGTGAAATGAATTTACATTTGAATTATTTTATTGCTTTTGATTGTTTATTTAATATTGCATGCTTGTGATTTTGTTAACCTTGATTTCCTCATGCTTAGAAGTGTGCAAAATTCAATGAAGAGAAGAGAAGAACAGTTGTGTTTGAATGATATGCAAGATGTTTTGAGACTGTGGAAGATGTATGAGATAGAGTGTTGATAGTTGAGGTCTGAGTTGATAGTTGAGGTCTGAGTTGTGTGTACTGATGTTGCTCGCTTGATGCAAAATTCAAGGATAGCTTCATGTTCAAGAGATCCTTCTTTTCAGATACTTTTTATATCTTGCCCTTTTGTAGTTAGCTTCAAGTTTTTCAAGTCCTCTTTTGTATGTTGCCCCAAGATCAGTTAGCCTTGGTTTGCAACTCCCAAGCAATGAGCTCTTTTCATTATAATCTAATATACATAGTGGATATATTTTGTGGGCAGGTTCTCATTATGGTTTATCCTATTTGGTTTTTCTGTGTAGAAAATCTCGGTGTTCATGTGTTGGATATGTGTTGTTGATTAATTGTTTATGTGTTGCATTCAATTTCTAATTAGACTGATTCACCCTCCCTCTCAGTCTTGCCTTGGGTTCAAGAACATCTCCAAAATAGATATAAAAACATTTTTTAGGAGAAAGAGAGGACCAAAACACATCTTCCAAAGATCAAATCATCGGTCCGTAATTTTTGAAATATAATTAACAGCATACCAACATGCTACTCATCTATATAAGAAATTAATGATAAAAATATATTCTCTAATTTTCAAAGAACACAGATATTTCTAGGCCATAAAACCAACATATCCATGATACCAAAACCATAACCAAAGATGATAACAACATCAAACAATGCCAACAACACTTTTTGGACCCAAATGTTTCTAGAACAACTAATATAACAACTACAACATCAACACAAAAAGATATCTCTACACCAACAGAAATTTTGGACCAACAACAATATGGAACAACAAGTTTGACATCAATGACAACCACAACAACACATTCTTCCAACATAAATATGGGATACCTTTAAGCCCTAGGATCCCCACAATACTCATCAATAACATAAGGCATAAAACCTAACAAATCCTAATGATCACTATGTAAAATAATCAATTATGTGCAAAAGGTTTATTTTGTGTAATAAAGGTGTTATATATACTAATTTTAGCACATTTATTATATGGTCAAGGATCTATAATCATGTGACAAATTTTACCTATATCCAAAAAATTTACTCATTGATTAGAGAGAACTAAACTTATAGTGCATGCAATGATGGATACCAAAGAGGATATTTTAAGTCAATTTTCATGGAATCCTTGTGTGAACCAAATTGAATTGGAAAGAATATCTAGGAATATTATCAAATGCTCTAATTGTAATAAGTACCCCTCACAGGCCTTCAATAGGAGTGATTGTTATATGTATGAAATGCTAATTTAGATGGATGATCCTTGGTATAGGCATTGTAGTTAATTTTTCCTTCATTATATTTTATCTTAGGGAGACTTTTGTTCATAGTTATTGATATAAATCCTCTATTCTTTATTGTAATATGATATTTGGTAATGCAAATTTTGTTAATTTCAATTGATGTAGATGTTAGTCTACTTATTTATTGCCCCCTTCTTAAATCCTAGGTTTGAGTTAGGAATACTTATAGTTCCATTTACATGTGTTGAAGAGTCCTTCATATACTTTTAATCCCCTAATATAAGAGTTGGTATAGAATTATCTATACCATGCAAAATTGGTTGAATATTATAGCCACCCAAGATCTAGGTACTTCATGAAAGCACAAGAGAGATCAGCTATGAGAAAATAATGTTATTCTATCAAGAATTCAAAATTGTTGGTGTAATTAATTTATTTTATTTACCTCCTAGGATATAATTACACTTTAGTTAAGATTACTTAGGGAATTGCAAAGGAGTAGTTGGAGCATTTCCACTTTAGGTGAACTTATCCTTTCCTAGGATGCATAGTTATTTGTGTTAGGTGGTTGAGTTCTAACTAACTTCTACCTACCCTTGCATCTCATTGAGCCACATGACAATATTGTGTGCTCTCATTGGTTTTTTCCTTGCTTATATAAGAAGGCTTATGTACATCCAATTCATTGTATTGTATGAAATCCAATTTATTCTATTCTATTGCATCATTGATAGGAATACATTTTATTCTTGTCCTTTCTATTGCCTCTATATCTTGGGTGGATACCTTCATATCCAATTCTTACATGGTATCAGAGCCTTTAAAGTGTCACTAGTTTGCCATTTGAAATAATTTTGGTACAATTTGGGGTTTTGTATTTTGTGTCTTTCTATTGTAGGTCAAAATTGGAGCTTACTAGGTCAAATCTAAGGATGCCATTAAATTGAGGAGGTTTGAGAGAGTCAAAATTGCCTTTTGTTTGTCCAAATTAGACACCAGAGGCCAAATATACAATTGTTTGAAGGTTGTTACTAGTACCAAGAGTGATATAGAATTTTGGAGCACTTTGAGCCAAAATTAACCCCAACATCGCACTCAGAAGGTTGAAGAACCCCAAAATCAACTATCAATTTGTCAAAATCAGCCACTGGCACCCGAAGCTAAAAAAAATCCCCTCCCTGGGTTGTCATATGGATGGAGTTCGCAAAAAGGTACATAGATACAATTTTTTATAAAAAATTAATAACTTTTTTCTTTTTTTATTGAAAAGAGCATATATTAAAATCTATTTTTGAAATATATTTTGTGGTGGGGGTATTTTTTAAAGTTTCTTCGGAAAACTTTTTTACAATGGTCTTTTATTGGGGCCGCAAGCACCTACGATCCTATAGGTGCACCTGTAGGGTATCACGGGGACCTACAGCCCCACAGGTGTACCTACGAGTATCACATATCACCTGTGAGTACTGCAAGTGGCCCCTGCCATTTTAAAAAATAATATTTTTACACTTTAAAATTTAAATTGGTTTTTATTATGCTTTTTAATAAGTTTTTAAAATATAAATTATTAACAAAAACTTTTTAAATAAAGTTTTTTAAATCAAACATTAAAAAAAACAATGTGTTTTTATTTTTATTTTTAATAAAGTTATTTTAAAAATAAAATAATAATAATAATAATTTTTCTTTATTATTATTAATTAAAAAATTTCATGCTTTTTTTAATAAATGTGTTTCTTAAATTTTAATATTTTTTTGAAAAATAAAATTTCATTAAATAATAAAAATTGGGAACACAATTTTTTCTTGTCCACCTATCATACCTATATTGCAGCGTCCTCCAATTGACAACTAACCATGGCCAGTTGCTCCTATATTTTTCTTGTTGACATATCAATTAGAGGAATCTTACTCTACAATATTTGACAAGCCATCTTTGGTGGCATTTTCTTTCAATTAGTAGATTTGCATCTTTATTGTGTCATGTTGTATTCTCTTGCATGAGTTGCGTTTTACTCACACTAATATAAAGTGTCATACCTCATTGTACTTTGTCATTGATGGTATATTTGATGTAACCCCTCATGTACTTAGTAGATTAGGAACTATCTGGGGTGACTTGGTACATGTCTCTAGTTGAGAATGTATATAGTTTGAATATCCAGTCGATGCTCATATAGGTTGTCTCCATACCTCATCTTTATCATGTTGCAATGAGTGATTCATCGGTCATTCCTCATCAACAATGGTACCTGGCTTTGTCACACTTTGACATTATTGGTGCAACATTGGCTCTATTTCTTCTTAAGTGGGAGGAATGTTATTTGACATCATTGGACCATCCTTTTAGGAGATTCTACATTAAAGGGGGCTTCATGGTCTTTCCTCTTCTCTCTTATGGTGAGGAATTTTTCCTCATATGATATTTTGTTCTTCTCATTCTTCATTAAGAGAATTGTGTGTTTTCACCTCTCTTTTGGGGGGGAGAGTGGGGAGACAAGTTTGTTCCCATTGGGATTCTTTCTCTTTCTCCATTTGTGAGAGATTGCATTGCATTTGTTCATGAGTACCTAACATGGCCTAGTAGATAGGACCCATATTGCATTGTTATCTTGAGTCTACGTTCCCTTAAGTTGCACTTAAGGGGGGGTGTTGGTGTTGGTGTAATTAATTTATTTTATTGATCTCATAGGATATAATTACACTTTACTTAAACTTACTTAGAGAATTGCATAGGAGAAGTAGGAGCATTTCCACTTTAGGTGAATTTACCCTTTTCTAGGATGCATAGTTATTTGTGTCAGGTGGTTGAGTTCTAACTAACTCATACCTAGCCTTACATATCATTGAGCCTCATGTCATTAGTGTGTTCTCTCATTTCCTTTTTCCTTGTTTATATAATCAGGCTTATGTACATCCTATTCATTATATTGTAAGGAATCCAGTTCACTCTATTCTATTGCATAATTGATAGGAAAATAGTTTATTCCTGTTACATATTATTTCTCTTGTTCTTGTGCTTTCCATTGCCTCTAGATCTTGGGTGGCTACCTTCATAGAAAGTTCTTACAAAAATGATATATTTCAATAGAATTGATTTGATTTCAAAGGGGGCCCCATGGTTGCATAAGCCAAGGTAAACATAAGATGGCATAAGATTATGACATATGTCTTAATCTTATGACTTGAGACATAGAGTGATAACTTATCCACTTAAGGTGTACAAGTGATAAGTTCCAATAAAGTGAGAAGAATCCTATGTGTCCCCTAAGTAAACTTAAGTAACATGTGTGTTTAGGACCTAGGTGTCAAACTTGCTAGGTACAACTCCCCTTTCACACCAACACCCCCTTTAAGTGCAACTTAGGGAGAATGTACACAAAGGCAAACAATGCAATATGGGTCCCAAATACTAGGCCATTATAGGTACCTATGTTCAAATTCAGTGTAATATCTCACAAATGGAGAAAAGGAGAAAACCCAGTTGAACAAAACTCCTCCCCAAAGGAGAGATAAAAACTAGATACTCTCAATGAACAATGAAAAGGAAAAAATCCCATATGAGGAAGAAGTCTCCCCATAAGAGAGTAGAATACGAGAGGTCATACAACACCCCCTCAATATATAGTCTCCTAGAATGATCATAGATGCCTAGTATTGAAGGTTGAAGATGATCCAATATCATCGAACAAAGTTCCTCCCCTTAGGAAAAAATTAAACCAAGATGGAAATCTAGATTCTTCCCATTCATGAAAGGAAGACAAGGGAAAATACATGAAGTGCAATGTTTTTGAAGTATGCTCAAGTGTCTCCATTTCAATGTCAAAAGATAACCATCCATCAGGAATTTTAGGCCACACTTGAAGATGACAATTAAATATCTCTAGAGACTTATGTAGAACATCATAAAAAAAAAAGGATAACTCCTCTAAAGCACAAAGAACTCATCCATTTTTTTCAAAAGTATCCACACTCATGTCAAACTATGATGAATGATCATGTAGATAATTAAAAAAAGGGTTAGAGTGCTCCCTCACAACAACTAAAGAAAGATCAGCTCCATCATGATAAGATGAATGCAATTGATGGTGTCTCCCAATTATGAAATGCAAACTCCACAAATAAACTTGCAATCTCTAAGAAGTAATCATCCCATGAAACCATCTCTAGAACACAATGTGTGCCCTATTGCATAAAATTGTAAAGATCCAAAAATTGTGACAACTCAAATGTCATAGAAGCAACAATCGATGAAGAAGATGTAATGCCAAGGGTGCGTGCAAGAATTTGAGTCCACTGTTTGGCAAAAAAGTTGAAGAGTTTTTCTTGATTTTTAGAATTTGTCATATTTGACCTAAAAATTTGAAGCACTTAAAGAATCTTGAAAAAAATCAGTAATATAAAATTTTGGAGCCTACTTTCCAAATATGTAATTTATTTTAATACCTACATGATACAATCTAATTTTCAATAGGCATTTCTAAAACCCACTGTTTAAAAGTCACTTTTTCAATACCATACCATGGAGGTGTATGACAAGCATATTTTGACTTTAAAAAAAATAAAAAAATGAATCCTCTTGGGAAAATATTTGTAAGATACTGAATATGTTGAGGATTATTTTTTTATATATTAAAATTTATTTTTTATTAAATTTTTATTGGTCATAATTACAGTTTTGAAAAGCCCTCGTGTATGACAAGAATAAGTAGGCCTAAACTTATCCTTTTTGAAATTTTTTTTTCAAATTGAAAATAACTGTCTATAGATTGCTGACATATAATTTGTCTTTTAAAAAATGTATAAAATAAAAAGTTATTAAAAAAAAGAAAACCTTTTATTTCTTGTTTATGAACCAATTTCATCAAAAATATTTAAAAAAATTGAAAAAATAATGCAATTATAAATTAAATTATATATTTGGAATCTACAAAATCTCATATAATGGGTTTTGAACTCGTTAAAAAATTCTATAAAAAATGTCTTCAAACATATGTGCAAACTCACTTTTTTCTAGTGACATTGGCATAACCTTCAAGCTGTAGGTTAAAGTAGGTCCAAGGCTAAGGGTTGGCTCCCCAAGCCTTTTCTGAGCTGAAACCTGTAGAAAAAACCAAGCCTCATATTCAAATTTTTAAAAACAAGATCCCATTTAAAAATAAAATCCCATTATGTTTTAAGAAACTAGATCCATTTTTTTTAGAATTAGGATCTTGTTTTAAAACGGGATCCCATTTTATAAATTTAGGCTTGAGACCCTAAAGCATATAAATGGGATCCCACTTTTTTTGATGTATTTTCATGTTTTTGGTTAATTCCAAAACTTCCACAAGAAATGGACTCAACTTCATGCTTTTACCCTCAACATGTGATAGGGAGGTTCTCACAAATAAGTGCAATTTGGCTCATACACTAGGAATAGGTCTCATTGTGGGCTTCCTTGTTTATCCTATTCCCTTATTTCCTTGTTTGGTTCAAGACCAACCCCAAACTTCTTTGGAGAAATCTCTACCAGTGTTTTTTCTCTAGTTACTCAATCAAGGTTAGGACTCACAGGAGTAAGTATAACCACCAACATGTCTAATTATTTATCCTTCACTTGCAAGGGACTAGGAGGAGTCTGAGATGTTTTTATGACTCCTACCATGTGGTTTTGAAGTTTTCTTCCCTTCATTTCTCTATTGCTTTCATAGATTCCTATTTTCAAGGCCTAGTAGCCCTATGAGCCCCTTTTAGCCCTACCTTCACAATTTTTACTCTTTTGTGCTAAAAACTTCCAAATGACCCCCCAAAATCTTTTTTGATCTAGATACCCATTTGGACATTCTTCAGGATTTGGGGAATTAGGTGGTCTGATTTATCCCTATAGGTACGGCCCACAAAATGGCTCTTTTGAAGGGTTTTAGGCTTGTATGCTCTCACCAATTGGTTTTATAGGTCTCCACACCCTTTCCAACCTCTACACTCACATTGAGACTCTACAAGACAACCATCTCCCTTTCCAATCACTTGTCTCAATCACATTTGATCACCCCTGCAAGAAATAGTAAAAATACCAGTCATGTTCCCCAGCCGGGCTATGGCAGAGCTCGCCTAGGACATGATAGTAGAATGATCAAAAGCAACTTCCAGGGCAAAAAATGGAATATTTACACTATATATAGACTAAATTACTTGAATCCCAAAGGTCATAGAGAAACCACAAAGGGAATTCAAGTTGGAGCCATTTTTAGGGCTTTAACCCCTTACTCAAGCCGAGAGCAGTGTAAACTAGAAGGAATTTTTTTACACCAACTAAACCTACACAAAGAGTGAACACAAATAATTTATAAGAACCAAAAAAACCATAGACTAAGCATCCATGAAGGTACAATATAGAAATCAATCCATCTGGTACAAATTGCAATAAATAATTTTGCAAATTTATTGAAGAAATTAGGAAATTGTCTCAAGTTACGATTCAAAATTCAATATTTTTATCTTCCAACTCTTCTACAAAATTTTGAGAGGCCTTATATATTCCTACTCAACCAATATCAACCACCAATTGGTCCTCTAACTACCAATTTGAGCATTTTTCAAAAATTGCTTACATTGTTGCAAAATGTTGTCAAGCAAACATGACAACTTTTCCTTCACAATGCATTTTTACAATTTTTGCATATCTACACACTCTTGATCCCCTAGGATGGTTTCCAAACATAAAATAAAAATTTCCAAAAGCCTTATGAGGCCTTACAAAGAGTTTTACATAATTTTTCTATATGATGTCTTTTTAGGCTTACAAAGGCACATAGGCCAAAACTAAGTAAACAAGCTAAGACTAAAGACAATCAAACTACAAACAACCTCAAAACACACTTTTGGACTCTTCAATAATCCTTTATTCAATCATTGTTCCTATGAGGATAATTCACTCTAAAATTTGAAATTTCATCAAGAAACCTCAGGTGCTCCTGCACCAACATGTCTATAGAACCTCAAAAGATGAAAGAACTCCAAGATTCAAATGACCATATAGAATCTCCTCAAAAGTGTCCACACTAAATTCCATAGTTTTTGTACATCATATAAATGAAAAATAGGATAAAAATGTGAGAAGGTGTAGACTCAAGTTTGCAATCAACCTACCTAGCTACAACATTGTCTCTACTATGAAAATTCCATATTATGACAAAATTTGATGTAAAATCGACACTCTTTCCTTCTCCACCATGTGTGATCTAATAGATAGAAAGGAAATTGGTTGACAATGAATGTGTACAAAGAACATCATTGAATGATTCATCATCCATGTCAATTGATCCATTCCCAAAAACATGAATATATGTTGCTAGTCATCAAGATGTGTGGTAATGAACAAGAATCAAATAAAGAGAAAATACTCTATGATGAAATCATATTATGAGAGACCCTAGAATGGAGTATCCACCTATTTGACTCAAAATTTGCAACTAAAACAAGTCCTTCCCCCTTATGTCTATCTAACTTTGATGAAGAAGAAGAATAAGATGAATCCTTTAATGTTATTTAAGGCACACTAGTTTGACTCTTCTTCTTCTTCTTCTTCTTCTTCTTCTCGGGACTTCTTCTTCTTCCTCTTCTCGGGATTCCATGTTTCTTTCTTTACCTTGGGCTCACTTTCCATCAATTCATGTGACTTAGAAGACTTGATTAAACCATTGTGTATTAACTTTTCTTCCTCTTGAATTTGGAGATTTAAAAAATCATTAAGATTAGGATCAATATATGATGCTCCCATAAAATTTCATTAGGTATGAAAGCTAGAAACAAACACTAAATACTCAAGGCAAAGCTTAATCAACATATTTAGAATCAATTGCAAATCATCTTCTACAATATCGCAATATTTTAGTTATGTTCTTAATTGTTTGATTTCGGAGATGTAGTCTTGGATGGTCAAAACCTTTTGGATCAAGTTTTGTCAAATCATTGTCAATCTAATGCCCCCTAATCTTATTAGTTTTACCATACAATTTTTCAAGAGTCCCCCATAATTCCTTAGATGTTTTACATGATTCAATATGAATTTACAAATCAAGTCAGACTAATGAACTTATAAATTCAAGTGTTCTCTCACAATTGGTCTCCCACTTTGTTAATTTAGTAGAATTAGTAGGTTGAGAAATTATTTCCTTTAGATAGGGTCAATAACCATTTCCCATGAGATAATTTCATACTAATTTTCTCCATGATGCATAATTACATAGAGTCAAGAGTTCAATTTTAGATTTTTCTATTTTAAGAAAACACAACCAACTAAAAGAATGCAATCAACCACCACAAGATTCCCCCCCCCCCTTCAAATTACTTATTTGAGAATCTTATCCAAAAAAAAATGATTTGGAACTATATGCTCAATCAGTTTATAGGTGCTAGATGCCAAAAACTGTTAGGTTTCAGAGGCAACTGAGAGGGGGGGGGTGAATCAATTGTTTATTAATTTCAACCAAATATAACCTAGCCAAACTTAGTGCATAATACCGGTAAACCAAACTTTAATGCCGGTAGATAGTTTAACAGTTAATTGTAATACCGGTAAAGTTTATTGCATGAAAGAGAAAGACAAATAACATACACAACACATAACACAGTTATTTGTATGTGGAAACCCTGTAAGGGGAAAAACCATGGTGGGAAACCTTACCCACAATCAGATGATACTACTATAGATAGTATGTGTGTACAAATGGGGTCTGCATATGCAGAAAGGCCAACTTCTTAGAGCTCAGTGCTCAATCACAAAATGGGAGTCACACTGACTACAATTGGATGGTTAAATCCAATGATAATGTACTACTCAAAATAACATCTTCATATGCTGGATTCAATACCGGTTAAGCTCAAATTGCCTTCTTCAAACCTTCCTTGAATATTCAAATGATGTCTGCGTGTATAGCTCTACAAATATTCACATATACCTTATTACAATCTTTTCCACACTCCTCTTCTACATAATCTCTCAAATGAGATCTTACATATATACCAAAACCTAAGACCAATTGTGTAGGTCGGCTCACTAAGATATTACAATAAAATCAATTACAAATGAATCAATATGCAATGCATGATGTTGGCTCAATGCATTTACAACAATAACAAGTTATCTCCATAATGTGTCATGCTGATCTAGAATAGATAATGCTTGTCGGTCCATAGCCTAGACCTATTTGTCGGTAACAACAAATATACAAACTCAATTGTACCAATGATCAAATCACCAAAACCAAGTGTCAAAACAATTTCTTCGACATAACCAAGTAATCTCTAGATGATAACAGATCATCCTTAGTGCCGGTAAACTAGATACCGGTGACTATGCATAAGTCACCGAACATGTCGGTGAACATAACCAAAGATTTCCAAGTGTTCTCAAGTATTGACAAGTGTTGACATCAATGACAAAACCAATGCAACACATCCATAATACCAACAATCTCCCCCTTTAGCATTGATGGCAACACAAGATGGAAAAACCATCTAAGTGCCAAAGTAGAAATGCCAAAAACCAAAAACCAACAATCTCCCAAAGAGATCATTAAAATACAGATACAGAGACTAACAATCTCTCCCCAATGAATAATCTCTCCCCAAAAGATAAAGTGTTTTTCCATAGATATTTGTCCCCCCTTTGACATCAAATGCCAAAGCAATACAAAACCAAATACAATCAGTTCATAGAACTTATTACAATTGTTATAACCAAATTTATTCAATCTACTCCCCTTGAGAAGTAGCTCTCCTTCATCAAAGCCGGAAAAAGATTTCTTTGTTAATTCTATCAGTCTGATGCCATGCTCCAACTGTCTAAGTTTATACCGATGAGGGTATAACTCCAAGCTGCTCTCTTCGATATTCAAAAGTTTCCTTAGGAAAAGGCTTAGTAAAGATATCTACAATCTTCTCTTTAGTATTCACATAAACCAATTTCACTTCTTTTCCTTCAACATTCTCTTTTAGAAAATTGAATTTGATAGAAACATATTTAGTTTTAGAGTGAAATACTAGATTCTTTGATATATCAATTGCTGCCATATTATCACAGTAAATGATTATGGGTTCTTTGCATTTTACCTTTATGTCCTTCAACATTTTCTTAATCCATAATACCTATGTACAATTAGTTGCTGCTGCAACATATTCTGATTCTACTGTTGATAGTGATGTACAACTTTATTTCTTTCTCAACCATGAAATTAGTCTGCTGCCAAGAAAAATGCTCCGCCGGTGGTGCTTTTTTTATCTACATCTCTTGCCCAATTTGCATATGTGTATGCACATAAATCAAAATTTTCATCTTTAGGATACCATAAGCCAAGATTTGTTGTGCCTTTTAGGTACTGGAAGATCCATTTTACTGCTGATTCATGATTTTCCTTAGGATTACTCTGAAATCTTGAAACAATACATACTGCATTCATAATATCAGGTCTTGTTTGTGTCAAATACAATAAACCTCCTATCATAGACTTGTATCTTGTCGGATTAACAGGTGTTGATTCATCCTTCAAAGATAGTTTATCAGTTGTAGTCATAGGTGTACTTATCAGTTTAGAGTTTTCCATGCAAAATTTATTAAGTAATTCCTTCAAGTACTTTGACTGATTTATGAATATAACTTTATCAGTCTATGAAATATGAAATCCTAAAAAGAATTTTATCTCTCCAATCATAGACATTTCAAATTCTTCCTGCATCTTATTAGAAAAGTCTTTACAGAATCCATC
The DNA here is from genome assembly GCF_030272615.1 of Cryptomeria japonica. Lineage (NCBI taxonomy): Eukaryota > Viridiplantae > Streptophyta > Pinopsida > Cupressales > Cupressaceae > Cryptomeria > Cryptomeria japonica. The sequence continues at coordinate 357,904,798 of NC_081413.1, forward strand.
TTCTCCTCCAAAAATTATATCATCAACAAAAACTTCAATAACCAAGATGTCATCATTAGTCACTTTATAGAATAAGTTGTTGTTAGCATTACCTTTAGTGTAACCAAGCTTCAAAAGATATTTGTCCAATCTAGCATACCAAGCTCTAGGAGCTTACTTCAATCCATATAAAGCTTCCCTTAACCTGCAAACCATATATTTGTCATCTGTCAAAGAAAATCCATCAGGTTGTTCAATGTAAACTTCCTCTTCTAGATCACCATTCAAAAATGCACATTTAACGTCCATTTGATATACTTTATAGTTCTTGTGTGTTGCAAAAGCTAAGATTAATCTAACTGCCTCAATTCTAGCTACTGGTGAAAATGTTTCATTATAATCAATTCCTTCTTTCTGTGAATATCCCTTTCACACTAATCTTGCTTTGTTTCTGATTACCTTACCATCTTCATTAAGTTTATTTTTTATGCCCATTTAGTTCCAATTACATTTTTGTTTTTAGGTCAGGGAACCAATGTCCATGTGTTATTCTTTTCAATTTGTTCCAATTCATCTTCCATGGCCTTAATCCAATGTTTATCTTCACATGCCTCATTAATAGTTTCTGGTTCAAATTGAGAAATTAGACATACCTCTTCATTTGCCAGTCTTCCTCTAGTCATAACACCTTGATACTTATTCCCAATTATCTGACTTTCAGAGTGATTCAATCTTACATACCTGGGTGTGTTCACTTGTTGTTGTTCTTCAGTCACTATGGAATTCTCATATGATGCCAGCGTGACTGGATCAATATTTCGTACCGGTGTGCTTATAGTAGGTTCATTTGTGATTATCTCAACTATCGGTTCAAAGTCTATAGACCTTCTAAACTATTCATCAATCTTCACATTTGCACTTTCAATGATTTTCTGCAATCTCTTATTAAAACATCTATATGCCTTTCTCTTAGATGAATAACCAAGAAATATTCCTTCATCACTTCTAGGATCAAACTTTCCAATATAATCATCTCTCCTAATATAACATTTGCTTCCAAATATTCTAAAATATTTAAGAGTAGGAGTATTACCAAACCATAGTTCATGAGGGGTCTTACCAGTTTCACCTTTGATGTGAACTTTGTTGAATGTATAAATAGTTGTATTGACTGCTTCTCTCCAATACACATGAAGTAGGTTTTCTTCTGATATCATGCTTCTAGCTACATCCAAGATAGTTTTGTTCTTCCTTTCCACAACTCCATTTTGCTGGGGTGTCCGAGGTGCTGATAATTGTCTTCTAATTCCATTCACTTCACAGAATGTATTAAATTCCTTAGATGTGAATTCATCTCCTTGATCTGATCTCAAACATTTTATTTTCTTACCAATTTCATTCTCTACCATCACTTTGAATAGTTTGAATTTCCCAAAAGCTTATGATTTCTACCCACCACATTCTAGAATAATCATAAATGATTAGCATAAAATATCTATCTCCTTGTAAACTTCTAGTTCTTGCTGGACCACATAAATCAGTATGAATTAAGTCAAGAACATTATTGGATTTTTTTGGAATACTCTTAAAAGTTGCTCTAACTTGCTTTCCAAATTGGCATTCCTTACATACCGGATTGTGAGGTTTAACAATCTTAGGTAAATCTCTTACTGCCTTAGTTGTACTGATTTTCACAATGCAATCAAAATTTACATGACACGGTCTCTTATTCCATAACCAACTTTCATCATTGTGTGCAATAAAGCATGTCTTCTCATTGTTATTCAAATGAAAGATATTACCTCTAGTCTGATTACCGGTTGCAATTTCCAAACTAGTTCTATTCATGATTTTGCATTTACCATTCTTGAATTGTAACTGAAATCCTTTTTCAACTAATTGACCAACACTCAAAAGATTATGCTTCAAACCTTCAACACAATAAACATTATCAGTATTGTGCTTACCATCAAAAGATATAGTGCCTCTTCCTCTGATCAAACAAGCTTTGTCATCTCCAAATCTTACTAGACCTCCATTGTATTCTTGAAAGGTTAAGAATTTACTCTTATCACCAGTCATATGATGTGAACGTCCGGAATCAATGATCCATTCATCCTTTTCTTCAATTTTAGCTACAAGGGCTTGCTCTACCGGTTGAATAGTAGGTGTTGGTTGATCTTCTATTATTGCAACAAAATCCCATCCATTGTTTGTCGGTTCCTCATCAGAGTCATCAGTAACTCCTTCATCAACATAGTAACATGATTTGTCTCTATTCTTCTTAAATCTGTACCTTTGATATTCAAGGTTAGGCTTATATGTTCTTTTATCTTCTTCTTTCAATCTTGCATGTCTATCAGGGCACCTAGATGCCACATGACCAATTTTATTGCAGTTAAAACATTTAAATGGTGCTTTACCTTCATACTTACTTCCAACTAGACCTTTAGGCATTTTCCTTGCAAATAGTGTTTCAAGCTCTTCAAGTTCTTCATTCTCTCTTCTGATTTCTTCAAGTTCTCTAGCATAGAGTGATTTCCAATCAGATTTTTCAAATGATGATGATGATGCTGGAGATGATGAAGCTTTAAAAGCCAAATCTGTCTTAATTGTAGTAATAGGACCAAATTCCTCAAGTTCAAAAGTTGAAAGTTTTCAAACCAAAGTATCTCTAGATACTGATGCATTATGCATTGTTCTCAATTCATTAATAGAAGTTACTTTCATTTTGTATGCTAATGGCAAAGCTCTTAAAACTTTAGAAACAATTTCATCTTCACTTAAGGATCCTCCACAACATTGTATACCCAAAACAATTTCATTAACTCTTTCCGTAAAAGCAGAAATCCTTTCATCTTCTTCCATTTTCAGATTTTCATACCTGACCCGAAAGCATTCCAGTTTCGCAATTTTGACTATGGTATCACCTTCATTCAATGTCTCCAATTTATCCCAAATAGCTTTAGCAGTAGATCAGCTTGATAATCCCATGATTTGTTGATCTGACAATGCACTCAAAAGTGCTTCTCTTGCTTTGCAATCATTTTCTTCATCTTTAGCCAAGGTTGGTGGATTAGGTTGACCTTGAGTAGGAACAACATAGCCATTCTTTATAGCATCCCATATGTCCTTTCCAATGCAATTCAGATGAGTCTCCATTCTGATCTTCCATATACCATAGTTGGTTGCATCAAGCTTCAGACTGTCCTTCCTGGAATAGTTAGTAGACATAGGATCTCGTCAAGTTGTTAAACTTTTGCAAAAAGAGAACTAGGCTTTGATTCCAATTGTTAGGTCCCGAAGGCAATTGAGAGGGGGGGGGTGAATCAGTTGTCTATTAATTTTAACCAAATATAACTTAACCAAACTTAGTGCATAATACCAGTAAACCAAACTTTAATTCCGGTAGACAGTTTAACAGTTAATTGCAATATCAGTAAAGTTTAATGCATGAAACAGAAAGACAAATAACATACACAACACATAACACAATTATTTGTACGTGGAAACCTTGTAAGGGGAAAAACCATGATGGGAAACCTTACCCACAATCAAATAATACTACTGTAGATAGTATGTGTGTACAAATGGGGTCTGCACATGCAGAAAGGCCAACTGCCTAGAGCTCACTGCTCAATCACAAAATGGGAGTCACACTGACTACAATTGGATGGTTAAATCCAATGATAATGTACTGCTCAAAATAGCATCTTCATATGCTGGATTCAGTACTGGTTAAGCTTAGATTGCCTTCTTCAAACCTTCCTTGAATCTTCAAATGATGTTTGCGTGTATAGCTCTGCAAATATTTGCATATACCTTATTACAATCTTTTCCACACTCCTCTTCTACATAATCTCTCAAATGAGATCTTACATATATACCAAAACCTAAGACCAATTGTGTAGGTCGACTCACTAAGATATTACAATAAAATCAAATACAAATGAATTAATATGCGATGCATGATGTTGGCTCAATACATTTACAACAATAACAAATTATCTCCATAATGTGTCGTGCTGATATGGAATAGATAATGCTTGCCAGTCCATAGCCTAGACCTATTTGCCGGTAAAAACAAATATGCAAAATCGATTGTACCAATGATCAAATCACCAAAATCAAGTGTCAAAACAATGTCTTCAACATAACCAAGTAATCTCCAGATGATAACAGATCATCCTCAGTGCCGATGAACAATATAGTTTGTCGATGAATGAGATACCGGTGACTGTGCATAAGTCACTAAACATGCTAGTGAACATAACCAAAGATCTCCAAGTGTTCTCAAGTATTGACAAGTGTTGACATCAATGACAAAACCAATGCAACACATCCATAATACCAATAAAAACAAGTTAGAATTGATCTTGGTATATATCAAAGAAAACTTTAGTGGCAAATAATTGCCAATTCGAGAATATTTTGTCTCGGGCATTTAAAAAATGGCAAATAAGTTGGACTGATCTAGGTGGTCGGATCACCCCAAATTTATAAATTTACGATCAAATGCATTTCAATTTTCCTTTATTTTTATTAATTTTTTGGAACGATTTAAATATTTCACAAATAGAGTCTACGTTATCACAACGGTCTATTTAATATTTTCACCTGAGTTTTCAAAAGTGTGCCTCAATGCCTCAATTCTCCTTTATTTTTATTAATTTTTTGGAACGATTTAAATATTTCACAAATAGAGTCTACGTTATCACAACGGTCTATTTAATATTTTCACCTGAGTTTTCAAAAGTGTGCCTCAATGCATCGACATAATTCGCCAATGGCCATCAATAGTTCAATTTGCATGAGGACCCAATTTACCCATCATTTTATGGAAGAGTGTCTAAATTCTCCCTAATATTCGCCAATACCATTAATCGTTCAATTTGGGGGAGGATTGATTTCGCCAATTTTATTACAAGTCCATCCCAATGGATGGTCCATAATTGCCTAGTAAATTACAATGTATATGTTTTGTTGATGTTTCATTCGCCCAATGTTTTCATAAGATGTGTTAGAATTAAGTGTGATTCACCAAATTTCTAGTATACCATTTAAAATTTCCACAATATTCACCAAATATAGATTGGTATAAGCTTGTATGAAAGATCAAATTTTTATTTATACAATTTTGTCAGTTTGAAGTTCTCAATTCAGATCAATAGCCAAGTTATAGATAGGAACAACCATTGTTGCATTGTTGTCTACTAGTGCTTTGTGCTACTCTCTGAGAATCTAAAGGTAATTGATCATTTCATTGAAGTATTATAATACTATTCATCTCAATCTGTTAGTAACTTTTAGATCATTCTTATTGAGTAGGGAGACCTCAAACATCTATATTCTAGGACCTAGGGGCACTGAATCTTATAGTCTATTATTTCTTCTTAATAAAGTAAATATTTTTTTGCACTTGTAGCCTTTGTTTTGTTAGAAATGTCAAATAGGAGGAAGGGTAAGACTCCTAAATGTGGTGAAGGCCAAGAGAGGTTAGCAAAATGCAAAACCTTAAATTTGTACTTTAGCAATGTTTGTGGTACAAAAGATGATCATGAAGGTACATCGTCACAACTACCACATTCACAACTTACACCGAATATTGAAGAAGGTCATAAATGTGATATCTCAGATGACAAAGAAGAAGAAGACTTGGTAGATACCTAGGGTAGCGGGAATGTGATAATTGATCTGGTTGATAATGTTGTAGATGATGATGATGCAGGAAAGGGGAAAAGAAAATCCAAATAAAAAATGGGTCGAGAGTGGGATATGGCAAGGGATTTTCAAATTGATTGGGTGTCAAAGTATCCATTCATTGAACCACTGGAGATTTCAAACAAAGGTGACCCTCCAATAGAATGTAGGTGTAATATTTGTAGTTGGAAATATAAAAAGGATAAGAGGTTGCAGCCGAAGCTTGACACCATTGAAAAACATATCGGCAAAGTTTACTAAAAGCAAATCATAGATGGAGTTGAAAAATTGGTGATAAGATGGAAAAAAAAGGAGCAATGTCAACATGTTAAGTGTGTCAAGGAATATGATGCGCATTTGAAAAGACAAGCAAAGCTCACTGAATCTGGAGGTTCTCTTGAAGTTGTTTTTGGAAAGGCAATGGCAGTCGCACAACTAGAAAAAATAGTACATCTAAGTGTTATTTTTCATATTTTGACCAGAGGGAGTCCTATGATAAACTACCCATAAATTAGAACTTTATTATCCTTTTTTGGAGATCCAAACTTTCCTAACAGACACTGGTTAGTAAACAGTGGTTAGCAATGAGCAAGTTATCTTGCCGAGGTTGAAAAACATGATATAAAGGAAAGAATTAGAGATTCAAACTTTATTGCATTGTCTTTGGATGAAGTTACGATAATAGATAATATGTTGGGTATGTATGCATGTTTATACTGTAAAGAATCATGTCCACCAACTTCATCTACTATGTGTTTCTAAATTGAAGGAGAGTGTGACAACAGAAAATCTATTTCAACTAGTTAAGAATTCATTAATTGACTATGGAGGTATGGATGAATTGAAAATTGCAAAAAAGTTGGTATGTGTAGGAGAAGATGGAGCTTTAGTAAAGCAAGGTCATAAGAACGGTCTTTGCATAAAACTAAAAACTTCTTGTTCACCCTACATGAATGTGATTCACTGCATGGCCCATAGAATGAATCTAGCTTTTAATTGTGAGCAAGTATCATGTAGTAACAAATTTTGAAGATTTAATTAGAGAAATCTACTCATACTTGTGTCAAAGTCCCAAATGGTTTTTATAATTTCAAAATTTTGCTAATGGAATAACTGATGGGAACAAGCTTCTGAAGGATGTCGATACCAGATGGATCTGCTTGCATCGTCCAGTGCATCGAGTGTATTCAAAATATCAATCATTGGTTGGAGTAATGTATGAACATCACCACATAGTAGACAAAGCTCCTGACCTACTTCATAGGTTATGTGATATAAAGAGAATCCTAACTTTAGCAAGTCTTCTCCCCATGCTAGAGGAAATGAACCATCTTGTGAAAAAATCCCAAGAAAGAGCTACATATATTGTTGAATATGCTAAGCTACATAAAATAACATGCATGAGCCTCAATAATCTCTATCAATCAAAACAAACATTTGTACATTTAAAATTTGCTAGCTGGCAGACATTGACAGATTCGAACAATCCTAACAATTTTTTTTAGTTTAATACAAATGGGGAGTTATGTGGCAGTGTACGTGGATTTGAGATACCAATGCACCACCTTTCCATGATCATGGAACTAGGAAAGCGCTCTAAGAAGAAAGAAGTAAGTGTCACAAGGGAATATTTTAGCAAGATTGTTGATTCTATGACTGCTAGTCTAAAATAAATCACCTCTTTAGTTTCCTCAGAAATTAGAAAATGATTCCCTTGTGATGATTTACTTGAAGCCATGTCTATTATGTTTCCTCAATATTGGGAACTCAACAATCCAGCTGATTTTCATCATAGGATAATGACTTTGATAAACCATTTTTGCAAAACTGTAGAAATGAATGGACAAAATATAGAAGGAATTTTAAATGAAAAAATTATTAGAGAGCAATATACTCATTTTGCATTAACTATGAGGCATTATTTTGATGAATTGAAAAAAGCAGAGAACCCCTTGGAAGAGGGATTAGTAACAAAGGTTTGGATGAAGATAAGTCAGAGCATACAATTGGTTGATTCATTATCAGAGTATCTCAAACTTGTTGATTTATGTCAAAAAATGATATTGGTTTCGGTGGAGGATGAGAGAGTTTTCAATGCTTTGGGGTTATTAAAATCAAAGCTAAGGAAAAAACTAGACAAGAATTTGGAAAATTGCTTGCGACTGTATACATCGAGGTATAATGTCTGAATTTTTCCTTATGAAGGGCACTATGAATCTTGAATTCCAAAACTAAAAGAAGAGGGTTGAGAAACACTTCAAACCAAGGTGGGACAACTGACAGTGATATAATGAATGCCAGTGGTAGTGACACATGTACTCCTGGTTTTGAGATGTGCTCAAGCGAAGGTATGTAGATTGAAGAAAATACAAACTATAATCAAGGAAGCTCTTGATTTGATGATCATGATGATGAAATGATTTGGCAAATTTAAGAGATTTAGTGCTAGCAGTTACTAGGTATTTATTAAACTGTTGGTTGCATATTGCATAATGTATTTCACCTGTCACATTACAAAATCCTAATTATGCTTGATGATATTTTATGTTTCTATCAATGTCATTTAATTTTGATATGCAATTGGATTTTCAAATTTCTATTTACAAGTTATTAAATTAATGTACTATAATTTTTCAGTGTTCAAGAATAAGGTTGCATTAGCATTTATTTATTTGATGATTTTGATTCAACATTCAAGTATCAAAAAAGTGTAGTGTTGCATTAGTAATTACATCATGATCATGGAGACAATTAATTGCATTAGTATCAAAAAATATTATTAATATTTGATATCGACCATAGCATGATGATGAGATGAATTATCCCAATTACAACTTACTACTTGTTCTCTGCATAGAATCCCTTTGAATAGAGTAAGAAATTTTAATCTTTTACTTTAGAAGAAGTTGAAACCGATTCAAACTCAACAACATATTGTAGGCATATGAATCTCAACCAAAAAATCCTCAATTTCATTGATTCATATAAGATTCTGGATAACAACCGTGATCTTTTTGTATATTATTTAACCTTGGTGAATTAGTATATCTTCTTCTATTGGGCTTTTGTAGTATATGTAGAAGTCGAAGAAGGAGGAAAAACAAGGCCTTGATTATCCTCTTATAGAAAAATTGAGGATGCAACAAGCTTCGGGCCTTTAACAATATCAAAATTTGAAAATTAAGTAAAAAAGAGGAAAAAGGATCAGAAGTGATCAAATCAAAACTAGAAGAAACATAGAAAAGAGAGAATAAAGGATTAGGAGTCTTAAGATTCATATTGTTTGAGGTCATGAAGAGCCTTCAAATGCTCCTAATAGTTGTCATCTTTAATTTTTGGCCTGATCACCTCTATTATGGTCATACCACTGTTGAACCTTGAGAGTGCATCCATGTAGGATTCTAACTTCTTAATGAACTGTGTATCATCTAACTTTATATCTGGAAACATGTGATCCTGAATTGTTTTGATATCAGCCTTCCAATCTGCTTTGGATCTTTATGACCTTTTCTCCTTCTATTCTACTTCTTTCTTTGTCAAACAAAGTAGGCATGAGATTGGTGACTAAACACTAAAATCCTTTGAGTTCACCACTAATTTTCTATTTATACATCCTATGAATAATAAAGAGTTGGTTTAACATCTCAAACCTAGTTTTAAATCTTTCGATCATGTCATGTAAGAAAGTTGGGAGAGGCTTAATCAATGAAATATCCAACACTGCAATTGTCTTGCTCACACGAGATAATGAGAAGGCCATGAAACATTGCAATCTCAAATGTTCTTGAGAAAATATTAGCAACTCCCTGTGCTCATCCCATGCTACATCAACATGGTCCAATATTTCATTGATCTTTGATTCCAACAGTGATTTTTCCATGTCTATATTTATTCTTCTCTCCATCTGCAAAGCATCTATCATTAGCGCATCCCTTTCATTTCTTAAACTAACTATCTCCAATGTAGCTTGAGCCAGATCATTCCTTAATCCCATATCTTCATCAGATGTATTCTCAATCTTTCCCAGAGGTGTGTATGTTGGTCCTCCTCTCAAATGTTCTTCCAGAGCAGTCACCTTCTCTCTCAAAATTGTGACCTCTTTGTTTGTCTTCAAATCCACCTTATGAGTAAAATTTTCCACATTTAGATTGAGGCTTGTTGCCTCTGTAATGGAAGTGTCACCCACTCTTTTGACTAGAAGACCCCCAAATAATTGATCAACTTCATAGCTCATACTAGGCCTTTTTGTGACTCTACGAGGACACCAAATAACTAGTTGATCAAGATGATCATCAAATAGTGCTCTTGAAATTAATTCCTCTCTTTGCACTAGATCCATTGATTCTAGATCTATTTCATGTCTCCTTCTTAATTCATCAAAAATAATAGCAAAAGAGATGTCCCATCCTTCCAAAAGGAGTACCCCACTCTTCTTTACAATCTTCCTTCCTATCTTTGGGGTCATAGCAACAAATTTTTCCTTTGTCGCTCTTAGGACCTCATCTTTCATTCTTAATCTTTCTTCATTCCCCAAATTATCAATGTTAATACCTCTTCTCTTTTCCATTTCATATGTCAAATTTATGATAACAAAATACTTGAATTCCTTGGTATTTATGAAATCATCATCGCTCATGAATTATTCACAAGCATTCAATCTCACATATTCACTGAGATCTTCCCCAAGTTTAAAAGCATCAAGGGCCCACTCCTTAGGAGGATTTTGAATGGTAACCCTTGTCCTTGTATCAAATCTGTGAGGAGGTAAGGGCTCATCCCCTTGGAATTCAAAACCTTGATATGAATGGAAAGGGATTTATTCTTCCCAGAGACAATATATGCAAGGGAGTGACAACCCTAGGGCTCTCTAGGACTTGAAAAATAGAACCACTCAAAGATGGTGCACTCATGGGCCTCTTCATGGTAGCTTATGCAATCAATCTTTGTGAGGGGTCCAAAGGGTGTGATGATTCTGAATCAAGAGTCTATGTGGATGGAGGTTCTTAAGGGCTCAGGGAAGGGGAAGCAGGGCCAATGGGAGAGCCAATTGACTGGGGAGATTCTGGCCTTTCCTCCTCTACTACCTGCATTGGGGGTATAACATCCAAGCAGGGTCTCTCATGAGGCAAGGTCATTCTATCAACATCTATATATGTAGCAAAAATTTCTCTAATCCTTTCTTCTGGGATTAGTTGCATCTCCCATGCTAGAGAGTAAGGATTGCCCTCCTTTCTTCTATTTTCCTCGTATTGGATATTATACCACCTTTCCTGTCTTTTCAATACTTCCTCATATTTTTCTGCATTCCTTATGATGTCTTCATCATCCTCCTCATCCCATTGATGCTCTAGTGTTTTAGCCTTCCCAAGCTTTTTGACAAACCATTCAAAGTCATAAAACCTATATCTAGCTCAGGGAAGTCTATACTTGTTCAGCATAAAATCCAATATATCATATGCTTTCCTATTTAAAAAGTGATACATCCCAATCACAACTTTTGATGGCATTATTGATCCTTTCTTGTGTGACCCTCCCATCAAAGACTTATTAGCCTCATTTAATTGATGCATGATTTCTAAAAATGCCACCCTATCCTGAACAATAATAGGAAAAATCCTAGGAGTAATAGGACTACCAAAAACCCTTATGATTGTGTGGTCCTTAAAGTAAAACCAAGATCTTGAATTGTGGGTGATACCTAACTCAGGCTTAAGGGCGTTGGGTCTAATAAATTCCTTAGCCTTTGGGCTTGGACCCCACCTAACTTCCTTCTATTAAATACTCAAAAGCTTTCTCACAAAAAAAATTTCAGAAACCAAATAGTTTGAGTCATTCATATGTGAGTCCTAGATATAGGTCCACTCTTGAACAAGAAGCATCTCTCCTTTAGCTGTGGTTACAATCTGCAAATTGGGATGCCATACCTTAAGACCTTTGAATAAAAGTATATGCATCAAGCAAGAGTAATACTTGAAAATTTTTGGTTTTCCCATTTTGAAATCACACAAGGCATTATGCAAACCTTGAGCTACCACAAAAGCATAGTCGAATGGCTTATTGATATCCCTACTTTGGATATCCATACAAATCACCAGCATCTTGTTTAGAATCAGGTTCTTTGCATCTGTAGCACAAACTTGACATAAAGCATATAAAGTATCCAAAAAGTAATTGATAAATAGATCTCTACTATAAGGGGCGGTCTACTTTGATGTCAACTTTCTATCATCTCCCTTTATGTCTAGAGGCCTTAATGTTGCCAGTCTTGTTCTATACAAGAGCTCATTTTTCTTATACTCTGTATCTAGCTCTTGGGGATCAATAAGACAATCTATTTTAGGGTTGAGAATGAAAACTTAGTTGATAACATTTATGGTGGTCTCTGTTAACCTGCCACCTTCACTGGACACCATCTCTCTAGGAACAAGCTTGTAATTTGTAGCAATTACAACAATCAATTCAATATTCACATAGACATTTGGCACCACAAGTTTTCTAGATTGCAATTCCATATGTTGGACATTGGAATTCTCTCCTTCTTCTTGTTGTATCCTCTCCTCCAGAGACTGAAACCTAATGGTGGAATCAACGCATCCCTGATTCTAGTAGAGTGATCAATGATGAATTCATATGGTTAGGACCCAGGTTTGGATCTCTTTTGTGTCTCCGATGATTCAGGGAGTTGTGCAATTATTTCTTTAGAGAACTTTCTCTTCCCCAAATCAGAAGACTCTATCATTCCTAGGGTTAGGGTTCTACAAACTAACAAAAATGAGAAACTTATATAATTTGGCTCTAATTAAATCATATGGTATTCAAACAATAATGAGCATTGACAATCTGGATAATGCAGAGAAGGTCAAAAGATATCAGGAGTGTAATGAAAGTGTAGACAACAATCACTTCTTAGAAACTTGGTCCCCAATTATGATAGCAAAAAACACAAAAAAAAATTTCATATGCAGAGCACTATAAATACAAATTAGCTACAAGCCTCCTACATGGGAGGTCTTAAGTTCAAATCTCAAAAAGCATTATTCAATAAAAAAATATGAATTAGCGGGAGATTGGTGTTAATATAGTAGAGAAATTTAGATCATAATGAGCAAAATGGATTCATTAAATGCGGGCACGTATGCAGGTGCGATGGTTAGTCAACATTGGAAGCGAGAACGTAGTAGATTTAATATTTTTTTATTTCACCGTTACCAGCTCGGCATTGTAAACTTATCTTGGCCTACACCTTTTTCAAATCGTGTGATGATCTCAGTCGTAGATCTCCTATGAAAGTGTCTCTCTTTATCACACTTAAAAAATGGGGGTGTTGCTTAGTCATCTGTATGCTCCTATCTTATTGGTCAAGACATTTACCATCATCTTTCCCATGTCCCACATGCCACATCTACAATGACATTGTGGAATTAGACTTTGGATGCATCTTTGATTAGTTGTGTAGTCACGCAATCACTTATGACTGTTGATATTTTCCAAACTATTCACTTGGTAAACTGTAAAGGACGTGACCATGTCGGGCTCACCTTTCCACCATGTTAATGGCCACATATATGCATAGCTAGCTTGAGCGGGTCTCATCTACCATGTAAGAAGTGAGGTTGTGTAGTTAACATTTGCCATCCCATTAATCTAATTGCACAAATACGCACAAACATTGGTCGTGGATTTGATCAAAGATGAAGGATAGTTAAACAAAAAAATAAAGCAGGGCGAACCAGATGGCTAAAACAAAGGGTCAGTCATACGACAACATAATGGGCCTCAATGGATAACTTAAGACACTAAAAATTGGCTATCGGGGGTCACCACTGAAATAGATCAAAAAGAGAATGCAACGTGGCTAGGACCTAGGGTTTAGGGTTTTAGGCTTAAACATTTTAAAACATAAAAGATAAACCCTAAACCATATGAAATTTTTTTTTAAAAATGTCCCAACACTAAGGTCTACCTTCCACTCTGATTTAGATCTAAGGACCTTTCAAGAATTAAAATAGAGATAAAACAAATTTAATTCAAGCCACAAAAAAACATTCATAGAATCATAAAACAAAGATAAAACAGAGTTAATTCAAGCCACAACAAACTACAATATTCTTGGAATTACAAACAAAGAATCAGAAAGTCTGAATGTATTTAGGAATATAAATTGTACATTACATATTATGAAATCATTGTATAAGCTTTTGGAATTACAATACATATTTATTATTTTCAATTACAATTACAATATTATAATATTCTTGGAATTACAAACCCTCACATATTACAATATTTTTGGAATTACAAACAACGTAAATTAGAAAGCCTGAATGTATTTGGAAATACAAATTATACAATACATATTGTGAAATCATTGTATGAGATTCTAGAGCATGTGTTAGAGTAATCGGGTCATTACTTGATTAATTAAATGATATTTGTTTAATTAATTAAGTTCCCCTTTATCTCTTTTACACTTAAACTAACATTAGGTGCATAATAATTAATTATTTTATTAATTATTATGTGCAAGCCTAGGGTTTTCCCTTTTAGGGTTTCTTGACCTATTAGAGGTTGAATTTGTTATTTTGTATTATTATTCTATTACACATTTTTGTGAATACAGAGCTCTCATCTTTTTGAGCATTTCCTATGTATTTTGGTTTTTCTTTGTTGCTTCCTTGCTTCTCCTTGTAATAGGTTTATTCAGCTTGCAAAGATCATTTGGGTTGTTGTGGTGTTGTATTTCTCAACTCTCACATGGTATCAGAGCTTCAGATCTGTAGCTACCTGTTCTTGTTTTGAGTTTTTTGCATTGGAAGCATATTTGGGTTTTTTCAGAAGTTTTTTTGTGCACCTAGGGATAGGCCTTTTTTTTGAGCACTTTGGGCCTAAACGGACCTCACCATCGCGCTCAGAAGGCCCAAAAAACCCTGTGGTCATATAAAACTTGACCAATTTCGACACTTGAGCCTCTGGGGGTATATTTTTCTTCTGTACCAGGGCATACAGACTTGGCACGTAGTTCGAGAAAAAAATAAAAAAAGTTTTCTTTTTTACGACATGTAGGCCGAAATTTGATTTTTTGTAAAAAATAAAAAAATCAACTAGGCAAAGATTTTTTTTCAAAAAAATAAAAAACTTTTTTGGGGTTTTGGTTCCCCTGCTGGCCCGACAGTCTGGCTGCCGGACCTGTCAGAGAAGGCCCCACCGGACCTGTCAGAGCAGGCCCTGTCGGTCTCTGGCCCCCATTCCCCATCGCCAGCCACCCGCCCGCCACCGCCGCCTAGCTTCACCGCTCCGCCGCTCCACCACTAGAGCGCCGCTGGAGCACCACCTCCGCCCGACCCTACCACCAGTCAACCACCATTGCCCCTCTCTCTTGCCTTTGAAGAGGGGGTTGGTTTTTTCATCATATCTTGAGCATATGGAGTCATTATTTTGAAAACAAATAGGCATCGAAAAGCTAGTTCCGAGCCGGACCTTGTGGTATTGGATTTTTTTCCAATTTTTCTGTTTGATTGTACTTTTTTTCAGTCAAAGTGGGGTCTCTTTTCTGCACTTTTGGGGTTGTAGAATGGGCAAACAGATTCCATTTTTCAAAACCGAATAGGCATTGGAAAGATCTCATCATTCTTTATTCAGATATGTGTTCTTGTTTCTAATATTTTTCATCAGGTACATGATATTTCAGTTTGAAGTTTTTTTGCTTATGCACTACTTCCTTCTCATCAGTATGTGAGCGTTTGTCTCGTGAGTAGTCTCACCTTTCTTAGCTAGACATTCTCTCAGGGTCCAAGAACAAATAATTGGTAGCTCAGTCCTCTAAGAAGAAGCAAAAGCAGAAACCAAAGCCAAAAAAGAATTCTACAGGCAGTGAGCATTCCTCCAAGCCACCTCCTAAGTCTGATTCCAAACCACCATTTCCTCCGAAACATGGGAAATCTTCATAGTCTGGTGAGTCCTCCTCCAAGACTAAGAAGAAATCAGGCGATACTTCCAATTTTTGTGGAAAGGAAGGAAATCTATTTTCCAGGTGTTGGAAATGATTAGAGGTTTTAGAGGAAGCCATGCAACAACATCACATCTCCTCACCTCGGGTGTCTTCTCCTTCCATAGGGAAAGGTCATGCTCTCACTGCTCAAGCTTCGACCTATGGGTCCACTTGGAATTTAGATTCTGGTGCTTCTCACCATATGACTCACACTTAGCAGTTGGTTACTTCTCTTTCCTCTTATGATACTTCATAGATTGCAGTGGGTGACTCAGTTCAACTTTCAGTCTTGGGTTCAGGTTTTGTCTCTTTGGATGGGGGTACTCTGTAGGATGTTCTAGTTTTTCCTAACATCTCGACGAACCTCCTATCCATTTATCAGATTTTCCACTCTGGCTCTGGTAAGATAGTTGAGTTCTCACCACATGATGTGGTTATTTGGGATATTTGGGACCTCCATGACTCTGATATGGTTGTGGCTACTGGGAGTGTTGATACTGCATCTCGTTTTTACTGATTTGATGGTTTTGAGCCCTCTGCGAGTGCAGGTTCTTCTCTTATAGCACATGCGTATTTAGTGAGTAATCTTTGGCATGAGCACTTGGGCCATGTCAATTACATATATCTTCAGTAAATGAGTACATAGGCACTTGTTCTTGGGCTCCCACAGATTCCCTGCACTGACGGTGTTTGTCATGGTTGTGTGCTTGGCAAGCATCACTAGGATCCCTTTCTTAAGGGATGAGCCCCTCATCCTTTGGCACCTTTGGAGTTGATTCCAGTGACCTCATGTCATTCCCTACTCCTTTTTTTGGAGCCAAGTATGTACTCACTTTTATTGATGACTTCTTCAGACGCACATGGGTGTACTTTCGTAAGTACAAGTCTGATGTCTTTGATTCATTTTGAATCTTCAAGATATTTGTAGAGAAGAAGTCTGGTTGTTCTATTCAGTGGATATGTACAGATAATGGGGGGGAGTATGTGAATCAAGTTTTCAGAGATTTTTGCACTAAGCATGGTTTGCAGCATTAGTTTATTGTTCCCTACACCCCTCAGCAGAATGGTGTCACTGAGTGAAAGAACATAACTTTATGGGAGATGGAAAATTGTATGATTCAGTCCAGGTCCTTGGATTCATTTTTTTGGGCTGAGGCAGTCAATTGTGCCAACTACATTCAAAATCGAATGCCTCACAAGGCGATTTGACATATGACTCTTGAGGAGGCTTGGTCTCATGACAAGCTTGATGTTTCTTTTTTCCGAGTATTTGGCAATGAGGCATGGGCATTTGTTCCTGATGCTCAAATGAAAGCAATGGAGCGAAATATTCAACCCCTCATTTTTGTTGGCTATTGTGAGGATGTTAAGGCATACAGGTTGTTTGATCCTGATTCCAAAGAGGTCCTATTTCGACGGGATGTTCAGATTGATGAGCGCCTTCCCACAGTAGATACCCTATCTCTAGTGTCTACCCCTCTACCTACTCCTCCCACTGCATCTCTTCAGGATAATTTTGAGGATGATTATGATGATGTTGTTGATGATCCACCATCCCCACCTCCATCTACTCCACCTCAGATGCCCAAGTGGGCTCACTTTACTGTTGAGGCAGCAGGATCTATGGCCAGTGATCCTTTAGATACTCATCACTCCCGTTCTCATACTGTGGGTTCTATTCTTTTGAGTCATTCCATTTCAGATGATCCTCAGAAGTTTTTAGAGGCTACAAGACACCTTGAGTGGGATTTTTCTATGGAGGAGGAGTATTCTTCTTTGATGAGGAATAATACTTGGGATCTATGTCCTCTTCCTAAGGGCAGAAAGATGTTCGGTACCACTGGTTGTATCGCGCTAATTATGTTGTTGATGGTTCGATTGATAAGTACAAAGTATGTCTTGTTGCGAAGGGTTTCTCGCAGGTTGAGGGCATTGATTACTCTGAGGCATTTGCCCCTGTCGCCAAGATGAACTCTATTCACTTTGTACTATCTCTTACAGCTTCTAGGGGATGGCCCATTTTTCAGATGGATGTGAAGAGTGCCTTCTTGCATGGAGACCTAAAGGAGGAAATCTATATGGAGCAGCCACAGGGATTTGTGTAGGACAGTTCTTTGGTTTGCAAGCTTTGATGTTTATTGTATGGTCTCAAACAGGCCCCTTGGGCTTGGTATGAGAAGATGAACTCCTTCTTGATCTCCACTAGTTTCACTCGCTATCATTCCAATCACACAGTGTACATTCAACTTTTTGAGGGTGAGATCTTGATTCTTGTGCTATATGTTGATGATCTCCTCATCACAGGTAGCTCATCCTCTATGATTCAACATATTCAACGATCCTTGATGGACTAGTTTGAGATGATAGATCTCAGTCTTCTGCACTATTTTCTTCATCTTCAAGTGATTCAACCTTCTAATGGGATCTACATTTACCAACATAAGTATGCTCTTGGAATTCTTCATTTCTTTGGCATGCTTGATTGCAAGCCTGCCCCCACTCCTTTTCAGTCAGGGGTTGTTTTGATTCCTACGTGCCTCACTCCTTCAGTAGATTCTACACTTTACAAAGTAGTTGGTTGGCAGTTTGTTGTACCTGACACACACTCATCCTGATATTTCCTTTGTCGTTGGCCTTGTCTCTCAATTCTCCTATTATCCTCATGAGAGTCATTGGCAAGCTACCAAATGTATTTTGTGGTACATTCAGGGCTCTATTTCTCATGGCATTCACTACACATTAGGGGAACCTCACATTGTTGGCTACACTGAGTCAGATTGGGCTGGTGATCTCAATGATTATTCTGGATTTGTTTTGTATCTTGGCTCTGGTCCTATCACATGGTCTTGCAAGAAGCAGACTACTCATGCATTATCATCTATAGAGGCTGAGTACTGAGTTATTGTGCTTACCAATCAGGAGATCTTATGGCTTCGACAGCTAATGACTAAGTTTGGTGTTCCTCCTGATAGTCCCACTATTCTTTGGTGTGACAATCAAAGTGGTATTCATATTTCTTGCAACCTGGTAGAGCATCAATAGACGAAGCACATTGAGCTTCACATGCATTTCATTCGCCAATTGATTCGGGATGCTTCTCTCATTTTGGAGTACATTTCCACTGCCGAGCAAGTTGCAGACATCTTCACAAAACCTTTTGCATCACTATCCTATCTTCAGTTGCGTTCTATGCTTGGGGTGAAGGAAGTTGTCCTTGGGGGGTCTTTATGAGGCCTTCCTTCCTTCATATTTCTTTTAGCATGTTCTTTTATCTCTTTTTGGAGAGGAGTTTTTTCCCACTAGGTTTTCTTCGTTTCATAGAGATATCATTGTATTTGGCTACCTGATCAGGCCTTGTTGTCAGGACCCATCTTTCTTGATTTCAATAGTTGTTCTAGGTTTTAGCTTCTCCCTAAGTCTAGCTTAAGGGGGGGTGTTAGAGTAATCGGGTCTTTACTTGATTAATTAAATGACATTTATTTAATTAATGAATTTCCCCTTTATCTCTTTTACACTTAAGCTAACATTAGGTGCATAATAATTAATTCTTTTATTAATTATTATGTGCAAGCCTAGGGTTTTCCCTTTTAGGGTTTCTTGACCTATTAGAGTTTGAATCTTTTCTTTTGTATTATTATTCTATTACACATTTTTGTGAATATAGAGCTCTCATCTTTTTGAGCATTTCCTATGTATTTTGGTTTTTCTCTATTTCATCCTTGCTTCTCCTTGTAACAGGTTTATTCAGCTTGCAGAGATCATTTGGGCTCCTATGGTGTTGTATTTCTCAACTCTCACATCATGCTCCACTCTCCATCTTATGGAACTCCAAATTGTTCTAACATATAGTGACTTGCAAATTTATCAGCAATTCATAATTGGAAGTGGAAGTTAACATCAATGTTTCATCCAAAGTTGCATTCAAGGTTATCAATGGTTTGGTCATGGATAGAAAGTTATCCTCATTTATGTCCTTAGGAAATAGGTCCAAATCATGCTTCATTTTCTCCTCCATCTTATTTTTGAAAGAAGCATCTCCAATGTATTGTTGTGTTGTATCAAAACTCATCAGCAAACCAAGTTATCTTAATCTCTACACCTTTCCATGTAGTTTCTTCATAGTTTTTGTATCCTTATCCAAACATTCTGGTGATTCTCGTAGTTTCTTACATTTTTAAATGACAGATGAAGCCTTTACTGAGGCATAAATTCAGCCGTGAACTCCCTTGGATGCCAAATATTTGTCATTGGATTTGTAGACTGTTTGCAAAATTTGACTTGCAATTTTCTCTCATGAATTCAACTTTTATGTTCTGAGCAATGTATTCAGTCAGCTTCACATAATGTATACTGATATTTCCAATCAATTCAAACAACTGACACAATTGGTCAGCCTTCTACATTATTTTCTCCCAAATATTTTGTTTTATAAACCTCATTGTTTATTTCCAAGTCCACTCAATTTTTCTCTGAGAGTTAATATAATTATATGCCTTTTGCAGCTCTTGTGTCAGTCTTTTATTGTTTATTCTTTCTTCCTTTAATTTTTCTTCCCACTAATTTTCTCTTTCCTTCTCTCTATTCAATTGGTCTTGTAATTTTTTTGTTGAGGTAGTGACGTTCTCCATATTTTTGTATAATTATACTAAAGAGGCTCTTTCACTTTCAATTTTTTTATGCTTTCAACTAAGCTTTTCTTCAATTCATTCAGTTCCACCTCTGATTGTTCATTCTCTGCACTTGTAGATGTAGAGTTTTTTATCCTTTTGCATAATTCATTGCAACTGCTATCTGCATCTTTCCTCTTTGCTTTCTCATTTTCTAGGTCTCTCTGTAACTTTTGTATTTGTCTCTCCAACCTCTCTCTCTCTCTCTCTCTCTCTCTCTCTCTCTCTTGCTTGAGCAATGATGTGTACACCAATTTCTTGGACTTCCTTGACACATTAATTTTGTCCACATTCTTTACTCCTGAGAAATCCATTTGGATAGTGCTAAAGTGAAATTGGGAGGGATCAATCTAATTCTCTAATGTATATTGATCTAGAATTGGGGGCATTACAACCATGAACTCCATCATTTCTTTATTTGGGTCATATGTGGGAAATACCCTGTTCATTGCAAGTTCTTCCTCTACAGTTGTAGTACTTGCAACCTTCATAATTTTCTTCCTTTTTTCTTTATTTTCTCTTCTCTCTCTCTAAATTGATCAATGAAATTATTATGATTAAAATATTGGGTTGCTGACGCAATTGAATGTTTGAATAGTGAAATAGCACTTGCACTAATGTAGGCACCTCCACCTATGACTGTGGCTCTAACTATTTCATTGTGAGGTGGAGATGTAGCAAAAGATGCAAAACCCATTCCTAATCCTATCCTACTCTAACTTACAGTTGGGGTTATCAGACTCGTTTGAGGGTCAGGGGCTTGATCTAGAGATGGAAACAATACCTTCATGGTGGAACTTGATGCAGCTGGAGTTAAACTGATACTCATCATTGTTGTCATAAGCTTTTGCTTCTTTAGCATGCCTTGATCACTAGAATTATGTATAGTATCTTCTAATGTTGGCCTCTTTTGAGTGTTTTTTTGTCCTTGCACTTGTTGACCACAACTAGAACTAGTACCCATACCATCCCAACTAGTGGCAGTAGCACTTGATTCTCCACCATGTTCTGGTTGTGATTGAATCTGAGTGTTGGGATGTGAAGCTATAACAAAATGAGGATCAAGTTTATAATTATCACCTTTCCCTATTGATTCAAATCCAATTCCTCCACGATAGTCACCTTTTCTTGGTAACTCTACCTCTAGTGGCATCCAAGGGCCTTATCCTTTGGACACCAGACCACCCCCTTGATAACCTATTTCTTCCATTATTTCTACCCCTAAAGAATATTTTTCAAACATGGCCTCACTCAAATCAGATGTTTTTTGCAAATTTTGCAACAGTTGTTGGAGTTTGACCAGAGGGTATATCATTATCAATTTGATGATCTCTATCATCATCACTATCATATACTTCAGAGGGATTCTCTATATTTCATAATTTGTTAAACTCATAATCCTCTGGGATATCTTCAAAATCTGCAATAGTCTTTGGTTCACCTAGATTCTTCCTCGTAGACCAAAAATCTTTGATTTTTTTTGTGTCCAGTTTTCCTCTATACAAGCTTGTGATAGAGAAGATGGGATGCTTATTCTAGTAGATGAAACATCAACTCTTTTTAAAAAATTGTTTGACCTCCTAGTTTCGATCTCTTTCTATGTTGTTCTTTGTGGGTGCAATGTCATAATTTGTGCTAACAATTTTTCTAGAGAAATACTTTTCTCAATAGCAATTTCCTCCATCACTTTTATGACCTCATCCCAAGAATCCTTGTTTTTCAACATCTCTAACAAGGGTTTACTTACATGTTGGATTTTACTTGCAGAGTTCTTATTCGCCACAACCATTTCCTTAATGATGTCACATGGATCAAACTGCCAGTAACTATCAACATCAAAATTAACAAAATTTAAATGTTTCATATACCACACTAATTGCTTTTCTATCAAATGTGTACCCTCCACAAGAAAAAAGTAATGAAGGAAATATGCTCTTCTTTTGTTGACCATAAAAGTAGAGCTTATTTTTACTCTCCATCTATCGTACATATTCCAATGAAAAATCCCTCTCTGTCACATGTATTGGAAGCTTTAGGGTTCTACTCCTGATCTATAAAACCTTAACACAATATATTCTTCCATGAGGTACCAATCAGCCAATTGTATTTCACATCCCAATTGAATGCAATCTCTACAAGACTCGGGCAATCTAGGCATTAGAGTGTTTGTAATTGTATGATACATTGGAGCCAAAAATAAATCTACAAAATGGTTGTAGTTCTCTCTGTTGTCATGCATCCTTATCTTAGTGGCCCATTCATATATTGGATGCACTGTTCTCGCCTCAACATCCTCATACACCTGAATCTGAAGCTTGTTGGACTCGAACGTTCCACTATATTTCACTAGAAGAAGATGGCATAGGTAGGTTGTAAACATAAATTTATTAGACGAACTTCTTTTAATCTCTATAAATTGTTCATGCATGGATTGAACAAAGAGCTCAACAAAATTATATCTGATAGGTTGATTAACACAATGAATATTAAATACCATTTCAAGGAGGCTTGCACCCACTTCCATATTATTTTCCAATCCAAGGAAAAATGTTAACATGGCAATAGTATCCTGAACCCATGGCACAAAAATATCTCCTTTATAAGGAGGCTTATGATTTTGATCCAGTTGTTTGCCATCCATTGTTATCACTTTGAGATAATTATTTCTCCCCTCTTCATCGACTACTTCAAAATCACAGGCAACCTTTTCTAGATCAATGTGGACGTTTGAGTGTCCAAAATCTCCTGCTCCAAGCCTTGAGTCCAACAAAATTTTAAATTATTCCTCAGTAATGGATAAAAATTCCTTTTGAATATTGTTATTACCAATTGCTCATCTATTTTCATCATAATTTTGGGCACAGACCATGACAATTTTTGGGAAGGGAAAACCTCAAGTAGCATCATGCATCCCGATCCAACATGCCATGTTGTAGTTTTATTTATGTCTTGGCCTATATTTTATTATACATAATCTTTCATGCCTTACTAGGCATTCCCCCTATGTCCTTATTCTCACATGAAAATATAAGAGTAGTGGTTAGCCTACCATGGATTACAGGATCATAAATATCATCGAATTCATCAGAGAAACATGGGGTTTTAATGAATTGGGCATAGTCTATTTTTTGTATCTCTTTGGCTTTTCCCATCGCCCCTAATTCTATAATCTAAACTGCAAGATTGAAAAAATTAAAAACGTGGGATGTAGGTGTTTTGCATTTCTCTCAGGAACTTACCCAAAAAATTTAATTTGAAATGAGGAAGAAACAGACTGGTGCAGACAGACTTTGTTGCATCCCCGAATCTGGATTCTAATTTTTTAATCTCCCTGGATAATTGGTTACTCCAAAGTTCAATCTCCCTTAATTTCAAGAGAATCAGAGCTTCCTCGAAAGGAAAAATCGTGGTTAAAATTTATTTATTTTTCTTTCTTTCTTTTATTAAAAATATTCAAACATTTGTTTATTAAAACCTTTCATTCCCGACAGTGCTCACACGTGTCTCTATTTTGATAACTTTTTTAAGAAACTTGTGTCCACAACTTTGGGCCAAAATAGAGCTTATGTCGTTGATCTGTGATCATTCAACGTTCACTAAATTGATTAAAATTAATTAAGTGTAGACTTTAAAGTTAATTAAGTATATAATTTATAAAAGTTAATTAGACAATGCACACACGCGTCTGTATTCCGCAAACTTTTTGAAGAAACCTTTTTCCTTCACAACTTTAGATTAAAATTGATCTTATGATGTTGATCTACAATCATTAGATGGTCACTAAGTTGATTAAAATTAATTACATATAGACTTAGAGCTATTTAAATATATAATTTATAAAAATTAATTAGACAATGCACACACATGTTTGTATTCCGTACTTTTTGAAGAAACCTTTGTCCTTCACAACTTCAGACCAAAATTGAGCTTATGTTGTTGATCCACGATCATCCAACGGTCATTAAATTGATTGATTCATTGAAGTTTAAAGTTTCCCATGCGACGAACTAGGAACAAAGCATCTTATGTGTTGTCCAAATGGGCTATATTTTTTGAGAGACACAAGAATATGAGCTTGAAGATTTTAGTAGTATGTCACTATCAATGGATGATGTGGTGGCAGAGAATGATTTTATGGCAACTCCTAGATATATGCAAGTTTGAAGTTATGGGAGTTGGCCAATTTAATTGGTGTATAGTGGTGGTGGAGTTAATGCACATTTGAAGTTGTACAAGAATTCCAATTAGAATATTTTCGCAATCTATTGGAGGATGACGTGGGCAGAGACATTATGGAAATGGCAATTTTGAGAATGGTGAATGGAGGATGCATCAAATGAGGGACAAGCTAGTTGGCACAATACAGAGGAGAAGTTATTGTCGATGTTGAATTGTGTGGACACAAAAGGAAATCATACTTGGATAGAGTATTGATGGTTGTGCATTTATGATCTTGGCTTTTGGCAGCGATGTTGGATTTTGATTTTAGGTGAAGTGCTTAATGCGTTAATAGAAATAATGAGTGGTGTTTTTCTTGTATTTCCATTTTCATTCTTTATTCTTGCAATCATAGTAAGGATTTGTAGAGAGAAGAGATTGGGGTATTAGGGTGGCAGCACTGTAGTAGATAATTATGGAGGCTTGCTTCACTTTCAAAATAGAAAAGAAGCTTGTTCCATTTGTGGGGAAGGTGTCTAACAAGGCCTCTTCCTTCACAAGGATGAAATATTGATAGAGGCTGTGAAGCTTATACTAGGAGAAGACATTGTCCATATTAGTCACAGATACAGGACTAATATGGAAATATTCTCTTTAATCATTTCTTGGGGACTTGAATTCGAAGATACAATGGCTAAGATGAAAAATATGTTGAATGATTTAATTGTAGAGGATTACTTGGGTCATTTGGACACCATTTTTGAGTGGGTTGTCTTGAGAGTGGGCATAAACATATCGCAAGGATCGATTGAACATATGAACCCTATTTTGTTTGTCTGTTGGCCACAGGCAGAGGATGACATGAAAGAAAGATGTATAGCTTCAACATGGAGAGGCTGGGAGGCTTTCAAAAAAATCTGCAAGGCTAATGCGGGTGGAAGAATCCCTTTGTACAGCGCATAAAATTGCCAGGGTGGAATTGGGATGAGAATTACGATCGAGGGCACGCACAGAGGAGGTAGTGTGAATTCTTGCTAGGTTCAATGAAGAACATGGAAATTCTAGTTGAGAACTTTCAACTTAGTTTGCATTAGCCTGTGTTTACATTTTTTCAATTTCAGTGTTAAAAAATTTGTATGTAATTTTTTATCTTTGTTGGGTTGATAAATTGCCCCTAAAACTATTTCATGATGCATGGCTATAGTATGCAGTAGTGACTAGGCGATTCAGGGATATTTTTCTATGCATGTTTTGGAAGGGATTTATTGGTAGATGTTTGTGATGGTGATTTTTAGAACTAAGTACTTCTTTATATTGATATATTAATAAAACTAGCAACGATTTAGGGATATTTTTTTGTGCATGTTTTGGAAGGGGTTTTTTGGTAGATGTTTGCGATGGTGATTTTCAGAACTATGTACTTTTTTGTATTGATATATTAATAAAACTAGCAATTGCACCTTGGTGTGCAATAGGTACACCGAATAAGTGCAGAGGTCAATTTAAAAAAAAATGCTTTATTTTTTTCATACTTTTATGTAATATATGAGGAAAATTGGTAGGTCATTTAACAAAAGTTTTAATAGAGATGTGATAGCTTCAATTCAATTATGCATCCAATTTCATGGATCCAAACATGATTGAAACAAAACATTTGAATTGGGAAAATTATCAAGCACCATTACTAGTAGGTTTTAATGTTTGCAATAAGGAGAGAGAGATAGTGGAAGATACAAAGGGGTAAAGAGATAAAGATAAAGATAGTTAAAGATTGAGATATTGTTATAATTTTAATTACCAAGATTAAATTATATTTATAATTATATGTTATTAAATAAATTATGATTAAAGTTATAAATTAATTTGAATATATTTAATTAATTTAAGTGAGATTTAATTTTTCATTAACATTAGTTGAAGTTTCATTTTTCAATTTAATGTTGTCATATGTTGTATTATTTAATTTAAAATTTCACATTTACAATACATAAATGTAGTCTATGTATCCCCTCACAAAGATCAAAATACAACTCAAGAAAAACTTATTACCGACAAAAAATAAAATTAAAATTTATTAATTAAAAATATTAAAAATATTCAATCTATCCTCTTCGTAAGCCACGGTATTGAGCGATCACCTCCTGTTTATCCGACAACCCAAATTATTGCGCAGTTGTGTAATTAATCAAAGTTGCTCACCAAAACTAACTCCGCCTACACATGCCCTACCAACAATGGCCACATACACTTGAACACTAAATGAATGACATGTGGAAATCCATGTAATTGTTGTCACAAAGGATTGTGCCAAATGTGCTAAGTGTAAAACCCAACAATCCTATGAAACATGGAAATACTTTAAGGCCTGTGGGTATGCCTATCGTGAAAGTAGACCTCTGGAGATCAGGTCGGCTTCCTGTGTAATGAATATCCTGCAGTTAACCTCTTCTGAGAAAAGAGCTAAAAGGAATGCTAAAGTTAAACCTATCCTATAGGGTGATGCACCAAATGTTGCTTCTAAGACCTTGCAACTGCTTAACTCATAAAAAACCTTCAACAAATAATTTTAATTAATCACTACTCTACTAAACATGAAAATGTATCAATATTTCATAGAAAGGATTGAATTTAGAATTTGGTTGAAGGAGAACATATTGTTCTCACAACTACAAACCATTAAAAATTAGCTTGCACAATCTACAACATGCACCTATCATGTAACTACTCACATTGAATTATGATTAAATGACACAAATTAAAGGATCAGAAGGTAAATCACAATAAATCATCAAATCACTCATTCATAACACAACACAAGAAGTATTGAGAAGGAAAACGCTGCTATTTTATTGAAAATATGGGAACTTGTTGTTACGATCTCGGTTAGTGAGCTACCATCCTGTCCTTGAGCATGAAAGGGTCTGAAAATAGTCCACAATTATGTAGAGGAAATAAAAATAACTCTTCTAATAATGAAGAGAAGAGGAGAATATATAGAAGAGAATCTCCAAAAATCTGCATGAAGAAACCCTTGGGCGAATTTGCTCAAAATAGCATGCAAAGCACATGCAAAAATATGTCAAAATATGTCCATGCTGGTAAAAATAGCTCCCCAACTAAAAAGGCATGCAAGTGTGACTCCAATTGATGCATGAGTCACCAAATATAGCCACTGAAAAAGCATTCCCACTTCTGAAATTTGCATGTTACATTGATGCTAAATATAGCCAAAAGATTAAAAAAATTCCCCCTTTTTCTTGATTTTGCATGAAGAGCTATGTCCTGCTAAATATAGTCTCTGAAAAGAAAAAGAACCCTCCCCTTTGCGAATCTGTGTGCACTCAACACGTTTTATCTTTTCCCTTTTAAATAGTTTATCTTTTATTAAAATAAATTATTTTAATAATTATTGACAAAAAATATTTATTTCTTTTCAATTTTATTAACTTAATATAATTTTATTAAGATTTCTTGGATAAGATAAATCTTAATAAAATTATATTAATTAATAAATATATAATTCCCTTCTTGTAATTTAATCAAAAGAAAAAGGAAAGCTTAAAAAGCTTTCTCCCCTTTATTTTAGGGGTGTTTACATTGCCTAGGTCGCATGACCTAATAAGTAATCACCTTAGGGCTATATACATGCCCTAAAGCAGGAGGGCTTTTCTTTTATTTGTTTTCCAACATTAGTTTCTTAGAATAATGAGAAGTGACATCTATAGTTGCATGATTGAACAATTCATGACATAAGAAAATACATTACAAAACATGGCAACTGTCATAAACATGGTGACTATTATAAGAAGCCTTTTATAAAGGTATATAAGCACAAAGCATGATGAGTTTAACATAGTCATCCATCACACTGATGAGCGCATTCACAAGGAAGCACATAGTGGGAGAGTGTACATCATAAGGATAACCTTCACAGATCATTCTGAGACCAGTAACAATGTCATGAATATAAAGCATAGTGGTAAAGAAAACATTCAGAGTCATCATCAATAGCTGAGGAAGTCACAACCAACAAAGGGACAATTTATACCATGAAAAGAATAACAGTCACAAATAGTTATGAAGATCACAAAGAGTAGTGAATGTAAACATAGCAGCCATTGAGCCATCTAAGCTAAGTGCCAAAGATCAATGTCCAAGATACAACCATCATTAGGAATTAGAACAGTGATAAAGCTTTTAGATCAACCCTTGAAGACTAAAATACACAGACTTCTAAAAGCATAGCCAATATAAAAAGCAATATTAGACATCACAGCCCATTAGCAGTATGAGACTTTCACCAAAATAGTGAAAGAGAAAATTTGAAATTGATTATGATACAACTTCTTGAATAAGGACAGTGAAATCAAAGGTACACATCTTATGCACCACAACATCATTAAGGATAGTATTGTAGCTTATTTTTTGAGTTTTGTAGCAATAGACTTCATTATTTTCATTAAAATAGCAGTTATTTTTCCTTCTCAATACTTGTCTATTCCTTATCATAGATGAATGATCTGATGATTTATTGTGATTTATGCTCAATCCTTTAAGTATGTCTCATTCAAATATGATTGGTGTAGGAAGATACATGATAGGTGCAGGTCTTAGGTTCTGTAGCTGATTTTGATAAACTTGAAGCTATAAAAACACATTGTTTTCCTCCAAGCAAGGTTTGAATTTAGTCCTTCCTAGGAAATACTTATGCATTTGATTGTTTAGTTGATCTGTGAGAGATTCGGGTCTATTTTATTGAAGGGTTTTTTTAGTTAAGCTGGTTGCAAGTCTCAGATAAAACATTTGGTGCATCACCTCCTAGGATAGGTTCAATTTCAGTATTCCTTCTATCCTTTTTCTTGACAAAAAGTTATTTGCAGGAGATTCATCAGACAAGAAGTCAACCTAATCTTCAAAGTCTACTTTCAATATAGGCAACCCACGAGGCTGAAAGTATTCCCATGTTTCAGAAGATAGCTGGGTTTTACACTTAGTCATCATGGGTGCAATCCTTTGTGACAACAGTAACATGGCTAGGATATGGGTCTAGAATGTTCATCTCCTAAGTGTGATAATGTGTGGTTTTCTTCTATAAGATCAATGGCCAAGACCTTCGCGTGATTTTGGAGTTAGTCAGAAGTGCTCGATGAAGCTAACTCCACAGTGTCGAAGGTTTTTATAAATTATGAAAAATAAAAAATAATAAAATTAAAGACATTAAACTAGTACACATTATTTTAATTTGAATTTACCATTATAAGGGTTTTCTACATGGGCTATAGTTGCATTTGTTACATTAATCATTGCTTTCTTAAATTCTTTCTTTCAATTTCATGATCTTATCAACCTAATTGATCATCTATAGTAACAAAGTTGCAGAGTGAATTGTTTTAAGTTTTATTTTGAAATCCTAGCTATAACATGTATCGGTTTAATAGTGCAGTAGGGAAAAATCCAATAACAAAACCAAAATTGAAACCCATCTCATACAAAATTACAAATACAACTTCACCCACTTCTAAAATGAATCAAACCATACATCAAAAATTTCTAGAAATAAAATTATCATGAAATAACTTGCATATGATAGGTTAATAATTGGGTAGGGCCAGCACCCATTATACTAAGATAACATTAAAAATAAAGATACAACAATATTTATCTTGTACCTAAAAATATTTTCCAATTGAAAGTCCATTAGTGACATAAAATATGGCACAAGTACTTAACAAAAAAATTAACAACCTGTAACCCACAATACAAAATTCAAAATAGAATGAAGCAGTTGCACCATACTTCAGGACCAGGAGACATTTCAAGCCCACCTTGTTGCTCATGTTCCTCATTTATTGTGTCTTGCCTAACTTTCTTGGCTTGTAAGATGAGCGGGCAGTCCTGTCTGCAGTTAGCATGAGCTTCGGTTGCTACAATTTCCTCCACACCGTGTTTGTCATCCTCAATCCATTCATCTTTGCTACCTAGCTGCAGTGCCCCTACAATCTTAGCTGCATCTTCCTAATCATTTTAATCTTCATCTAGCAACCCTTCAGTGGTCAGGTAGTCCCAATGCCAATCATCCTCCTCAAGTTCTTTGATTTTGGCTACATACAAGAGGAAATTGATATTACATAGTATATCACTCCTCCACCTCTACAACAACTTGGCATCTTGTTTTTGCACAATCAAAAAATTTAGAAACCCCTCGATGTAATATTTATGTGGGAGGGGAATGAGGAGGTTCTAATCCACATTATCGATCACTACATCAATATCGCGCAAATATGCATGCTCAAACAACTTCTGGGTGAGTTTTTTTGCTCAATCCTTAGAAACCATCGCATATAGCACCATGGCAAGAAAAAAGGTCAAAATGTTTGAACTGACCCTATACCTGTAAGATGCCATTAGAAACTCCAACCTCAACACTATCTTGACCGCATGCATTATGCATGGGTGGTCATTCACCAAGACCCCTCCTAACCATTTATCAATGACTTCACCTACAAATTTTATCTATTGTTTAGTTTCCCTAAGCATAATCAGCGTGTTCATCACTCCCACTTTTGTGTTTCCAACTCAGACATGTAATATGGAAATACGTTAATACCCCAATTCCCAATTTTAAGGAATTCCATTAGCTTCCTCATAAATGTCTCATTAAATGCATACTTACCATAAGTTTCCTTGTGCGGTATATATTAATAGTATATATATCTTCTTTTATTTTTCTAATTTTTTATACAAGTTACAGTGACAAAGTTGAATTTGAGATCAAGAATGTAAACCCAAGTAGAATATTCTTTCAAATGAGTGAGTGTGAACCACTCGAGCATTAATGCCTACCATTAACACATTGACAAGGATCACACAATGACAAGGAAATTGCTAAGACAAAACAAAATATCCTTAATATTATAATTCATCATTCATGTAACATCTGAAAGTAAAAATGGAGACAATATTAGGAATAATATAGTAGTCTATTGATATTCATTAATTAATTGAAAAACTACTGAGAGAAAATGTACATTCTAATTTCTTTCACCATGAAACCATCCTACACAAATAGACAAGATAAATCTATGTTTCTACTCTCCCCGGAGATAAGAAAATTTTAGAATCCTTCTTTATATCCTTGGTATTCCTTTAATAATCATAAGGAATGCAACAAGCTACTAGTTGTTTACAAGAATGTGTAACATGTATTACATGTATATGATATCATAAAACAACCAGGCTAGTATACATGAAAGATTTGTTGTCGAGACACAGAAAGCTTCTATGAATGTGAACTACCTTATGAGTCATGCCACTATCGCACAATTATGGTTATTGATGCAAAGAATACTAGGATACAAGATTCTCATTGCATTTCTTGGTAGGGGAGAACTTTGAGAGTTTTGATCAAGCAGAGATGCTTGACTCCAAAACCAAATCTCTAGTGTCTTCACCCAGCTTTCTCTCTGCATTCCACCCATTATAAGGGTGAAATGGTGGTTGATAGAGAGATCAAAATTATTTGCAGCTGCAACCAAAGTTTGTAGTTGCATTCAAGACTTTTAAAATCCCTTTGGGAACCTTTGGCTATTTTAAAATCCCTTTGGATACAAGGTAAGTCATCAATCTTCTTTACTTAATGGCATCTGCAAACCTTCAACCATATCTCCTTATGCCAGAATTTAGCTACACCTTCTATGCACTCCATTTTAAAACCTTTGCAAGCAAGGCAACAACACTTCCTAAAAACTTATCCTATAAATATGTCTATCTTCTACAATCTAAAATTTAGCATGCGATTTATATAAATTATATCTTCTACATTTTGAAATGCAACATGTGAATATGACCCTATTTCTTGATTTGCAAAGTTGTGGCAACTAACAATTAGGTCTATACTTTGGACTATTTCACATACTGTATTAATCTATGTGAGATTTACTTTTCTCTCATTCCACAAGAAACCTTTCATTCCAATAGTCCTGACACCTATACATGACTCATAGACCTCAACACAGATTAATACCGGTAGCTTCTCATTGAATATTAAGTATGTGCTATCCTCCGTATTTTTCTTCCTCTAACACACACGATATTTTCTATACAAAAGGATAACAGAGAATCCTCGATCAAGATTTCATTCGTGCCAAAAAGTAGATTTCTAAAAGTTTTCATACAAATATGCAGGACACTTATAGCTAAGATGTGATGTGTTTTCTATATTAGTTTTTTTCTCCAATTAGTAATGGAAGATTCGCCTTAATTATTTTACAATTTTTATGTGATTGAAAAATATTCGCTGATGTAATTATTATTTACCTTCAAAAATAATGAATGATTCGCCTTAATTTTTCTACATTTTTCATGCAATATGAAAAAAATTGCCAATGTAATTATTATTTTTCCCCCAAAATAATGAAATATTCACCTTAATTTTTCAAAAAAAATCACACAAAAGAAAAAGATTTGCCAAGAAAGTTTTTTTTTTCCCAAAACAATGAAAAATTTGCCTTGATTTTTGTACAATTCTTATGCAACTGAGAAAAAATTGCCAACAAAATTTAATATTTTTCCCCTATTAAAAAAAATCGTCAAAAAAATAATATTTTTCCCCAAAAAAATGAAAGATTCGCTAGGATTTTACACCTTTACCCAGAGGGGGGTTTCTTAAAGTTATCCTTGGTATATATAGATGTCAAATTTGGCCTCAAGTTCAAAGTATGTTTTTTACATAGAATGGGATCAATTAGATCATGCAACTACAAAGTAAAGAAAAAATCATGTACTTTGAAAAAAATCTAAAAAATTTACTAAAGAAGCAAGAATAGAGCCTTGGAAGTTCTCAAAATGAGGACTACTTAGTAACACCTATGAGAGTCTATAATTTCTAAAATAAAGAAAAAACCAAAATTAAAAACTAATTGAAGCATTGTGAAAATCATAAAATTTTACCCCAAATAAAAAAAAAATGTCACAAAATGAAGCTTCTAAGCCTAAGTTATGGCATTTTGAAGTTTTCCTACAAAAACCAAAATGCAAATGGAGAGGGGGGGAATTTATTAAAGGGGCCTATTGAAGCAGTGTTGATGTCACCAAGTAGAATATTCTCTCTCACCTAAAATATTCTCTCAACTATGCATAAATAAAAATGTGCTTTCAACAAATAGAATATTACATTATTTTGATGGAGGAATATGTCAAGTCTGGCAAAATATTTTGTGGTTGGATGGCATTGTGGGGTTGTACCATGGGGTTACATTATATAATATCCCAATCAAAATATCCCATGACACAATAACCCATTCAAAATAATACATTTAAAAAACAACCCCACATCAAAATAACCCAAGGCAAAAATAACCCCCAGTAAAAATAACCCATTGACAGGATATCCCCATAAGATTATAGAGGAAGGAAAACAAAATTTACAAATTATATGTACATTGGCAAAAAAGCTTTATTATTCAAATAATCAATTACAATGCCAAATTACGAGTGATACCTCTTAAATAAGCTAAAATGTTACGGTTGTCATAACCATCAACCAGTCTTTTTAGTCTTTCTTTGAGATCACAGTATTTTTTCTTGCTTGGTTGTCCAATACATTTGGTCATATATTTATTTATTTTATTCTCTTGGAGACCTTGTTCTTTTTTTACTTCTTTGATGAATTTCTAGGCTGAGCTATGTGATGCTTGAAAAAAATTACTAAATCGTTTGCGCCATCCCTTAATAGCATTATTGGTTTTGGGAAGATCATCCTAAATAGCTGAATAGCAATTCCACATTGCGATTGGAAACTTGGGCGATCGTCTATTGCCTCTTATGGTTAGTCTACCAATCCAGGTGTCTTCAACATAATCAATCATTCCTTGCAAATTATCCTCATGTGTTATATAATGAGATTGTAGAAGTGTGTCAAATGCATCAATTACATCTATTTGAGGCATGAAAGCTAATGCAGCAAGTTTCTTGATCTGAAATGCAAAGACTTCATCGACACTATAATGTGTTTGTAGACACTCTTCTTGAACTTTTCTCTACAAGCATTTAGAGAAATGGAAAAAATATCTCCAAATATCAACATTTGGAAAAATTTAAGACATAGCTCCCATGAAACCTAATTCAAAATCAATAAGTATACTTTTCGGGTTTAGATTAGGTTGAAGCTATTTAAATTCTACAAGTACTTGTGTATAAGCAAGTCTTGTTTTGTTAGTCATAAGAATATAAACAAGTGGAAATATTGCATCAATTTTCAAGCCATGGATCGTGTACAACTATTAAAAAATACTTGGCATTGTTTTGAATGTATTGTTATTATTTTGTCTCCTTCCTTGTAAATAAAAGGTATTTTAGGAGGTGTACAAAAACTCATTAACGCTTCATCTCTAGGAGGAATACCATGTATGGAGGGTAAACTGACATTACAAAAGGTATTTATGATCTCATCCTTTTCCTCTAGGATATCCTTGTGAGGGGGACTTTTTAGGAGAAAGATCAACATCATTCATCAAAATTTCACCCTCAAGAGAGAAAGTTTTAAAAGAAGTCTTAATAATCTCTTCTTGCACTAAAGTGTCCTCATGGGTAGGAGAATCCTTAGGAGGGGGTAAATCATATTTATGTGTGAAAGAAAAACATGAACTATAATCATATGCATAAAAGGGAACATTATGGAGATCTTTTATTAAGTTTGAAATTGAATTAGCAAAGCAAGATAACAACTCTATTTATCAAATCTATAAAGAAATTCTCACTCAATGTATGCAATGAAATTATGAAAAATTAGATCTGAAAACACCAAATTGGAAATATGCAAAATGTAAGAAGCGTCGGATTCACCAAAATGTATTGGTGTGTAAAATTAGGGTTTCACTAATAAAGATAATAAAAAAACTAATCTTACCTACAAGACCAATACATTGAAAGAAAGATGAATCCAATAGATCTAGCCACAATCCAAATGGGAAAGGGTTGAAATTCTTATTAGAATCACTAGTTTTAGTTTTTCACTCTCTTTCTAGTTGAAATTTAAAAGTGAATTGTGAAATTAGGGCAAGATACAGGATAATTGAGGAGAAATAGTAAAAAAAAATTGCTATGAGTATCCAACAGAGCCACAAATAGGGATCAGGGAAGAAGAAGAGAATCAAAACCTTCTCTAAAAATTTTGGGTTGATTTTCTAAGATCAAGTAGAAAAGATTCGCCCAAGTCCTCCAATTTTTGCTCCATCTAAAGTTGAACCTGCTCACCATCATCAACTCTATTAGGATCTCTGAGTATAGCTCCTGAGTTAATTCCCTACACATAGAAAAATGTAATAAAGGGTTATGGATTTGCCTTGGTTCAAACCCTGGTTTAGGAATTAACCTTGAATTGAATAGTAAAATACTAAAGTAAATCGTAGGATATATACCTCAGATTTGTAATGGTTGATAGAAAGATTGATGATGAAATGATCTTTGAATGTAATTATTTTTATTGAATGCAATGGCATGACAAACACATGAACATGATAGACCTAATGAAACACACATGCTTGCATGAAGATTGATGTAACTTTTCTCTATAATTCTTGAAGGATGAAATATTGCCTTGAATGCTTGAGAATGTTGAATTATGAATGCTTGACAAATACACAAATATTATGGATGTTGAAATGTGGCGACTGATCAACAAAGTACTATACACTCAACACGTATCCTTGCTTTGACATTGTAATAAAACCCTTTTTTTGGACGTATTTTTTTTGTTGATGAAAACCAACATTGTAATAAAACCCTAAAAAGGTCGACTTTGTTTTTTCCCTAAAAATGCATGTTATAAGTGGCTGGTATGCTTAAGGCATTGTAAGGTTGATGTACTATTTTTGTTGGATAATAAGAAATATTGGATGGCTGTGTATGGTGGACGTAACCCATTCTGGGTGAACCACATTAAATCTCTGTGTTATTTGTGTCCTATTTTATTTCTTTATCTTTTGTATTTAAATCTGCATATGATTGTTAGTTCATATTTGCTTCAGATCTGCTTGAAACCCTAACAATTGGTATCAAAGTGAGGTTTTCTATAAATTGGCAAGACTTTCAGATTTGAGTGGGAGCAATGGAGGATTCCAAATTCAAGGTTGAAAAGTTTAACGGCTAGAACTATCAGTTATGGAAAATGCAGATGGAGGATTACCTATATCAAAAGGATTTGTGGCGGCCATTGGAAGGAAAGGCAAAGAAAGCGACCACAATGTCAGATGAAGAGTGGGACATTTTAGATAGAAAGGCACTAGGATCCATTCAATTGTGCCTTGCACCGTCTGTAGCATTCAATATTACAGAAGCAAAAATGACTGTAGATTTGATGGTGACATTGGCTAAGTTGTATGAGAAACCCTCGGCTTCAAATAAGGTATTTCTTATGAAGCATTTGTTTAATTTGAAAATGAGTGAGGGAGGATCTGTAGTGGAGCACTTAAATAAATCTAATACAATTACTAGTCAATTGTCTTTGGTAAAAATTACCTTTGCAGAAGAGGTTAGGGCTCTCTTGATTTTATGTTCTTTGCTAGAAAGTTGGAATAGCTTGGTTATGGCTGTAAGTAACATTGTCTCTGGTAAAAATACTTTGGTATTTGATGATATTGTTGGTACTACAGAAAGTCTGGTCATCTAAAGAAAGACTGTTAGTCTCAAAAAAACAAAGAAGGAGACAAAAATGAAAATGACAATAAGGAAGCTAATATTGCAAGTAATACTTTACAAGATGCTTTAATCTTATGTTTGGATAATGTTAATGATTCCTGGGTAATAGATTTTGGGGCTTCAGTTCATGCTACACCCCATAGAAAATATTTTCTAGATTATGTTCAAGGTGATTTTGGATAGTTATATTTGGGTGATGATGAGCTCTGTCAAATTGTTGGAAAAGGAAAGATAAAGATCAAGTTGCAGAATGGAAATGACTAGTTTCTGCAGGAGGTAAGACATGTTCCTAATTTAAGAAGAAATTTAATTTCTGCAGGGCAACTAGGTAGTGAAGGTTGCATAGTTACCTTCTTAGAAAGTATCTGGAAGGTCACTAAAGGATCATTAGTAGTAGCTAAAGGTGTGAAGGTAGGCACATTATATATGTGTACTGGTAACACTTACTCTACCTTAGCTGCTACAAATAAAGTTACTGCAGGGACAACAACAATAGATGTTGCAAGAACAAATTCGATAATGTGGCACCATAGGCTTGGGCACATGAGTGAGAAAGGGATGAAAATCCTTCACTCCAAAAATCTATTGCCAGGACTAAATAAGATTGATTTAGAGTTCTGTGAAAACTATGTTTATGGCAAACAGAAAAGAGTCAAATTTCTCAAGGTTGGGAAAGAGAAGAAGAGTGAGAAGTTAGAGCTTGTACATCCAGATGTATAGGGACCGACTCAGGTATCATCTCTTGGTGGCTCTTGTTATTATGTTATTTTTATTGATGACTCAACTATAAAAACATGGGTATATTTCCTAAAACAAAAATCAGATTTTTTGAAACTTTTAAGAAATGGAAAGCTTTGGTTGAGAATGAGACAGGAAAAAAGTTGAAGTGTCTCAAATCGGATAATGGAGGCGAGTATTGCAGCAAATCATTTGAAGATTATTTCTCCTTAAATGGGATTCGAAAGAAGAAGATAGTTCTAGGAACTCCAAAGGAAAATGATGTGTCAGAGAGAATGAATAGGACTATCATGGAACGCGCAAGGAGCATGAGATTTCATGTTGGATTGCCCTTACATTTTTGGGTAGATACTGTACATATTGCTCTCTATTTGATAAATAGAGGACCTTCAACCCCTTTGGATGGTGGTATTCCAGAGGAGGCATAGACTGGTAAAAAGGTAATTTATTCTTTTCTAAAAACCTTTGGTTGTGAAGCCTTTGTCCATGTTGATAAAGAAAACAGAACCAAGCTTGATGCTAAATCTCAGAAATGTACCTTCATTGGATATGGGATAGATGAATATGGCTATCGGTTATGGGATTTTGAAAATAAGAAAATAATTAGAAGTAGAGATGTTATATTCAATGAGAAGGTTATGTATAAAGAACAGATCCAGGAAAAGAAGCATGAACCGGACAAACAAGAATATGTGGTGTTGGATGAGATTCCTGAAAAATGAAATGCCATAGGTACCTGATGCTCAACAACAATAGATTATCCCACAAACTCCTACAAGTGTTAGATGTTCTACAAGGTCAAGTAGACCCCCTGAAAGATTTTCTCCTTCTTTGTATTCTATTTTATTAATTGATTCTGGTGAACCCCAAGAATATGAAGAAGCAATGCAGGTGGATGCCAAACAACAGTGGCAGCTAGGCATGAAAGAGGAGATGAACTCCTTGATGAAAAATAAGACTTGGGACTTAGTCCCTTTACCTATAGAAAAAAGAGATTTTCCTAAAAAATGAGTTTATAGGCTGAAGGAGGAGGAAGGAGGTCAGAAAAGATATAAGGCCAAACTTGTGGTAAAAGGTTTTTCACAAAAAAAGGGTATAGATTATGATGAAATATTTTCTCCAGTTGTAAAAATAACTTCAATTAGAACTGTACTTAGTCTTGTGGCTACAGATGATTTACATATTGAACAATTAGATGTCAAAATAGCTTTTCTCCATGGAGATTTGGAGGAGGAAATTTACATGTTGCAACCACAAGGATATGAGGTCAAAGGTAAGGAGAACTTGGTGTGCAGGTTGAAGAAAATTTTGTATGGCCTAAAGCAAGCACCCCGACAATGGTATTTAAAATTTGATAGTTTCATGGCTAAACATGGTTATCATAGATGTCATTTTGATCATTGTGTATATTTTACAAGATTGGATAATGGCAGTTATATTATCTTGTTGCTTTATGTTGATGACATGCTTGTTGTTGGGT
Source organism: Cryptomeria japonica (assembly GCF_030272615.1). NCBI lineage: Eukaryota > Viridiplantae > Streptophyta > Pinopsida > Cupressales > Cupressaceae > Cryptomeria > Cryptomeria japonica. The sequence continues at coordinate 357,944,204 of NC_081413.1, forward strand.
CTAACATGCAGCATATAAATGATCTTAAATAAAAATTAGCCAGGTCATTTTCTATGAAGGATTTGGGTGCAGCTAAGAAAATTATCGGTATGAGGATTACACGAGACAGGAAAAATAGAACCTTGAATTTGTCCCAAAGTGAGTATATAAAGAAGGTGTTGAAAAGATTTAACATGCAGGATGCAAAAGCAGTTAGTACACCTTTGGCTAGTCATTTCAAATTCACTAAGGAGATGTGCCCAAAGGCACAGGAAGAGGTTAATAAAATGTCTAACATCCCATATTGGTAGTCTGATGTATGCAATGGTATGCACAAGGCCAGATATTGCACATGCAGTGGGAGTTGTGAGCAGGTTTATGAGTAATCCAGGTATGAAACATTGGAAAGCTGTGAAATGGATCCTTCAGTATTTGAAAGGAACCACTATGAAGGCATTATGTTTCAAAGGATCTAACGCTTCTCTGAGTGGATTTGTTGACTCTGATCTAGTAGGTGATATTTATTCATGAAGGAGTACTACAGGGTACATTTTTACTATAGGGGGAACTGTAGTCAGTTGGAATTCTAGGTTGCAAAAGGTTGTTGCACTTTCAACCACTAAAGCTGAGTATGTTGCTGCTACAGAAGCCAGCAAGGAGATGATTTGGTTACAATGTTTTCTGGAGGAATTAGGTTAGACACAAGAGGATCGCCCATTGTATACTGATAGCCAGAGTGCCATTCATCTTGCGAAGAACTCTGCTTTTCATTCAAGGACAAATCACATTCAGCTCAGGTACCACTTCATCCAGACTATTTTGGAGGAGGGTCAGTTACGGCTTGAGAAGATTCACACAAGTGAGAATCCTGCCAATATGTTCATGAAGGTAGTTCCACAGGAGAAGCTGATTTCTTCATCAGTTTCTGTTGGTCTTCTTGATTGATAATTGTGGAATTTATACCAGTCGAGTCCTAGTGTTTTATCCAACAGATGTTTTATGTACAGTGGTGTCGTGTAGTATCAGTCTCCAAGTGGGCGATTCTTCGGTGTGGAGCCTGATCAGTCTCCAAGTGGGCGATTCTTCGGTGTGGAGCCTGATCAGTCTCCAAGTGGGAGATTGTTGAAATGTGGCGACTGATCAGCAAAGTACTGTACACTCAGCACGTATCCTTGCTTTGACATTGTAATAAAACCCTTATTTTTTTGACCTATTTTTTTTGTTGATGAAAACCAACATTGTAATAAAATCCTAAAAAGGCCGACTTTGTTTTTGCCCTAAAAATGCATGTTATAAGCAGCTAGGATGCTTAAGGTATTGTAAGGTTGATGTACTATTTTGGTTGGATAATAAGAAAGATTGGATGGCTGTGTATGGTGGACGTAACCCATTCTGGGTGAACCACGTTAAATCTTTGTGTTATCTGTGTCCTATTTTATTTCTTTATCTTTTGTATTTAAATCTACATATGATTGTTAGTTCATATTTGTTTCGGATTTGCTTGAAACCCTAACAATGGATAGGTAGTAGATGTCAAAATGAATTGATATCATGTCTTTATATAGAATGCTCCCTAGGTAAATTATTGATTAGGTTGACCTCCAACAATCAAGAATAGGCATATCAACTAACATCCATCAGAAAGGGAGAGAGCCCACCCAAATTCAAATTGGATCCTATTTACAGGGGACCAGGGTGATTTGGGGTGCCTTGGTCCAGGACCAAGCCACGCCACACCTTGGTCCTTCAAAATTAAGACCAGCAGCTCAAAAGTCAAGGGAAGGAAACTCTAGGATGGGGCCCACTCAGCAATGTCAACAAGTGACAAAAATGTTGGACTAAAGAGGACCAAAATGGACCTAGGTGGAATAGAGATAGGACACACTAAATTAGGAGCACAAACATGAGGTGTAAATTATACCAGTTACAACTTATTATGGTACAACCAAAAAAATAAAATCATGGATTGAATTAGTTTACTTTGTCATTTTTATTTCAACATTGACAATGAGGTCACTCTGATAGATTTGTGTATCACAAATAAAAATATGGGTGAACCTTTCATTACATTTTTCAATGATGGTGCAACCTTGTTAGTCGGTGCCCTTTCAACATTCCTAAAGAGAAATAAGTGATCTTATTCATTGAGAATCTCATACCAAAACTAATGTATGAACTAAAATTCAAAAGTCCCAACACAATTAAAAAACTCATTAAAAAGAGGACAAACATTGAAAGATCTCTCATTTGAAAGGGAATTATAAAGGCTTACAATGACAACAATAACAATGCAAATAGTTTGAATGATAAGAGCTAGTTATGGTCTCAAAATAAAAACATCATAAATGATGGATTTATGGATGCAAGAACAATCAGTAATACCCAAGTCAAAATTGGTCTCAAAGGACCAACAATGCCAAACACCCAATCAACTTCAACAACAAAATAATCAACGAACGCGAATCAACAAAACCAACAATGCAAACCTCTCAGACCTAGGGATGTTCCTCCCAGATAGTTTACACTATTGGGAGAGCGCATTGAATCAATTATAAAACAATTGCTTCAATCAAATTTTGTCCAATTGCTTGAAATGAAAAATAAACCTACAATCAAACCTAGACGGTGGAATGATAATGACTATTGTGAGTATCATCATACGAAGGGGCAAAAGATTGCTTTGTGTTTTCAGTTAAAACACCTCATACAAGACTCGATTAACCAAGGCATAATTGAAGTGTAACCTCCCATAGGATCATCCAATGCTAATCAGATGATTTTTAAGACTCCATTATTTGACCCTGGGAAGGGAAAATCCACAAAATCATGCTCCAAACCTAAAGATAGTGTAAATTATACTAGAGCTCCTCATGACTACATAATAAATTATATCTAAGAGTAAAATAGTCATGTTTCTACTATAAATATCAAGGAACAAAATCTTGAATGTGTAGTAGTCACCAGACGATTAAAATACACTTTGCAAGGAGCCCCTCCAAATCCACAAGCGACTAATCAATACAATCTCCTTAATCATCTAGGTAAGATGCCAACACAAATTTTCATTCTTGAGTTTTTGTGCATATCCCTTTACACAAAGTTGTCCTAAATAAATCCTTGCAAGAGTCCATGGTGTCCATAGACATAAATGTTGATCAATTTCAGGACACTAGGAAGTTACCTACTTCCCCAAAATCTTATGGAAAACCCTATTTCCTATAAAAAGAATAAAAAGTTACCATTTAGTACAAACCTCCCACCATATTTTCAAAGTGGGGTGAATTGAATAAAGAATTTTTTGAAGAAGATCTATCTAAATGTATCTATAAGGATGAAGAGGATCAGCGACTTGTACAGTTACCCATGGAACAATATGGACCTAGATTCAAGACAATGCAAAAAATGGATATGCTAGGCAAAGTGGTTTGGGGGCATAAAAAAAAGGTGTTATCAAACCAATCTTACCTAAGATGCGACCGAAGAACAAAGGACTTGGATTTTTACTATTTCCAATTGGTTCCTCTAGAACTAAGTTACCCTTGTGTGAAAAAGGGAGTGCCTCTAACAATGATATGACAATTGAGGAAGACCATATCAAAACAATGAATGGGAGCGGGATTCTTAATCATCCAATTCATATTCCCTTGAAAATGTTTTTATTGATCTAGATGATCTACCCTTGGAAGACAAATATATAAACAATACCCCTACTCATATCAAAACCTACCCTCGAGCTTGGATCAAAGACTTTTGGGATCTCGATACAACATTAAAGGAAAATAATATTAAAACTAATTTTGATGTACCTCTATCCTAATTATAACACCTGTGGCCCAAAACTTGTACCACACTGATGATAACATGCCCTTAGTCTACCTTGAACTTATAAATTGGGACCAACGAGGACTAAAGATTCAACTATTTTGAAAATGATGAAGCTATAGGTAAATCCTTTGAGCTTCAAGAAGGCATACCACTAGGTGATCATAAATCAAGATTCATTATTGATCTAGATGCTACAAAATATTTTGGGGAGTCAAATCCATCTTCCAGTCACAAAAATTAAAATAAAGAGATGAGAAAAAGAGAAAAAATGGGTCTCCTCGTGAAAACTGTAAGGCACCTTCAGACCATGAAAAAGTAAAAAGAAAGAATGTATTTGAGGGTGAAAACCTCTCTGAGGTGCCCAAAGATGAAAGACTGGACATACCCCCATTAAATCAAGAAAAATCTTCACTACTGGTGGAAATAACATAAGAAATTAATTTGGGTATAGCTAACAATCCCAAAATCATCCACTTTGCAGCTTCTTTGTCAAAACAAGAAAAAATAGATTTTGTCAAATTTTTCCTAGAGGGGAAAATAAATTTTGTGTGATCTTATGATGACATGCTAGGAATTGATCCTGATTGATCCTTCACCACCTACCACTATATCTTGGTGAAAAAAGTTGAGGAAAAGGCATCCCCAAATCGCATTGCTAGTCAAAGCTAAGATAAAAAAATTGTTAGATGTAGGCTTCATCAAACCCATTGACTAGGTAGAATGGATTTCAAATTTAGTCCCAAGTAGAAAGCCTATTGGGGGCATTAGTAAATGCACTGACTTTAGGGACCTAAACAAAGTGTGTCCTAAAGATGACTTCTCTTTACCAAACATTGACATCATAGTAGACTTGATAGCCAATTATGATATATCATTGATGGACAATTTTTTTACTACAATCATATCAAAATATCCCTTGAGGATAAACACAAAATAGCCTTCACATGTTCCTAGGGAGCATACTATTGGAATGTGATGCCCTTTGGCCTTAAACATGTCGGATCTACCTATTAAAGGGTAATTACAACATTTTTTCATGATTTAATGCATATGGTGATGGAAGACTATGTAGATGACTTGTTATGCAAATCAACACCAAAGACAGTCATCTAGGTATCCTAGATTTGATCCTTGACAAAATAGAGAAGTACAAGCTTTTTCTAAACCCTAATAAATGTGTCTTCAGGGTAATATCAGGAAAACTCTTAGGCTATATTGTTTTCCTGTGAGGTATTATAGTAGACCCAACAAAAGTGAAAGCAATAATGGACATGCCTCCACCATCAAATTTAAGATAATTGAGAATTCCTCAAGGAAAACTATAGCATATTTAGAGATTCATTACACAATTGACTGACAAATGTCACCCCTTTCAATATTTTCTTCCCAAGGGTGTAACTTTTTGATGGAATGATCAATGTCAGCAAGCATTTCAACAACTTAAGGATTCCTTGCTATCTCTGCCAGTCTTGATGCCTCCCATTTAAGTTAGACCATTCATTTTATATATCTCTGCAACAACAATAGCACTACGAGCTCTCTTAGCACAACATAATGAAAAAGGAAAATAGAGAGAAATATATTATATCAACCAAACTCTTGTCGGCTATGAGCCGAATTATACCCCTATTGAGCATGCATGTCTAGTAGTTGTCCTCACTACCAAAAAGATAAGACAATATATGTTGAATTAGAAGACACTACTGAAGATGCAAAAATCAAGCCTGAGATCTTATGGAACAAGATCCAGATGATTCAACATCAGACAATGAAGTACCTGCAGGAAAATAACACATGCAAAGAAAAACAAACAATATGCACACACATGCATTTAACAGGAATTTGCCTCCATTGCACTCCTATCTATCAAAGGTATTGTGTTTGAAATAGATGCTCTCAAAAGCACTACACAAGATACAATGAAGAATAAAGATTTGAAAGATTAATGTAAATGATATGAAAGCTATGAAAATCAAAGAGATGATGAACTACAATGCAAGAAAAGGGTTTGAAAATGCAAGTATGCAAATGATAGAGAGATTTTTGCTAGGCTTAGAAATGAGGAGAAAGGTATTTATAAATGTCCTAAAGGTGGAATCCAGGTTTTCAAGACGAATGTGGGATAAAAGAATAGTGTAGAAATGTAAATGTTTATCACGCATTCATTAGGTGGATGGAATGGATAAGAGTGGAAGATGATAAATAGAGGATATAGTTGATATGTAGGAGATTTGGAAAATGGATAATAATTGAATATATTAATGAATTAAATGAATTAATGGAGAATAATCAGATATATGGATTTAATGAATAATGATGAAATATAATAATATAATGGAGAATGAATACATTAGAATATAGTGAATAATGGATAATAGAAATAATGAAATACATATATAAATTTTAATATAATGAATAATATAATGGAGAATGAGAAAATAATATTATAATGGATCCACCTAATGATGTAGGAAAATTTAAGATTATTTAAGAGGATATTTTAATGAATAAATTTATATGTCTATAATTTGTCCCTCTTTGAGACAATGTAGCCTATCGCGTTATTTCAAAGAAAATGATCAACTGAAATATACCCCAGAGATATCTTGGTAAGGGTGGTGATTGATCGGTTATGCCCCCTTGAGAGATTGATCTCTCGATAGATCATGAATAGGAGAGTGGATGATTGATATTGCACAAGTGATTAAGTTGAGATGTACATTTGATGGAAATGCACAGTTGATGAGGCATAACTGAACAATTGATGGAAATGAACAGTATATCTAGGTTGATTAGCTCATTGAGCTGATTGAGTTGATTAAGATGATAGGGATTGACTGATCAGGGGGCAATGAGATTCCAAGGAGAAAGTTGGTTGATTTGATAAAGTGATTAAAGATTCAGAGACTTGCATTAGTTGGATAAAGTGTTTGATTTATTGATCTTGCTACAATGAAAAGAATGAAGAAGATGATGAAATAAATGAGGAAAAAAGAGAGAAGAAAGGTGATGAAAGAAGAAAATGATGAGAAAGAAGCATGATGAGAAAGAGGATAAGAAAGTGATGAGAATTCTTGTGTTTTTTTAAGTGCTTATATCATCATTGAGCTTATTATAAAAAAAGATAAAGCTCATCTAGATATTAGACCTAGACGAAGTTACATACCAATTTCATCAAAGAAAACATATTAGATAGGAAAGAATTGCCTCAGTTTGCATCATACAGTTATATCCTCGACGATCTTAGATGATCATGTCCCAAGACAAGTCATCATATTATTAAGGAACAATCCACAAACAACACCCCATCCTCATCTTTCTAGTCAAAGACATCCTCGAGATAAAATCTCTAGCGAGAGACATCCCCAAAAAGCTAAAAGACATGTCACCAAAAATAAAATCAGAAACAATCAAAAGAAATAAGAAAACAAACAGATGATATGTTTCATGTGGAATATTTTTTGTTCACAGTTAATGTGACTGGTTTTGATAAGTCGATAGTGTGTTGTTATGTCTACTTAACCGTAACCTCATCATGTCATGATTTCATTGAAATTTCAAAGTTGCATGTTCATCTGAAGTGTTTGTGTCTTCACGATGTTTATTAAATATTTTTGGATTTATGATGAATAGTTTTATGATTTTCAGGGTTTTTTTTTCATGACATTTTACGATTTTTAGGATTTTTTCAAGACATTTTATGATTTTTTATGATTTTTTCAAGACATTTTATGATTTTTTCAAGACATTTTTAGATTTTATGATTTTTTCAAGACATTTTATGATTTTTATGATTGTTTCGAGACATTTTATGATTTTAATAATATTTTTAGGACATTTTATGTTTTTTATTATTTTTTTAGGACATTTTATGATTTTTTTAGGACATTTTATGATTTTTTTCAGGACATTTTAGAAGATAGTACCTCTGACCATAAGATGCCAACTATCCCAACCAACTACTAAGGTTGAGGATATGCCCCAGTGAGGGATAAGACTAGCTTAGTACGCAAGAGCAACATGCATGTGGGTCATGCAAAACAATCCACAAGCTATGATGGGAGTGGGAAGGCTATTATGAAATGAGATGGTAGATATAGATAGGGCATGATCAAGTAGAGTATTGAAGGAAAGAGGAGATAAGTCTCTATGCATGGTGCTAGTTTCCTAGTTTTCACCATGGTACTTGCCCAAGGCATCTATTTGTCAGGTTTTCACCAATGGATGAATTTATTTTTCTTCTTTTTTTATTTTTCTTTTTTTCAGTGTCACAAGGCATCTGTTTGCTAGGTTTTTACCAAAGTGACAATTTTTTCAAGTCTTTTTTCTCAATTTTTTGTATTTTTTTTAAGATTCTTTTCTCATTTTTTTGTATTTTTTAAAGATCTTTTTCTCATTTTTTGTATTTTTTCAAAATCTTTTAAAGAAATTCTCTAAAATGCTCAGGTGTAAAACTTGCGAAGGTGAATTATGTTGATTGAATCTTCAAGTGGTTCACCTTCTAAAGTGCTCCTAATCCATATGATGCAGTAATGATGTACAAACCTAACCAGTCAAGTTCAAACTTGTCTTTTTTCTGATCTTGATCTTGCTAAGAAACTTGATATTTGACTGGATATTGAGTATCTATGTCTTTTACCTTCCTTGCTGAAGAAACTAGGGTAGAATTACTAATGTGTGCCCCACATAGGCCCATATGTGTATCAACTAAAGAGGTTTGGGTAACTCTGATAGCAAAGCCCTTCGAGGAAGTTCTATAAAAGGTCCACTGATGTGATGTATCTGTAAATGGGGATGGGTGTGTAGAACAAATTGATGTGGAATGAAGGCTTATGAGTGCAAAAATAAGTGAAAGACGCATGGCATGATGGAGACTGAGGATCAACAAGTATGTTTTTTGACTTACAATTTTAGAACTTTTGCCCCCAGTTATTTTCACATTAGGAGAGATCAATTCATGTTCTTCTTTCTTCATAAGATTTTTATCCTTGACTTTTATTTTTGTAGAGTCCAATAGCTTTTGATTTGATTTGGACTAGAGAACTTTTTCTTATTTTTTATTTTAGAGTTTTTCTTTTCACAACTTGATTTTCGATCTCTGATGAGTAAGGGCCTTTGTAATTCTTGTTGATACAAATATACAAGAGGATTAGAAATAGAAGGAGTGGATAAGATGGCAAGGTTATATGAGTTCTCAAATGGGTTAGTGATATATTCAATGGACTCTTTGTTGGAACCACTCTTAGGACTTTTAAAATCAAGAGTTGCTTGCACCTCTAGAGGAGATTTGAATTTAGGATTAGTAGCCATAACATCAGGTGATTCGTACCCAATTCCTTGACATTCTAAATTATGTTGCTCTGCCATTTCAATCTGAATTATCTTTCTCTACCATTTCATTTGTGGTTTGTCATTAGTTTGAGGAGACAAAGGTAGATTTCCAATGCAGAGAACACAACTCATGGAATATTCTCCTACTCCATGGTTTGTTATTTTATTTTCATCTCAGTTGCATTGGATTTGGAGGTGGATGCTTTTAAGTATTTAGGATTAATGTATGCTTGGGAAAGAGATGCTTCATGATTACTAGGAATGATGGATTTCTTCTTAGAACTTAGATTCTTTCAATACATAAAAGGATTTGGATCTATTGGTATTGTAATTTTAACCCCATTATGCAGAAATTTGATGCATTGGTGGTATGTAGAGGGTAAAACTTGCATTTCATGGATCAAGGACAAGGAAAACCACATCCTTCACCTCAAGTCCCACTTTGATAGGCAATTTAACTGATCCCTTAGATGAGAGTTCCTCTCCATCATATGTCTTTATCATAATCTTTTTTTCTTTGGATCAACTGCACTTTCATCGAACCCAAGCTCTCTAATTAACTTCAAAGTACAAATATTTAGACCCACTCCTTTGTGTATCAGACCTCGCTTGATCTTAACTCTATGGACAAGGACTTCAATGTGTAAGAGTGCATTATGTGGTTTTTGCATGGATGAATCATCATTTTTGGTGAAAGTGAGGGTATGAGGGGAGGCGATATATCCCACCATAGCTTTAAATTGGTCTACATGTAGGTCTATAGGCACTATAGCAGCAACGAGTGCTTTATCAAGGATAGCTTTATGTTTAGGGTATAGACGTAGCAACTCAAGTATAGAAATCTGCACAAGCATTTTCCCTAAATTCTCTATAAGGTTGTGTTTCAAAGATGTTGCAATGAGTTTAGAATCAGGGCCCCTGAGGAAAAATGTGCCTCTATAGGTGGTAACATTACAATCAATTTCTTTCCCTTTTATTATAAAAGCATTCACATGATTATCAACCTCACTAATGTTATTTATGGTATAGTCATATTTAGCATTGGTATAGTTCATGTTGTCACCAGATTTGGGAGCCTTCCCTTTATCCTTGTCATGCTTAGAGAAAGGATTCTTTAATATCTCATGATTGGAGTTGCTGGAAGAAGTATGGCTATCAACTAAAATCTTTCCCTCATCAAGAAGGTCTTGTATCGCATGCCAAAGTTTATTGCAATTATTAGTCTTGTGACCCTTGTGTCTATCATAGTCGCAAAAGTGATAGTCATTCCACCATGGGGGTTTCACTTGTGGATTATATTCTCTCATTTCAGGCAATGTTATAAGATTATTTTCAAGGAGTTCTTTCAATACTGACTCGAGCGGTTATCCCAATGGTGCAATTTTTTGTTTAGGGAAACTTCTTTGTTTCTATTTTCCTTCGTCTAAGGATGAACCCTTAAGGTTGTAAGAAAGTGATGATGATTTAGCATTTTTTGCATCAACAACTCCGTCATTAACCACATTCTTGTTTTTATCCCAAAAGGGTGTTTTGTGGTTTGAACTTGATCCTTTGTGATCTTTATCATCATTTATCTATAATAGTACCATCATTGATAAGATTTTGTTCAATACAAAATCTCATGTCTATGACCTCATCAAATGTGTCCAAACACTTGAGGCAAAGTTCTCTTCCAATTTCCTTGTTTAAATTGTGACAAAAGATGTCAACAAGTTGCTTATCGGGAATGTCATAAGGTGCTCTCTTGGTTAAATGATCTTTGTAAAAATGAAATGAAGGATTCCCCTTGATTTTGTTAGGTATTGAAGAGGTTCAGCATGGTCACCTCGTGTCCACAGTTGTAAGCATAGTGTGAGATAAACTTATCAACCAATTCCTGGAACGATTTGATAGTCGGAGGTAATTGGGAGAACTATTCCATAGCGCTTCCTCCAAGACTACAAGAAAATAGTTTTCATAAGGTATGTTTCATCCACTACAAATTCTAAGGTAGCGGTGTAAAATTATCTCAAGTGATCTTTAGGGTCCCCTTTTCCTCTGTACTTATCTAGTTTCGATATCTCCCAATGACTAAGAAAAGGTGGCATTTAAATGCTCGGATCAAAAGGATAGGGACACATGTCCTCAATAGAAAACATGTGTGATGATGCCTTCTTATTCTTGTCTCAATCCTCTAAATTCCTTCAAAACAAGATAATTGGTAGGTATAGGTTGTATGTTTAAATTCACTAGCTCTTGGTTTGTCATTAGTTGCGAGCAATGATATATTGAAATTAGGTGGCAATTTAATTCCCTCATCAGCAAGGGCTTTGAAGTATGCTCGTGGATCATGTTTAACTATCTCTTTAATAAGTTTGGTAAATATATGATCATGAAACACTTTATCAATGGTGGCTTGAGTTATTTCTTCATCACTTGTTTCGCTAGTTTCACTAGTCATAATTCTAATGTGTTCTTCTTCCTCAAAATCAATAAGGTTATCTCTATCTTGAAGCAGACAATTTTGGAACATTTTGATTCTCATGTTAGGAGACATAAGCGATTATTCTGAACTTTGCCCTAGGACTAGAGCTATGACAATGCATGAGGCTTAGGATGGAATGCAAACCCTAAAATGCAAACTCAACTATATGATAGGATACTTATGATATGAGACTCTAAATGAGGTATTGATGACCAATGGTGAACCTAGTAAGATAAAATGCAAGGATTCAAGGCAACTCTAGGTCTGAAGAAAATTGTGAAGAAAGGTGTTACTTGTGATATGATGGATATACAAAAGCAGTGATTATTTTAGTGGCTAATATTCACCAATTGGATATTTTTAAAATTTGGAAATCAAAATTTGGCCAATAGTTCAAGTTTTAAGGTGACCTAAATCGCCACATTTTTACCAAATTTTATTTTAGTCATATTTAAATCACCAAAGAGTTTATTTTATTAAATTTTTGAACTCAAAGATTCGACAAAATATTTGATACATGATTGGATCAAATTCACCAAAATTTTAGAATTTATTATTAAAAATTAAATTAATTTACCAATAATACATCATAATTATTAGTTACTTAAGGGTTTTATCAACAATATTTAGCTGCAACCATTGATTCAAAATATAATCTAATGACCATCATTGAATTCCATGAGGTAAATTATACCTACAAGTTGTAATGCTCATGGGGGTTGAGTTGCTTTTCAATTATTGACCTCAATGCAAATCAATGGTATAAAAATAACTTTAGGCCCCATGAGTATTGCAAATTTTAAGTACAGTTCTTCTAACCAAATACAAACAGAGCTATTAGATTAATTTAAATTAATGATAGTAACTAAATAAAGTAGTACCTACCATTTAAATGCATTAATGATTTCCACCTTAGGCCTCTACTTTTCTATAAAAAAATATTTTTTTAATAAAATTGAATTTTCAATAGTGATTAATGCATACTCGTATTGTTTTCTAATATTTGTGAATATTTTGAACCAAAAAAAAATTATGTAAAAAAATTCGCCAATAAAATCAATATTTTTCTTTTAAAAAATGAGAGATTCACCAATAAAAAATATTATTTTTGTCCAAAATAAATAAAATTTCACCAAGATTTTATATCGTGTTTTGAGGGGAGCTTTCTTAAAGTTATCACTATTAACAAAAGGGAAAGTGATCAAGAGAGGGTGTGCTAAGTAGGAGATGATGAACTCCAAGTGGACCACCCAACTCAAATATGCTAAAATTTTCCCTAACTCAAGGATGATGTGCCTTAATTGATATGGGAGGATTTATAACCAATGTTTATTTCAAGACCTTTTAAGATCAACCTAAATGCAATTCTAAGATTTGTTTGACCAATGAATGAGTGCAAGGACTGAATATGCAATGAGATGAAGCGATCTAAAGGATGCAAAGACTAAAATATTGGATGCAAGGACTGAATGTATGATTGAATGGGATGGTCTAAATATGCAAGGACTAGGCATCACAAAAATTATGCAAGCATTAAAGGCACGACTAGGTGGAATTGTGAGAATTTGTTGAAAATAATCAAGATCTAGGGCATAATGAATAGCAAAATAGAGAGAAAAAATAGATTGATAAGAATAAACTGCATTCTAATCAATAGCAAAACACTGATCAATTGGATCATCAATAATTATATACAATGTAGATGAGCCTGCTTATAAAGGAAAGGCTAAGAGACAAGAGAGCACACAATCATAACATGTGGCTCAATGGGATGCAAGCATAGGTAGGGGTAGGTAGGAGAAATAGTAAAATATTCCACATGAGGTGGATCACCCACCGAAGGTGGAATTATCACTCCACAATAAGTGGATATGATAAAGTAACAATAATATCACACCATTAAAGGTGGAAGTTCTCCTACATACACACTCCCAATGTATCACATCTCCACAAGTGTCTCATATGCAAACTACTATGATATAAGTAAACTTAAGTAAAGTGTAATTATATCCAACATGAATAAATAATTACACCAACACCCCCCCTTAAAGTGCAACTTAGGGGAATGCACTTAAGTCTACAATGCAACTAAGAAATGCAAGATGGGTCTCGGCTACAAGGCCATGTTAGGTACCCATGTAAAAGTGCAAATGCAATCTCCCATAAAGCAGGGAAAGAGAGAAAAATCCAATGGGGAAAAAACCTCCCCCAAAAGAGAGATGAAAACTATATACAAATAACTCTCAAAGAAGTATGTGAAGGACAAAACCCCATATGAGGAAAACGTCCCCCACATATGAGAGAAGAAGAGAGATTGAGTAGGCCCCCCCTCAATGTAGAATTTGCACCAATGGTAGAAGCTTGAAGCTAAATGAAGAAATTGTTCCATGAATGTCTAAAAATGTTCCTCTCCTTGGGAAGAAACAAAACCAAAGGTGTATCCATGAAGTCTCCCCAATCTTGAAGGGAAGATGTAGGAAAAAAACTCATGATGTATGGAATCTCTGAAAAATTGCTCAAGAGTCCCCATGTCGATGTTGAAAGATACCCCCTCCAAAGGTGGTGTACTGATCTATACTACTGAAAAAGGCACTCCAAGATCTAATGGAGATGAATGTAGAACAAGTTCCAAAGGCTTGCATGTCTCCTCTAAGGATAAAGAGACATCCTCCAACTAATGTACATAAGAATAAATAATCATGTCAACCTTGAAAGAATGATCATATAGAGAATGCACAAGAGGGTCAGAGTGTTCCCTCACAACAATCAAAGAAGGTTCATCTTCATAAAAGAGAAGATGAATGCCATCAATGATGTCTCCCAAATATGCAATGTAGGACTCCACAAATAAACCTGCAATGTCTGTCAAGTAGTCATCCCAATGAATTGAAGTTGGAAGACAAGGAATACCCTGCTACACTGAACCACAAGAAGGCAAAATTGTCGCAACATCTGCATCATTAAGTGCAATAGGTGAAGTGATATCAATAGGAGGAGATGAAATACAAGGCTCAAGAATGGGTTCACATGTGAGAACACCCAAGTTCAAGTACCCAAAGTTCTCCTCAAAATATGAATCATCATGTGAAGAATCAACCTCATCAATAGGATCAAAATGTGAAAAAGAGTACAACCGAGATGCATGATCAACCACCCCAGTTGCAATGATAGCTCTAGTCTCCAAGTCTCTAATGATAACTGAATCAGGTGTGAACTCCATAGTTTCCCTTGTTGCCCCATGTGTGATTTGATAGATGGAAAGAAGATTGTTTTTCAAATGGGGTACACACAACACATCATTGAAGGAGTTATCCCCAATCGCAATAGATCCTTTCCCAATCACATCCATGTATGTATGATTTCCCATCAAAATCTATGACATGGTGCAAGGCGCAAATGAAGAGAACATAGACTGCAAAGATGTCATTAGATTAGAAGCCCCTGAATCTTGAATCCATCTCCCCGAATCATGACTTGTAGTAGCACAAAGAGCTTGTCCCTTTCCTTTATATGTCCAAAAAGAGTGATCCTTTCCTTTATCCTTTTCTTTGGAAGAAGCCAAAGTAGACATTCTAGAAGGCAAACCAATTTTTTAATTCTTACGAAGATGTTTCAATTCATCAATATCCTTCTTGTAACAACGTTGTTCATCATGTCCCAACTTCTTGCAATATGCACAAAAAAGATTGTCCTTATATGATTTCTTCTTAGGTGAGGATGTAGAATCACTTTGTTGTGGAGAGGAGGATTGTTCTCCATCTTGTTGTGACTTAGTCTTGCGTTGCTTTTGGTTCTTTCCTTTTCCTTGATTGCTTTGATTCTCTTTATTAGCCACCAATGCTTGTGACTTTGAAGATTTAAGAATCCCCATCTTAGTCAACTTAGATTGCTCAAGAATCAACATCTCCGTGAATGCATCAAAAGATGGTGGGGTGTAGGAGGCACCTTGAGCCAATTGATGGGTGTGAAAGCTAGATACAAAGGCAACATACTTTGATGGAAGTGTGTCCAACAAGTTGTAAACCAATTGAGCATCCTTTTTGTCAATGCCACAATCCTTTAGCTTTGCTCTTAGCTCATTTGCTTTTGTGATAAAATGTTGGATTGTATCAAAATCCTTGGGATCTAATGTTATGAGTTCACTATCAAGCTTGTAGCCCTTAATATCATCAACTTGACCATACAAGTTGTCATAAATATCCCAAGCCTCTTTGATTGTAGAACACTTATCAATGTGAAAAATGAGGTCATTTGATACATACTTTCTCAATGTTCCAAGTGCCATAGAATTTTTAGTGAGCCATTCAACTTGACCATTAGGATCCACCTTAGGATCAGGTGGTGTTGTTATTGTTCCATTTACATAATGAATGAGTCATTTTTCCATTTGTTTGCTCCATGCCTTAATCTTCCATGATGCATAATTATGTGGAGTTAAAAATGGAAATTTAGGAGAACCCATAGCACCAAAATGAAAAAACACAAGATAGAGAGGCAAAATCACACAAGACACCCCCTCAAATTACTCAATCAAGCAACCCCCCCCCAAAAAAAATGATGATTGGGCACTTTATACTTAGTGCATGTACAATGGGCCACTTGCAAAACAAGGCAAGGTGGACTTCCGATTTCAAATTTACAACTTCCTCGAATAGGCTATAAGAGACCCCAACAAATAGTGTAAGTGATCTAATTGAGATCCAAGAAAAATACAAGTACCAAATAGGCCAAAAATGACCACATACTGAAAGTATAATTTCTACTCCAAATCACTGCAAAATAGTGGCATATTATGAAAGTAATCAAAAAATTATGCACTTTCAAAAAAAATGATACCTGAAAAGGAGGTCGTATGATCCCAAACGAAGCCTCTAAAGTTGCAAAATTGAGGATTAGACAGGTACAATCATTAAAAACTGCAAATTGTGAAATATATATCCATCAAAATCAGAAAATTCCTCCACCACTGAAAAGAGCACAAAAAATTAGCCCAAATAAAAAAAAATTGCACCAAAAAAGGAGCTAAAATGAGCAAGATACGGCCTCTTGAAGTCGAACTACAAAATCAAAAAGCCAAATGGTGAGGGGGTCCAAAAAATTTCAAAATTTGCTGATGCAGTGCTGACATCAATGATTCACTATGCTAAATTTGACTATCATTTGACCGTCATTAGGCCATCGCACCCCCTACAAAGGTTGTCTGTACGGTACAAACTATGACATGTGGGAAAATCTGATTTGTCCATACAGATGATGTGTCGCTAACGTGTCATATAGTCTGCTGACGTGGACTAACGACTGGACACCTACATGGCAGTATGGATATTTGCATGTCAATCTAACTGGACGCTAATGTGTCCCAGATAGTTGGCAGCTTAGGTGGTAGTACAACCTGTCGTCGTGGCAGAGAAGCTTGAGAAGTCTTGTCGGGCAACATTGAGAAGAGGAGGAGCTCACGTAGAGAGCAATTGTGCATCCAGATCAAAGCAGGTGATGGGGGCCAGTGGTCTAGGTGATGGTACTGACCATCGATGGAGCTGATGTTACCGGCAGAGACGACAATGTCGGCCGGAAGAGGCACGGATGGCACGATGAGAGCCCACACCGAGAGGAGCTCAGTTGGTGGAGGATGAATGTCGACATGGGAAGAAAAACCACCGACAAGAGAAGATGGGGTGGCGGCTGGTGCACAGGTGAGGTCACCAGAGAGGGAGAAGCAGTGGCGGTACGATGGTGGGGCTGCCAGAAAAAAACTCTCTGCAAAATATTAAAGCCGACAGAGTACAGATTGAGGGTGGGGTCACGAGACCCCCCCCCCCCCCTGTAATATACAATATTTGATTTTTTTGATTTTTTTTTTTTTAACTTTTACAATTATTTTAAAACTGTGAAATATTTAAATATGGAAATAGAAAAACAATTTCGCAGAAAATAAAATTATAATTTTTAAATTTCTTTTTGAAAAATTTGTACCGTATAACCTAATATGCTAAATTTTTCCTCCAAAATAGATCAAATTTATACTTGAAATTCATGGAAACTGCTTCCCTGATGCAACCGTGAGGTCCAAATTGCCATAGGATGCACCCAAAATGAGCAGCTCCCTAGATCCAAAAATAGAAACCTTCAAAAGCTCTCCAAAATGACTAATAAATGAAGCCCTATAGGCTCTGATACCATGTGAGAATTTGTTGAAAATAGACAAGATCTAGGGCACAATGAATACCACAATAGAGAGACAAAATAGATTGATAAGAATAAACTGGATTCTAATAGATAGCAAAATACTAATCAACTGGATCATCAAGAATTACATATAATGTAGATGAGTCTACTTATAAAGGCAAGGCTAAGAGACAAGAGAGAACACAATCATGACATGTGGCTCAATGAGATGCAAGGGTAGGTAGGGGTAGGTAGGATAAATAGTAAAATATTTCACATGAGGTGGATCACCCCTCGAAGGTGGAATTATCACTCCACAATAAGTGGATATGGTAAAGTAGCAACAATATCACACCATTAAAGGTGGAAATTCTCCTACATACACACTCCCAATGTATCACATCTCCCCAAGTGTCTCATATGAAAACTACTATGATATAAGTAAACTTAAGTAAAGTGTAATTATATCCAACATGAATAAATAATTACACCAACAGGAATGATGTGACTATGCAAGGACCTAAAAGGATCGAAACTAGAAAATGATATCCTAAAACATGTAGAAGAGATGTCTCTATAAGATTATTGGTGTTAGGATATAAGTGTTGGAATCCAAGAACACTGAGAGGGGGGGGTGAATCAGTGTTCTCCTAGTATGATTAATTTTAAACTTATTAGCACAACAACTTAGCAACTGATAAGCATAAAAGCAAATAACAACAAATAATAATAAAACCACAAAGATGAACACCATAACACCACAAATTTATATGTGGAAAACTTCAATGAGAAAAAACCATGGTGGGATTGGAGACCCACAATATCTATCCATTGATCAAATGAATAAATATTGCATATAAGGGGCCTACACATGCAGGAAGGAACACTACCTAGAGTGCACTGCTCATCACAAAAGGAGCCTCACTGACTACAAAAATCTTTGGACTACAATCCGGAAAGAATATTGAACTGCAAGTATAGAATCTCTTATGCCTGAGTACAGTTTCGGTTAAGCTCAATATCGGAGGTCTTAAACCTCTTACACAAACCCAATTCAATCACCTATGATTGACCAAATCCTCTGCATATGATTACAACCTTATTCGCACACAGATAATCGTATCACCATCCATGACCACTTTATGATCTACAAAGAGATCTTACATCATATTTTTACAAACTCGAGACCTAACTGTCATGCCCAAACTTTCGGGCAAAAGCGAAACAACAATTTTTTTTAAAAAAACAACATAAAAATAATAAATACTCTACGTTTAAAATGGAATAAATAAGTTTTGTCTTAACTAAAGGTTAACTTAGGATTAAATAGAATGGTTTCATAAAGTTGATTTAATCAACTCCATCATTATAGCGTCAACATTTAAGGTAGACTAATTATTCCCCAAGAGGGTCGTCACAACTTAATTAAATTATTTCAACTAAATTAATTAATTTCCCCTAATTAAAATACTCCAATAATAAATCAAGAGATATTAATTATCTCAATAGTATTTAAATACTCAAGGGCTAAATAAAATAACATTAACTCATATTAAAAATAATTAATTGAGCAAACGCGAATACACTTTTAAATTAGACTAATTAAGTTAACCAAATCGAAATAATATTTGCGTAGTAAAATTCATTCCTTTTTAAAGTCAAATTTATTTTCCCTTAGATATTTTAAATATCAACTATTAATTATTTGGCCAACATTGACCTTATAGGTTAAAATTTTACATTATACTTTTGATAAATTCTATTAATAAAATTCCCAAAGGAATTTTTTACCCAAACAACCATATTTATATAAATATATGTTCATTAGCATATATGTTGGTGTAAATAAATATTCATCTTGGATATTATTACACCTTACTTAAGTTTACTTAGAAAATGCATTTCATAGTAGTTTGGGTATGAGACACTTGGGTGTTGTGCCACATTGGGAAAGTGTGTGTAGGAGAATTTCCACCTTTTATGGTGTGATGTTGTTACACTCCACATTCAGTGGGTGATCCACCTCATGTGGACTATTATATTGTTTCTCCTACCTACCCACACCTATTTCCTACCTACCCTTGTTTCTTATTGAGCCACATATCATGTTTGTGTGCTCACATATCCATATAGCCTTGCCTATATAAGCAGACTCATATTCATTGTATGTAATGATTGATGATCCAGTTGATCAATATTTTCATCTTGATAGAATATAGTTTATTCCTATTATTATTTTGTCTCTCCATTGTATTTTTCATTGACCTCCAGATCTTGGCAAAATCTCACATGGTATCAGAGCCTATAGGGCTTCATTGATTAGTCTTTTGGAGACATTTTGGAGGCTTCAATTTTTGGATTTGGAGATCTTCATTTTTGGGGGGTGTCGTACAACAATTTGGACATCACAGTTGAATCTGGGAGGCCGTTTCCGTGAATTTTGGCTATAAAGTTGGCCTATTTTGGTGAGAAATTTTTTTTTGCCCATTTTGGCTATTATTGTATGGATTTCAAAAAAAATTTATTAAAAATATTTTCTGAAAGAAATTGAAAAAACATTTTTCGGGAAAAAAAATTTCTTTGGGAAATATTCGAAAAAAAAAAGGAAAAAAAATTAAAAAAATATTATTTTTGGGGAGTCCGTAGACCCCCCTGTTCTCTTTGTACCCTGTAGGCTGTGTGTGTAGAGTTGTCCCATCGCCGCCATACTGTTGCAGCTCCCACAGATTCTCGTGCTCTCATCGTTCCCTCAACTTCTGACACCTCCCCGACTCGCGGCGACCTTCCGGCGATGACTCCCTTGCTCCCAACGACCAACCCAGCCCCACCTTCCTGCAGACAGTGTCGGTCTTCTGGGCTCTTGGCCCCGATCCCACCATCGGTGCCTCCTATAGGCCCGCCACTGCTAGCTCCTCCTATCGGCCTGCCATCGCCGGCAACAGCTCCTCCAGCCTTCGATAGCCCTTTCCTGTCGAACAGAACCTCCCGTCGATGATCTGCCATGCAGACCCACCTACACATCAACCTGCACCACATCAGATCTATGTGCCACATCAGCCTGCCATTGTACCTCTACTACATCAGCTTGCACAGTCAGCTAGTCCATGCTGTACGGAAACCAAATGGGCAGGGAGGCAAAAAAAATTTGATGGGCAAACAGGCATCAAATTTAAGCCTGCCATTTTCTGACGTTAGCGTCATGTCAACAGTCTTTTGAAATTTTTTTGCAAGCCCCTCTCATTGAGCTTTTTTATTTTGCAATCCAACTTCAAATGGTCATATCTTGCTCATTTTTGCTCCTTTTTTGGTGCAGTTTTTTTTTAAATGGGCAATAATTTTGTGCTCTTCGCAATGGTGTAAGAATTTTCTGATTTTGATGGATGGATTTTTTAGAAATCGTAGATCTTCATGACTATACTTGTCTAATCCCCAATTTTGCAACTTCAGAGGCTTCGTTTGGGGTCATACAACCTTCTTCATAGGTGTCATTTTTTTTTAAAGTGCATATTTTTTCATCTACTTTCATAATCTGCCATTTGTTTGCAATGATTTTAAGTAGAAATTGTACTTTCAAGTATTTGGCCATTCTTGGCATATTTGGTACTTGCATTTTGCTTGGATCTCAGTTTAGATCACTAGCAGTATTTGTTGAAGTCTCTTAGATCTCATTTTGAGAAGTTGTAAATCAGAAGTCCACTTTGCCTTGTTTTGCAAGTGGCCCATTATATATGCACTAAGTATAAAGTGCCAAAATTACCATTTTGGGGGGGTTTCTTGATTGAGTATTTTGGGAGGGTGTATTGTGTGATTGTGCCTCTCTTTATCTTGTGTTTTTTCATTTTGGTGCTATGGGTTCTTCTAAATTTCCACTTTTAACTCCTCATAATTATGCATCATAGAAGATTAAGGCATGGAGCAAACTAATGGAAAAAGGACTCATTCATTATGTAAATGAAACTATAATAGCACCACCTGATCCTAAGGCTGATCCTAATGCTCAAATTGAATGGCTTACTAAGAATGCTATGGCATTTGGAACTCTTAGAAAGTATGTATCAGATGACCTCATTTTTCACATTGATAAGTGTACAACAATTAAAGAGGCTTGGGATATTTTTAAGAAATTGTATGGTCAAGTTGATGAGATTAAGGGCTACAAGCTTGATAGTGAACTCACAACTTTGGATCCCAAGGATTTTGATACAATCCAAGATTATGTCACAAAAGCAACTAAGCTAAGAGAAAAGCTAAAGGATTGTGGAATTGACAAAAAGGATGTTCAATTGGTTTATAACTTGTTGGACAAGCTTCCTTCAGAGTATGCAGCCTTTGTATCTAGCTTTCACACCCATAGGTTAGCTCAAGGCTCCTCATACACTTCTCCCTCATTTGATTCATTCACGGAGATGTTGATACTTGAGCAATCTAAGTTGACCACGATGGGGATTCTCAAACCTTCAAAGTCACAAGCTTTGGTGGCTAATAAAGGGAATCAAAGTAATCAAGGAAAAGGCAAGAATCAAAATCAACCTAAGTCAAAACCACAACAAGATGGAGCACAATCTTCCTCTCCACAACAAGGTGATACACCATTCTCACCTAAGAGGAAATCGTATAAGGATAATATTTTTTGTGGATATTGTGAGAAGTCAGGACATGATGAGCATCATTGTTATAAAAAGGATATTGATGAGTTGAAGAATCTTCTTGAGAAGAATAGAATCAACCTACCTTCTATAATGTCTACATTGGCTTCTTCTTCTAAGGATAAAGGAAAGGATCACTCTTTTGGGACAAATAAAGGAAAGGGACAAGCTCTTTGTGCTACTACAAGTCTTGATTCAGGGAGATGGCTTCTAGATTCAGGGGCTTCTCATCATATGGCATCTTTGTAGTCTATGTTTGCTAAATTTGAGCCTTGCCACATGCCGCATATTTTGATGGGAAATCATACATACATGGATGTGATTGGGAAAGGATCTATTGCCATTGGGGATAACTCCTTCAATGATGTGTTGTGTGTACCCCACTTGACAAATAATCTTCTTTCCATCTATCAAATCACACATGGGGCAACTAGGTAAACTATGGAGTTTACACCTGATTCAGTTATCATTAGAGACTTGGAGAGTGGAGCTATCATTAGGACTGGGGTGGTTGATCATGCATCTTGGTTGTACTCTTTTTCAGATTTTGATCCTATTGATGAGGTTGATTCTTCCTATGTTGATGATTCAAATTTTGAGGAGAACTTTGGGCATTTAAACTTGGGGATTCTCACATGTGACCCCGTTCTTGAGCCTTACATATCATCTCCTTCTCTTGATATCACACCCCCTATTGCACCTAATGATGCAACTAGTGAGACAATTTTGCCTTCTTATTATTCAGTGCAATAGGATTTTCCATGTCTTCTAGCTTCAGTTGATTGGGATGCCTACTTGATAGACATTGTAGGTTTGTTTGTGGAGTCCTACATTATAGATTTGGGAGACACCATTGATGACATTCATCTTCTCTTTGATGAAGATGATCCTTCTTTGATTGTTGCGAGGCATCACTCTGACCCTCTTGTGCATTCTCTACATGATCAATCTTTAGAGGTTGACATGATTGTGGATACTTTTGTACAACACTTGGAGGAGGTCTCTTTATCTTTTGAGGAGACATATGAGTCTTTGGACATTGTTCTACATTCATCTCCACTAGATCTTGGAGTTCCTTTTTTAGTAGTGTGGCGCAGTTTACCACCTTTGGAGGGGGTACCTTTCTGCATCGACATGGGGACACTTGAGCAGTTTTAAAAGATTCCTTTCATCATGAGTGTCCACCCCAACTATAATGATAATAATAATACCTCTAATTGAAATCTCAATCCAAATTTTGGACATTCATATGGGAGAGTTTACTATTTTCATGGTTGGTGTTCATTTAGTTATCAATCCAGGAACGTAAAACTTGAAATGGGTCTACAATATATATGCACTAAGCTCCTTAAATGATTATTCTGCATTACTGTAGTAACTAACATTATGCAAAAAGGAAAGGTAGGAATGGAAATCATAAAAGGCTACATGAAATCTTCACAAAACACTACTGAAATGATCTAATGAAAATAACAGAAATCACACCATTCTGTCTTGGCTATAGGAACAGTCAACGAATCTATTTCTAGTGGCTACAGGAACAATCTAGTCATGAACTTCTACTACAACTAAGTAAAAACTAACTTCAATGATCATAAACACAGGATCACTCACCAAGTGGGCCCCCTTGGATGAGTGATATCAAACTCCCAACAAAGTACTATTAACAAATCAGAACAACATATTCTTATTCATTTCTTCCTGAAAATGATTACATATTCTAAAAGAGAAAATTCAGAATGCTTGTCAAAACTCTGCTCAATTCCTTTCCATCTTGTCTAACTCTAAGAAAGAAGGAAGAGCTTATTATAAATAAAAGATCAACTACAATGGACAACTCAAGTTACGCCCAGAAGAAGAGGCGGATAATTGTCAATGAAGGAGAAAACTGAGAGCTTGGCTGCAGGAACCGTGGATCTGAAACCGAACCACAGTCTTTGCACGCCAAAGTGATATTTTGTGAATTCAATATGCACCAGAGTTAAACTCCCATGGTGAAGTATAACTACTCCGATTATGCCATACATTGTGCTTGCTCGAATCCCCTTCAGTTTGACCTCCAGTTATCTGAATGTGATTCTCTAGTCCTTAGGTGCGAAAGAAAATCATCCACCGCAACATCAATTATTATCTGCACTAAAACAAAAACAACATACAAGGACATGCCTATGTATCTTACTCAATTAATACATTCATTAACTCACATATGACATTATCCTTAATAATTTGCATATCACAGGGACAAATCATTTGGCTGCAAGAATAAATTGGCATGGCTGCAGGAATTAACCGACAAAGTTCAAACATGATTTCTTAAGTTCAGTTTTAAAACATGGATTACATATAGTCAATTCAAAATACTTTACTATCACAATGCAACCAAAAAGATACCAAAAAAACTAAGAGTCATGATAAAAAACATGTCAAAGCATTGACTTATCATGCCCCCCAACTTTAAGGGTTTGTTGCTCCTACAACAAAAGGAAAATTTCTGATTTTTGTTGAAACTCTGAAATCATCAACAGTGTCCTATCCAGTTCCCTTGGAAGACAAATTCCAATAAAATCCTTTCATTTTCTCCAACCTGGACCATCTAGTTGTTTCTTCTACAACTGCATCATAATTCTATTATGTTGGTTGGCATGCCAAAAGTGGCCACATAAGGATCGGAGGCTAAAAGATCAATGGCAACTAGTTATTGGCTTTTTCCCTGCCTAGATGTATGTATCTAGCGGCTCTTTGTATGGTTGCATGGAAATTCTATAATGAGTAAGGTTCTCCTAGTTTTAAATGATCTGGTAGATGATTTCAGCATTGAATTAACCCTTCTAGTGCGGTTGTCCTATGGGTCTGAACCAAATGCTCATATGCTTGATAGACTTCCTCTCTCATTGGAAGTACTATCTTACTAACATCATATCTTATTAGCAACTTTTGCCAATCATAATACAGAACCCTGGGTGCTTCTGATTCCCTTCTCAATGGTGATGGACAATCAAGCTCTAATTTTTCAAACTCCCTGGCTTGTGGTCCTATGATCATCTCATTTTGGATCCATGACATTAAAGCTTTGAGATGGATATCCCCAATATACAATAAAGGATTCCATTCTCTATCTTGGGGTACAACATAGTTATGTAAATATAATTCACATAACAAATTCCTTACAGCATGTGGAGAGGTTTGATAAGCATGATAGAATTCCTCAGGTGTTTCCAATGATGGATTAAGGTCCCTAACAATGCAGTTTAGTCTGAAATTCAGATACCTCTCTTTCAAATGTACTGCATAAATTCTTGGGGGTGCCCTACACTGCATCACCTCAGGAACCATACCATAAATCTCTTCTACCTTAGCTTCTAATTCCTTAATTTTATTATCTTTCTTTTCAATCTCTTTTTGTTGCTTATTAATTATCCCCTGCAACCTATCCTTCTCTATTTCCCATTGCCTAAAAAATGTTAAAGCAATTGATAAACTATTTAGGGATGAAGGAGGTCTAATAGGTCCTACCTTAGACCATGGGATTTCTTCAATAAACTCCTCATTCTGAGTTGACATATCTCCCACATTTTCTTCAGGTTGCTGTAGAACATCATCAACAATCTCTTCAAATTGCAATGCCACTGCAGCAAGATTTGCTAGCTTATCCATTATAACTTCTTCTTGAATTTCTTCTTGGATTTTTTCTTCTGCAGGGTTTTCTTGAATTTCCTCTTCCATAAGGTTTTCTTGCATTTCTTTCTCTGCAACATCTTCTTCTTCCAAAGTTTCTACTGCAATAACCTCTGTTGGATTTCTCACAGGTTGAGTCTTTTGTGTCCTCCTTCTTGTTCTTCTTACATACACTTTTGAAATGGCTACAGGAGTTTTTGTTTTTGTTCGACACCTCTTGGCTACAAGAGGAATTTGCATTTCCTGTGGCCAGATAACAAATTCTTCATCCGATTCATCCTTTTCCAGTTCTTTTCCTTCCCTTTGCAAAACAGGTGAATCTCTTTGAAGAGAAGTAGAGGGTTGTTCTTCGATTGACTCTGCTTCAATATTTCCTTCCATAATAATTTAGGCTCCTTCAGCAACCAGCAAACCCTCATCTTCACCAGAAAGATCTTCTACAACAATCTCTTCTTGAGCCGGTAGATTATTTGCAATAAGGGCTTCATCAACCCTAAATTGCAGAATATCCTCAAACATACCCCATTCCATTTGTGAAACATCTCTCAGGGACCGTTGTACAAGCAACTTAACCAGTCCAAGATGGCTAACAGAGCGATTTCCATATTTTCAAGTCTTCTTAGCACTTATAGAAATGAGATGGTACAAGAAATTTGGGACATTAACTCGCCGACCATGATGTAGATGAATAAGTAACTTAAAATGAGGTGAATGCAGATTTGAATACTGCCCTTCACATGTAATATATTTCATAACATACAAAGCTACTTGAGGCCAATGTGCTGGTAAAGAAACCCTTCTAGTCCCTTGTCTGTCCACCATTAAGGGTCTGTCAATGGAAATTGTGAACTATGCCCTGGCACTCCTTGCGTCTTTTGATTTTGGAAAGAGTTCTCCTTCCTGTAGCAACCCTGTGACCTCTACAATTCGAGGCTCCATAGCAATTACCCTTAACCCTTTAACTGTAGCTTCTCCTTCATCAAAGGAATGCATAAATTCTGCAGCTATTTCATCATTGAAATCCTTGATTTTCAAGAAATAATCCAACTAGCCGTGGTTTCGGAAATAATACTCACAAACAACATCCTACAGCAACCCTTCATGGATCGTTGGCTCATGGCGAATTAGATCACCACCCATCTTTTACTCTGATACTTCTGCAACTTCACCAAAATGTTTGACAGTTTCACAAAAAACTAAAATCTACATATCTTAATTTTGGCAGCAGACCTTATTATTCACTTGCGTGAAATAATAATCATCATAAGTAATTTTAGTTAGGAAATCAATTTGGGATATCAAAAAACTGATAATAAATCTTATTGGAAAAAGGACCATAAAGTACCCCCCCCCCAAACTTAGCCTAGCACGTGTCCACACAAGCTGAAGAGATTTCGGGTTTGGAGTGGATTTAAACAGGATAAAAATCATAATGAACTAATAAATGCATAATTAAAATAAAGTACAATATACACATACCTACAATTGGCCAAAAATGATGGTGAAATGAAATGAAGTGACAAGTAAGAAAGTGGAATAGAATGTAGTGGATGGAACTTTATGTACGGAGAACAATATTCCCATGGAAATATTTTATTATGATATGGTGAATAAGTTCATTGCAGAGGCTACAGGAACATCACTTTTATCAATATGCTCAAGTGCAACAGGAAGCTCATGAATTGGTATCGAATCATTAGCAGTTGCTGCAGGAACTTTTATTTCACTTTGGGGAGAAAACTACTACAGGAACTCTTCTCTAGTAGTTGGCTTGTGATAAAGTCTTAGTCGGTGTCCATTCACTAAGAGTTTAAATCAAATAGGATCTATTGTAGACATACGGACTGCTCCATTCTGAAAAACTTCTTCTACCTCATAAGGACCTAACCACCTTGTTTGGAGTTTTCCCATAGCATCCTTATATCTGGAATCATACAGGAGTGCCTATTCACCAACTTTGAATTTATTTTCTCTGATATATTTATCATGCCATCTTGCTCTTTGTTTTTGAATCAATTTTGTCTGTTGAACAACTATCTTCCTCCATTCATCAAGAGCATTTAACTGTTGAATGCGTTCCTTCTGTGCTTCAGACAATGTCATATTCAGTTGTAGAGCTATTCTCAAGGTTTTATGCTCAAATTCAATAGGCATCATTGCTGTTTTGCCATAATCCATCTCAAAAGGCGTGAATCCAATTGGTGTTTTCCATGTTGTTCTATATGCCCAAATTGCCTCTGAAAGTCGATGAGACCAATCTTTCTTGTGGATAGACATTGTTTTTGTAAGAATAGCCTCAAGCTCTCTATTGGTAACTTCTACTTATCCATTAGACTGTGGATGATATGGAGTAGATTTCTTGTGTCTTATATTGTATTCATTGACCAAAGCTTTTATCAATGTTGATGTAAATTGAGGTCCCTGATCTGAGACAATTTCCCTTGGTACTCCATACCTTGTAAATATGTCTTCATAGAGAAACTCAGCCACCTTATTATCTCTTGCATGTTGCATAACTTTAGCTTCTACCCATTTTGTCACAGTCTGTACATACCAAGATATAAGATTTGCCATTAGAAGGTGGATCAATGGGGCCAATAAAATCTAATCCCCACTTGTCAAATGGTGTAATAGATATTTGAGGATATAGTGGCATCTCATCAGATTTTGTAAGTCTTCCCATTCACTGACATCTGTCACATTTCCTTGTGTACTGAGCTGCATCCTTGTGTTATGTAGGCCAATAGTATCTAGTATTGAGTATTTTCAATGTTGTCCTTTTGGTAGCAAAATGACCTCTACATGGCTCATCATGACATGCATGCAAGATGTCATATGTTTCATCTTCTCTAACACATCTTTGCATGACTTGGTCAGGTCCAGTATAAAACAGACAATCAATAATCCATGAAAAGTTAAAACTTTTTTCAACTAGCAGCCTTCTTTCCTTAGGAGAAAAAGAAATTGGCATCTTAGCTGCAGCTAAATAGTTGGCAATTTCAACATACCATGGAGTATGAGCCTGTATGAGAAACAAATGCTCATCTGGAAAAGTGTCATCTATTATTGTAGAATCTTCCTACAATTGAAGATGTGAAAGATAATCTACAACAACATTAGACTTCCTTGGCTTATCAACAACTGTGATATCAAATTCTTGCATCAACAATAACCAGCGAGCCAGTCTACCGGTGATTGATGGCTTATTCACGAGATGTCTAATTGCAGTATGATCTGTATGCACAAATATGGGATACCCTATAATATAGTGTCTAAACTTGTTAAGGGCATATATGACAGCTAGCATTTCCTTTTCAGTAACTGTATAATTCAATTCAGGTCCCTACAAATTCTTGTTGATATAATATATTGCATTTTCCAACTTATCAACTTTTTGTCCCAGTACTGCTCCTATGGCATAATCAGATGTATCAGTATGGATTTGGAATGGCAGAGACCAATTAGGTCCTTTTAGAACTGGTGCTTGAGTCAAAGCATGCTTAAGCTTTAAAAAAGCTTCATTGCATGCTAAGGTCCATTTAAATTCTGCATCTTTAGTAAGCAGTGAATATAAGGGACTTGCAATTTTGCTGAAATCTTTGATAAACCTTCTGTAGTATCCAGCATGGCCAAGAAAACTTCTCACATCTTTCTGCTTCACAGGATCATTAATATGTTGAATAACCTCAATCTTTGTTGGATCCACTTGTATGCCTTGTACAGATATATGATGACCAAGGACTATTCCTTCTTCCATCATAATAAAACACTTCTCATTGTTTAGAGACAAGTTGTAGTCTTCACACTGTTGCAAAAATTTCTTCAAATTACCTAATTCTTGATCAAATTCAGAGCCATAAGTTGTAAAGTCATCCATGTAAATTTCCATAATATCTTGAGAAATATCAGAAAAAATACTGATCACCGCTCTTTGAAAAGTGGTTGGAGCATTACACAACCCAAAAGGAAGAACAGAATATGCATAAGTGCCCCATGGGCAAGTAAATGTTGTTTTCTCCTGATCCTCAGGAGCTATTTGTATCTAATTATAGCCACTAAATCCATCCAGGAATGAAAAATATCTCTTACTAGCAAGAGAATCCAATACCTGATCCACAAATGGCAGTGGAAAATGATCCTTCCTTGTGGCTAAGTTCAAGGCTCTATAATCAACACATACTCTCCATTTGCCTCCCTTTTTAGGAACTGTCACCAAAGGTGATACCCATGACTGTCAGAGATAGGATAGATAAACCCAGCTTTCAACAATTTCTGCAATTCTTCTTTAACTATCTTCTTTAAGGCAGGGTTGACTCTTCTTTGAGGTTGTCTGAGGGGGCAACACTCATCCTTTATGTAAATGCGATGAGGACAAAATCTTGGATCAATTCCATTCATATCCTTGTAATTCCATGCAAAAGCATTTCTATGGAGTTTCAGCAAGTCTACTAGGCTATCCTTTTGAGTGTCTGCTATATTCTTATTGATGTTCAAATATTTATTCAATTCCACCTCTATCTTGATAGTAAGATCAATCTGATTTATATCAAAAAAATGAGAATAAGACAATTCCTATGGCAACAAGGTATGCAAGATATCAGTGGCTGCAGGAAAGTCCAAACCTGCAATATTCGGAACCAATTCCTGCAATTCTTGGTCTTCTATTAATTCATTTATCAGGACCTTATAAAGAATTGATTCTTCATCATATAACTGCATGAGTGGCACTCAATTAATCATCATGAGGTGATTAATAGAGTCAATTTCTTCATATTCCTCTCCCAAAATAGGCCAAACAGCCTACTGCTGCTCAAGCTAAGGTTGTGCTGGGGAATACAAGGCTAATGTTTTTGTGGAATTGCCATCTGAAATAGTCATGTCCCCTGATCTACACCCAATATATGCATCAGCTGTGGCAAGCCATGGTCTTCCCAAAATGACTGGATATCCCCCCAATGTTGCTTTTGGAGATAAAATCATAAAGTCTGCAGGATATTCCCAAGAATCTAGAATAACTACTATATCTTCTATGATACCATCAGGTCTTACTGCAGAGCCATCAACAAGTTGGAGAACTATGGGTGTAGCCCTTAAACTATCTATCTCCATATGTTTCATTACTTCCCTTGTCATTACATTAATGGCTGCCCCTAGATCAACTAAAACATGTTTTATTTGACTGCCATTAATGACTATACTCACAACAGGACTACCTGGATCAGAATACTTTGGAATAGCATTTTTTCCTAACATAATATCAGCCAATTGACCCATAACATGAATTCTTTGTGGATCTTTTTTCTTTCTTCCAGGATTCTTTAGGCATGCTTCTCTCAATGCCTTACCATATATAGGAACATCCTTTATTGCTTGCAACAATGGAATTTTAACACAAATGTGCTTCAGTTGATCAAGAATATCAAAGCTTTGTTGTTGTTCAATGGAAACTTCTTTGTCTTTCAGTCTATGAGGAAATGGTGGTAATATTTGATTCTGAGTTATTACATCTTTAGGATCAGAGATTGGTTGCTCTTCTTGTACCTTAGTAATAACTAGATGAAAGGGATTAGGTAGAGTTGTCCCAGATCGAAGGTGAATATCATCTAGTGATAAAGAATAGGCTGGGTATTGATTAGCATTAGCTAAATAAGCTTGTTGTTGTTGTTGAGATTTGATATTTGGATTAGGCAGCGGTTGAGTAGGCAGCTACGTTGGCTTGGGAGGCGCAGCTATAGTTGTAGGAGGAGGCATTAAAGCAGGAGGTTGTGGTTGCTAAGCAGGGGCTGATATCCAAAAGATTGGGATGACCATGATGGGTTTCCCCTCCATTGAGAGGTAGGTTGCCAATTCCCTTGAAACTGGTTCCCTGAACCCTGAGGTCGATACCAGTTTCCCTGTGGCTGTTGCCACTGGGGTATTTGACTAGCAAATTGATGTCCTTGGCCTTGTGATCCATACCAATGTGGATAGTTACCAAAATTTTGAGAAAACTGTGGTTGCCATTGGTTATTTGGTGCATAAGAATTACCACTATAACCAAAAAAGGAAAGTGGATCAGGTGGCATACCTTGTCTTTGAAAATTTGGTCTTCTTTGAGCAACATAGAAGACTTGTTCATCCTCACCTTGAATTGGTTTGAAATTAGGTACTTCAACATTTGCAACCATCTTACATCTGCAATCTTTCTTTTGTTGCTTACAATGAGGATAGAATTTTGCAAGAAATGCATCAACTTCCTCATGCTTCTTCTTAGCTGCCAATGTATCCAACTAAGTAGCCATATTGTTTATAATGTCCTCCTTGAAATCTTTTAACAGATGGCTAAGTTCCAATCTAGAAACTCCAGTTCAAGATGATGATGATGGTGCCCCTGGCTTAAATCTCCTATTCTTCTTAGAAGTAGATCTAGAATACTTCTTGCAAATTTGTCCTATTTCAGCCCAAGTAGATTGTGTAATGTCACCTCCTCCCAAGAGATCTAAGGAATCGGTGCATTCATCACTGATACCCCTCAAGAATATCAATTTGAGGGAATCTTCATTCAGAGTACTATGCTTGGACTTCTTGACACTAAACAAAAACCTTTCCAGATAATCCTCAAGGCTCTCATCTTCAATTTGTGTCATTCTAAAGATGTCATCCCCATGACGATTAGTGCCTATACAATAATCTTTGTAATTTGCAAGAAACAACTATTTCATCTCATCCCATGTGTTAATTGTGCTACTACCCAAGCTCATAAACCATCTCAAGGATGACTCCTTCAAAGTGACTGGAAAATTTTTGAGTCTATGGGCATCTATAGTATAGTCAAAACTGCTACAGAGAACATCAAACTCAAATAGAAATGTATCCGGATCCTCTGTCACCAACCCATAAAATTTAGGAAGTAAAGATGCTAGAATGTTCTTGAGGTTAGCATTATCATGCTAGTCAGAGATGGGAAACTCAAATGTTGGACCAGGTGGTGGTGGTGGATTATTCCCAATAAGAGGTGGGCTCCCTTGCATTGGACTTGTGGGGGTTGTTACTATAGGAAATTCTTCTTCTTGTGGACCAAAGAGGAACTGAAGACTACCTTCTGGAAATTCAGACTCAGGGTGATTCAAATTCTATGGGACTTGACACAGTTCAGAAAAAGGGTTTATATTTGGAAAATTATCTTCTACATGAGTAGTATGAGTGGGCAGAAATCTACCTCTAGCATCTCTTCTTCTATTATGCATGCAGATTCATGAAATTTCAAACAATTAACTAGAAACTAAAATAATCATAAAAGGTTCTTAGCTTGACACCATCCTCGGCAACGGTGCCAAAAATGTCCACCCCAACTATAATGATAATAATAATACCTCTAATTGAAATCTCAATCCGAAGTTTGGACATTCATATGGGAGAGTTTACTATTTTCATGGCTGGTGTTCATTTAGTTATCAATCCAAGAACGTAAAACTTGAAATGGGTCTGCAATATATATGCACTAAGCTCCTTAAATGATTATTCTGCATTATTGTAGTAACTAACATTATGCAGAAAGGAAAGGCGGGAATGGAAATCACAAAAGGCTACATGAAAGATTCACAAAACACTGCTGAAATGATCTAATGAAAATAACCGAAATCGCACCGTTCTGTCTTGGCTGCAGGAACAATCAACGAATCTATTTCCAGTGGCTGCAGGAACAATCCAGTCATGAACTTCTACTGCAACTAAGTAAAAACTAACTTCAATGATCATAAACATAGGATCACTCACTAAGTGGGCCCCCTTGGATGAGTGATATCAAACTCCCAGCAAAGTACTATTAACAGATCAAAACAACATATTCTTATTCATTTTTTCCTGAAAATGATTACATATTCTAAAAGAGAAAATTTAGAATGCTTGTCAAAACTCTACTCAATTCCTTTCCATCTTGTCTAACTCTAAGAAAGAAGGAAGAGCTTATTATAAAGAAAAGATAAACTACAATGGACAACTCAAGTTACACCCAGAAGAAGAGGCGGATAATTGTTAGATGAAGGAGAAAACTGAGAGCTTGGCTGCAGGAACCGTGGATCTGAAACCAAACCACAGTATTTGCATGCCAAAGTGATATTTTGTGAATTCAATATGCACTAGAGTTAAACTCCCATGGTGAAGTATAATTTCTTTGATTATGCCATACATTGCACTTTCTTGAATCCCCTTCAGTTTGACCTCCAGTTATCTGAACGTGATTCTCCAGTCCTTAGGCGTGAAAGAAAATCATCCACCGCAACATCAATTATTATCTACACTAAAACAAAAACAACATACAAGGACATGCATATGTATCTTACTCAATTAATGCATTCATTAACTCACATATGACATTATCCTAAATAATCCGCATATCATAGGGACAAATCATTTGGCTGCAGGAATAAATTGGCATGGTTGCAGGAATTAACCGACAAAGTTCAAACATGATTTCTTAAGTTCAGTTTTAAAACATGGATTACATATAGTCAATTCACAATACTTTACTATCACAATGCAACCTAAAAGATACCAAAAAACCTAAGAGTCATGATAAAAAACATGTCAAAGCATCGACTTATCAATGAGTATTTTTGCTTCATCTTCCCTTCATGGTTGGGGAGACTTTTTGGATACACCTTTGGTTTTGTTTTTTCCTAAGGGGAGGAACGTGGTTCGATGTTCATGGAGCAGTTTCTTCATTCATCTTCGAGCTTCTATCATTGGTGCAGATCCCAGATTGAGGGGGGGCTACCTAGCTTCTCTTCTTCTTCTCTCATATGGGGGGGACTTTTTCCTCACATGGGGTTTTGTCCTTCACATACTTCTATGAGAGTTCTTTGTATCTAGTTCTTTGTATCTAGTGTAAATAAATATTCATCTTGGATATTATTACACCTTACTTAATTTTACTTAGGAAATGCATTTCATAGTAGTTTGGGTATGAGACACTTGGGTGTTTGTGCCACATTGGGGTAATATGTGTAGGAGAATTTCCACCTTTTATGGTGTGATCTTGTTGTTACACTCCACATTCAGTGGGTGATCCACCTCATGTGAACTATTATATTGTTTCTCCTACCTACCCACACCTATTTTCTACATACCCTTGTTTCTTATTGAGCCACATGTCATGTTTGTGTGCTCACATATCCATATAGCCTTGCCTAAGCAGTCTTATATTCATTGTATGTAACGATTGATGATCCAGTTGATCAGTATTTTCATCTTGATAGAATACAGTTTATTCCTATCATTATTTTGTCTCTCCATTGTATTTTTCATTGAGCTCTAGATCTTGGAAAAATCTCACAATATATATATATACTTATACATATGCGTGTGTATACTTACACATATTTTCTTAAATAAAGTCTATATTAAGAATAACTTTCCCCTAGTCAATAATAGAAGTTAATTATTTCTATCATATTGACTATAAACAAATGGGGGTAATTCTTTTCAAATTTTAAAAAGAATTTCCCCCTCATTTAATTTATATTATTATTTTAATGAAACCTAACTAGGGTTGTTTATTCTTTTATACTAACCATCTTTTCTTTTTTTATATTTTATTTTCTATCAAGCTAATCCTAACCCAAAATTGGGTTAGGACTACTTGTTCTTCATTTTTTTTTTTTTGTGGGTGTGTAGAGGTGTGGCTGAGCCAAGGCATATGGTAGAGGGCTGAAGGGTCTCATGGAGGGCCGAAGGAAAGGGCGGCGTTTTGAAGGGAAGCCACAGGGATTTGAAGGGGAGGCGGCCGCTGTGGCCTCCCCATAGGACGGTCATGGTCGTGCCTGTGGGTCGCGACCCACAACGCGGCCACAGGCGCCCTATTGGTCATGGCCCATAGTGGCGGCCGAGACCGCCACTATGAGTCGCGACCCACAGTGTCATCGGCACCGGGACTGCCCTTGGTCCCAAAGGAAATATGCAAGGTTTCAACAATGTGTAATATATATATATATATATATATATATAAATATAAATATAATAAGCTCATTAAAGTATGTTTTAATATATATATATATATATATATATATATATATATATATATATATATATATATATATATATATACACCTAAGTTTTAACAGTAAGCACTATAATATATATTTTAAGGTATATATATATATATTTGTATATATATGTTAATATATATACATGAGTATTTTTTTTTTAACAACAAAATGTTCTCAGGATTTAAATATTGTATGATCAGAATACTTAGAATAAAAAAAACATTTCCTTTATTTTCAGATTTCTCATAGTTTATTGAATCTATGTATTTTAACTTTAATGCAGAAAATGTGTTATTCATTTTGTTTTAGGATAAATACAACAGTTTAGATGTAGGTTTTCAAACATTATATATATATATATATATATATATATTTCTTGTTTTAAATCTGTTTCTTTTCAAGTTTAACAGTAGGATCTTCTTCAATAACAGAATAGAATAGCTTTTGTATTCTTTAAATAACATATAGTTTCCTTTTCGCTTTAAGTCAACTATAAATAGATTTACAATATTTCCTAACTTTTTTCTCTACACATGCATTTTTAGAATAGGAAAAATATGACAGTGATATTTTTATTAATAGCTACAACTAACTATTTAAAAAAAATCTATTTAATCCATAAACAACAAGATATGATGCAATATTAACATTCACTCTAAATATCTATTTAATATTTTTTTCCTTTGTGTTTTGAACTTAAGAAAATATATCCTTTTTATTTACAAGTGACTACTCTACTAACATTTAGATTTGCATTTCTTTTTCAATAGCAATAAGTGTTGGCATATGTACAGAAGTTTGATGACATGATGATATTGTATGTTGTCATTGATGTCAATATGCTGAAGTATGAACCGATATATTGAAGTATGCAAATTGGAAAGAGAACATGTATGATGATGTGAACTGGTATATGTGAAAAAGTGAACCGGTATGTTGGAATGTGAACCAGTATATGGGAATTTTTATATCGAAGTTTCATTTGGTATAACTACCTATTGGTAGTCTTAGCTTCAGGGTTTCAGGTTGATGCAATTTTAAGTCTGTGTGATTTGACCGATGACATTTTGTGATGGGTTAGCATTGAAATGAAGATCAGATCATGTTGCCACGTCAACCTTGTGTGTGTGAAGGATTTCCTTGAGGATCTTGCATGAAGAAGATTGATCCTATCTACCTCAGGAATGTGCAAAGTTTCAGTAAACGGTGGAGAGCGTGTGATGGGTTATCAGACTCCAGAAGTGGCATAGAACGAACAATGGAGAACATCTTGAGATTTGTTCAAGACTATTTTATTCAATGCAATGTGTTTGAATGGTCAGGATTGGACCGACTGTATTGATAACCTAAATGTTTAGGGTTTAGGGTTTATGCTACCAACCTATCTATTTCCTATAAGGTTGATGATGATTTTCATTGTGAAGTTGTTGGCAAATGTTATGTGTGTATCCAAGTGAAGAGATACTTGATTCTTGCCAGATCGAGGAAGTGTGTTGATACCTGCAGAGTGTAATTGCAGAAGCAAAGGAGCTAAAGTGGATCTGCCTTGGCATTGAGTGTTGTTATCAGATCAGTGTATTACCTATTGACTTCTAACCATTTCAGTAGTTGAAAAATCCCTTAACTGGGTAGCTTTAACAGGCTTTGTGTAAATACTTTAACAGGGTGACTCAATTCAATGAGTTCTTCAAATCCTCTTGCGAGGTAACCTTTAACAGGGTTCTAACCTTTAACCAGGTATTTATCCATCCCTTAACCGGGTGATCCCTAGCAGGATCGGTTCCTAGTAGAACCTATTGTAAATTCCTTAACCAGAATAGGCTCCTAACAGAGAAGACTTTAGAAGAGTTCAAAGAACAACTTGTGGGTATTCATCCCCACTATGGTTTTTCCCAGTTGGGTATCCACATGAAAAATTTGTGTGTCATGTGTGATGCCTTTTCATGTGATGATTAGTATTCTCTATTAAATGCATGTTGATCCAGTGGTCTTTATATTTCTAATGTATTACTTGTTTATGCATATGGGTGAAGTGGAAAGGAGATATTAGGTGTGGTGAAGATCTAAGTGTTACTGGTTTATGTCTTTCATAGTCATTCTGTGTTTTACCGATAGTACCCTGTTTTAGATCGGTGATACTGTTTACTAGTTAGTTTAGTTTTTGCAGTTAAAGTGGTTTAAGGAAGTTTTTGTCTATACTGATTCACCCCCCCTCTCAGTATCTATTGAGTACTTTCTATTCATCATTATTCATCAATAAGAACAAACTATAAATTTCATGCTTTATCTTTTTTTAGAAACATATCATTAAAGAAATAACTTCAACCATGCATTCTTCACTTTGCAAGAATATATACTTCAAATAAAAATAAATCTTTATTACATGGTAAAACTAATCTAATAGTTACTTTTTATGGTGAAAATGGAAACAACAATATTGAAAGGCTAAATGAATTCAACCACAAAACCCTAGCCTAACAACAACAAAGATCCCCCATAACATATGAAGATTACCTAAGACAATGCAAATTAAATGAAATAACAAAGATTATACCATCACATGTCCAATAGGGTTTGAATCTCCATTCTTCCTATCTCCATTGATCTTGCTTGATATATTTGCTCTCAAATTTTATGTGTGCACAAGAGCTCAACAAAGAATGAAAATGTGGTTGCAAGTAGGCTTGATTGCATATGAAAGTTTGAATGCTATAGTTGTCGGGTTGATTAGCTGATTAGAATGATTAGGATAGAAATGATTAGCTTATTAGGTGATTAGGGTTGATAATGAAGGAAGTATCGCCTTATATAGAAGAAACCATAAGAAATGGAGGGATAAGATTAAGGTGTAAAAGATAAATGGTCGGCTATGATTAGAGGGTAGGTAGAAGAAATAAGAAAATAATAAGAGGGTAGGTAGTGTAGGAATTAAGAAATGAATGACATATGTCATGGGTAGAAAAGGTTAATGAATTAATAAAGTAAATAAAGATTTATTTAATTAATAGAAGAAGTGGGGTTAATTAAATAAATAAGATATTTATTTAATTTAGAAAAAGGATAATTTAAATAAATAAATGTATTTATTTAAATTAGAAATAAGGCTAGAAGAGGATAAATGAATTAATTAAATAAATAAATATTTATTTAATTAATAGAAGAATTAGGCTAAAGATATTTATTTACTTAGGAAAATTTTAGGTGTCTACATTTTGCCCCTCTTTGAGACAATGTAGCTTGTCGCGTTGTTTCAAAGAAGATAATATGAACTGATACAAAGTTGCCCCAAGATGGGAATGATATGCCCCCTCAAGAGATTGGATGAAAATGTCTAGAAAGATCACAAACAATCTCTCGATAAGAAAGAAAGGATAGAATGGACTGACCAGATAGAGTGACAGAGTCACGGGGTAAAGAAGACTGACCCGGGAGACTAGGGCTAGGGTAGTCTATAAAATAGACCACGAGAGGAATACATCTTCATTGTCATCCATGCATCCAAGAGATCAGAGTGTAGAGAGAGAATAGAGCAGTAGAAGTCAGCAGCGATGGCATTGGTTCACAGATTTGATCGTGTTCGCTAATTTCAGAGGCCAGCAGATGCAGG
The DNA here is from genome assembly GCF_030272615.1 of Cryptomeria japonica. NCBI lineage: Eukaryota > Viridiplantae > Streptophyta > Pinopsida > Cupressales > Cupressaceae > Cryptomeria > Cryptomeria japonica. Next base: position 357,983,921 of record NC_081413.1, read on the forward strand.
AGAGTTGGTAAGTACCGCAAAACCTCCTTGTACTTTGTCACAATAAATGTTGTCATTAATGCATTTTAGGTAGAGAAATAAATGCATTTTAGAATATGTTAAGTGGGGTCAAAAAACATTAAGGCACATCTATGATGGTGCCAAGCGCGTCTGGGTTGGCTAGGCATGTCTGTGTTTGTGACAGGCGCGTCTATGAATAGAATAACATCTACGTCAGGTATGAGCGCGTCTATGTTGTGCAGGCGCATTTGTGCTATGTGGGTGCGTCTGTGTAGAGCATAGGCACGTTTGTGTATTTTAGGTGAGTTTGTGCAGAGCAGGCACGTATGTGCAATATGTAAGCATGTTTATGTCTTAAATGTGTCTTTATGTCTTCTAGGTTGAATCGACAGTTCTGTGATGAACATACAATGTCGATTGGATAAGCTGCTGAGAGGATTCACTCAAGAAGGTCCTCTAGGGAAGACTAGAATAGCAGATAGGGATAGGATTGACAATTCTGTGATAGAACATAGGTTGCCAATCAGGAAACTACTCAAGAGGATACACTCAAGAAAAAGCCCTAGGATAGGATAGGATAGGTCAAGGTACTTTGTGATGAACAAGGAGTACCAAGACATAATACTTTGTGATGAATAGGGAGTACTAAAAAGAGCAGCACTTTGTGATGAACAGGGAGTGCAAAAGTGAGCAACACTTTGTGATGAACAGGGAGTGCAAACACATAGTACTTTGTGATGAACAGGGAGTACCACTAGGATAAAAAGAAACACTTTGTGATGAACTGTGAGTGTTACTAGGATAGACAGTAACACTTTGTGATTAATAGTGAGTGTTATTAGGATAGAGTATCATAAGCACTTAGGATAATAAGTAGCATTTTGTGATTAATAGGGAATGCCACTTTGACTGACACAACTAATTTGCTTGACTGTAGGAGTACCTACCTATGCTGGAGTCACAAGAGAGATTCCCATCAAATCAGAGCTTACGACCGGAGCTAAAATTTGAGGATAGAGCAGCTATTGAGGTTATTGGCTTGCGACATATTTTGTATGTGCCTGAGTTTCGAGCGAACATGGGGTTGTTGACTACATTAGCTGAGAGATGGCACTTAGAGACTTGCACTTTCCATTTTCTGATGGGTGAGATGACACTCACCTTAGATGATGTTTATAGGATATTTATGATACCGATCAATGGGGATTTGATACCCTACGATCGAGACAAAGATAGGGATGCACCGAGATGAGTGTTTCAAGATCTGGGACTGGAGATGAGGGATGGACACGTGGCATGGGACACAATGACATGGATAGGATTGGCACTACCAGTAGTATTGGCAGGAGTGATCAGTGGGTTCCTATGTCCGGACAGGGCTACACGAGGACTGGTTGTGGGTTGGGGTAGCACAGTGAAGACACTGGTGACACATCATACCAGATTTGCCTGGGGACCATGTCTACTAGTGCATTTGTATTATGAGCTTCATCAGTTTGTATACCATGGATCAGTAGGACTGGGCTGCAGAGTGACATTGTTGCAGGTATGGGCTTATGAGCATCTGCCAGTTACCCAACTGATTCATTTCAAAGGCAAGGGCCATGGGCACAGTTTTGTTCATTTGTATGATATGATTACATCGTAGCCGCGGATTGGGAGATTAGAGTACTGGCACTGGGTCATTGATGAGATTGACACTATGGTATGGAGACCATACTGAGAGTGCAAGGAGTGGGAGGATGATGCAGTGGAGCTGCCATATACATTCAAGAGAAGATATCTAATTGGGGGGATGCCCTATGTGCTAGAGAGGTAGTTGGTGGATAGAGTGGGCTGGCAGTTCGGCAGAATTCAATGGATGCCATGGGGTTCTGGGATGTATGCTCGGATAGTGAGGGATCAAGCCCACTTCGGGCCATTATTATCATATGATCAGGCAATGATGTAGCTAGTAGAGATGATTCCCTTGCCTTGGGATATGTGGCCAGAGATAGAGGATGCAGGGATGGATGTAGAGTATACTGCATATTGGGCTGAGCATCTGTTTCCATAGTTCATGGATCCTGGGGAGCAGATAGATGGAGATGGCATGGGTGATGAGGATGATGATGGAGATGGCAGAGGTAGAGGCTGACAGAGGAGGTGGGGTGTGATAGGAGAGAGGAGAGTGGCTCCATGAAGAGAGGGTGGAGAGGATAGACAAGTTCGCATGGTGAGAGGCAGAGGTGGATTGTCGTTACAGATGCTAGCAGCACAGGGTCCAGATAGGCATAGGGACAGGGACAGGGGCAGAGGCAGCCACAGGGTGAGGGGGAGAGGAGGAGGATGAGCTATTGGCTTTGAGGGAGATCTGCCAGGGATAGGTAGATGAGATCCAAGATCTCAAGTGGGAGAGGGATAGGCTCAGGAGATAGCTAAGGGACACTGAGTGGGAGAGAGATCAGGCTATCTAGCATTACACTGAGGTTGAGACAACACTAAGGGCAGGGAGGTAGGCGGCAGAGGACATAGTTGATAGATATGCCTATGTTCTATGAGCCGGGGAGGAGATAGGCTACTAGAGAGACCTATACTATGGAGTGGTACCACTAGAGCAGCGGGCTAGGAGCTTATGTAGACCATCGCAGACAATGACAACCACTGGAGGGAGGGACAGGAGATAGGCATCGAGCGGTGGGGTCATGGGTCCTCCACCACCACTAGATAGAGAGGACAGGAGAGATGATCTTTGGGTGGGTCCTTCCAGGGCTCAGACTCCATTGAAGCCAGGTGGCTCCGAGGGAGGGAGTTCATCATAGCCTATAGGGCTCCCTATGTATCAGTTTTGTACCATTTTGTATTATGACACCTTCGGGTGATTTTGTAGCCATATTATTTTAACATCATTGTATCATGACACTTATGATTATATATATATATGAGATTCATCCTTGCAGCAGCTATATGCATGTGTACCTATGTGATGAGATGTTTCATGATGTATGTTTCTATGTGATGCTTATGATATGGATGCAAATATGTACATGATGCAATGCAATATTTTTGTTCTTTTATGTGTTATATGTTATTCCAATGTGAATGTATGAAATGCAGATAAATATGATGAGGATGTAAAATGTACTAACATGTGTTGTGTGCAGGATGTGATGCAATTGTGATATCTATATGTATGTATGAAATGCTTATATGTGGTAATGTAGGTGCAAAACTACATGAGATGCAAATATTTTTGGCATGTCATTATACTCAGTCATGTGATAGCGGACTACACGGATTTGAGAAGGATGATGGAAGTCAATAAAGAAATGGGGATGGAAGATAGAAGATATGAAAGTGAAAGAGATTCTTGTGCATTATCATCATTGAGCTTTATTATGGCAAAATAGGTTATGACAATCGAGGCATATGTTTGACCCAGAAAGTCATTGTACCTGTTTGCATGGAGATAAGACAGTTGCAAACAAGGATGCCCCAGTTCATACTAGACTCACAGTGTCCTCATATCCTTGGACAAGTCATAGCATTACTAAGAGACAATCCACAAACAGCAAATAAAAATAGGTGACGATACCCCATCCTCGCCTTTCTAGTAAAGGACATCTTGGAGATAGAATCTCTAGTTAGAGACATCCCAGAAAAGCTAAAAGACATGTCACCAGAAAGATAAAATCAAAAGAAAACCAAGACTCGACACGTACATCCACTGTAGTCCTCAAGTTTAGTGTCTCTTGTCACTTGTATAAGTCTTATTTGATTGTGGTCACAATATTTACTTTCACAGAAAAGATAGATAGCACTGAACCATAATGTTGTCTGAGTTTATTGAAAGATTTAATTTGTTGAAGCCCATTATTGCTGCTGTGTCTCATCATAAACTGACTGAATCTATGAAACTGTTACTTTATTGTGGAGAAGACAGGACTTTATTGTAGATTGTGCGATGCAAATGTTGCTTTATTGCGGATTGTGCATGGATAGACCGAAAAAAAAAAGTGGAAGAAATTATACTTCTCGAAACATGTGATGCTCTTAGTTCCACACCCATCACTAGACGTAGGATTAACCTTAGCCATAGATAGGAGCTGATTTATTATGGATAGAAAGGGGTGAAAAGGAATGTTTATTATGGATGGTTAACCAATCTTAGGTAGATCAATGATAAGCCATGATGGGAATGGGTATGTTTATTATGGATGGATAGGTTGGGAGTGTGTGCAAAGTGAAAGGATGAGATGGAATCCTAAAGGAGGGAGGAGCAATGTCACTACACATGGCGTTGATAACCCAGTTTTCACCATGGTACTTGCCCAGGGCGCCATCGAAGTAGTTTTCACCATTGGACGAAAATGTTTTTCTATTTTTTCAAATTTTTTTGTGTCACAAGGCACCTGTTTGCCAGGTTTTCACCAAGTAATGATTTTTTTATGTTTATGATTTTTTTGTATTTTTGAATTTTTTTGATTTATTTGTATTTTTGAATTGGGATACTCTGAAGAGCTATGTGTAAAACCTACGAAGGTGCATGTTGTTAATAGGATCCTCCAAAGGTTCACCCTCTATGGTTGAGACCTGATATGCACCTGATCCATATGCTGCTGTGATGATGTAAGGACCAAGCCAGTTTGGTTTGAACTTGCCCTTCTTCTCTCTGTCTCGCTGATTTTTAGGATTTTCTCTGAGAACTAAGTCACCCACCTCAAATGTGTGAGGCTTTACCTTGTTATTATAACTATGAAATTCCTTGACTAAATGATATGTAGCTCAATCGACTATCTTCCTTGATAAAGGAACTGAGATAGAATTACTAATGTGTGGACTACACAGGCCCATATGCGTGTCACCTAAAGAAGTCTGGGCATCCCTGACAACAAAGTCCCATGAGGAAGCTCCATTAAAGGTCCATGATGTATCACCAAAAGGGAAAAGATGTGTGGAACAAGTGGATGATTTATGAAGGCTTATTATTGCAAAAAGAAGTGAAAGTAGGATAGCATGATGGAGACTTAGGATCAACAAGTATATCTTTTGACTTGAAATTTTAGAACTTTTGCCCCCAGTTATTTTGATATTAGGGGAGATCATCTCTTTCTCTTTTTCTTTGATAGGATCTTTATCCTTGACTTTGATTTTTGCAGAGTCCAATAGCTTTTGATTTTGATTTGGACTGAAGGACTTTTCTTTATTTTTGACTTTTAGATTTTTCTTTTCATATCTTGATTTTTGATCCCCAATTAGTAAGGGCTTTTCTGATTCTTGTTGATTTGTGTCTAGGAGCGGAGTGGAAATGGAATGAGTGGATGATATGGTAAAGGTATGTGAGTTCTCAAGAGGGCTGGCAATACGCTCAATAGATTCTTTGTTGGAACCACTCTTAGGACTATTGATATCAAGAGTTGCTTGCACCACTAGAGGAGATTTGCATTCAGACTTAGTAGCCACAACACTAGGTGGTTCACACCCAATTCCTTGGTCTTGCATATTGCTTGTAAATTGTTCTTGTTGACTAAATACCTTAGGAGATAGTGGGAGTTGATCAACATGAAAGATATTGTAATGCCCCACCAGGAACTCTAAAGGAAAAACAACTCAACTAGGCAACTAAAGGGTGAAATAATTTTTTTTTAAAGAATAAGTGCACAAACTATAACCATTGCATGTTTAATAACACAACGGAAGTCTAACATATGATTTCCTAAGGGGTACCAATGAAGATTAATTCGTAGATTACATTAACACCACAGTTAATCCAATTGTCCATTTACTTAGATAAATTAAATGCTTAAGTTCAAAACTACACCTACATCTAAATCTTCATAATGAAAGAAATCAAAGTATTCCAATGCATTTATTTATCCATATTTCATTTATACATAAGATAAAAGCAACTAAATCAACATACATTCCACTGAAATAATATTACAATATCCACAACTACATGGCTTCCAATGATGCCACAAATTACAAAGTTACAATATCAAGGTTACATAAAAGTCTGATACAATGACCATAAGGTATCAACTGAACAATGATCTCGAACAAGAGCTGGTACATGAACCACGAACCAAGAAATACCAGTGAAGCCTTTCCTTGCCTGAAGATACAATCTAGAACATCCAATGGGAAGTGGCACTACCACCCGACCATGTGATCTCGAAATGGAACCACCCCACCGTACTAGGAGATAGTAGAAAACCCTCAAGCAAGCAAAGTAAGGCAAGTACGAAAGGACAACAAGACTTCACAAACATCCATGTAACTTAACTCACAAAACACTAGTGACTCTAAGGAGAGAGTGTCATCGCATGTCTTACGGTGGATACCATGGTACAACCTCCATAGGTCCCGACCCCCATCTTGGGTTTCTCCTGGTAACCTCTCCCGAGCCTCCGGTTCCAACTAAGTCTCATGCACACCCTACCAATCCTTTCGTGAAGACAAGGTGGTAATTTTGCCATTCCAGGGCTTCTCGTAACATTATGAGCCCTGTACAAGAACTACACCTATGCACGAGGTACATTATCTTAATTAATATTTATTCTACCCACCCCCTAATCAATTATTAGGTTATCACTTTTTAACTAACTTTCAACAGGTTATCCTGTCATCCACTTCGGGCACGGCCCCCGCTCGAAAGTCATTCTCTCTCATAGGACACTAACAGAAAAGGTCTCTCTACGAGAACTCTATGACGAAACAAACAACCATAACTAATCTTGACAAACCACAGGTGAAGGATACACAATCACTAACCCAAGATTGACCATTTGGATAAAACACACAATGGTTCACATCAACCAGATTATACAACAACACCTGACCAAGGAGAAATAATAACATAGGACACAATGACAATTCAACTAGAATTGCAATGAAATTAAGCTTGACTGCAAACACCATTTACACAAGATCCTAATACAAGCAATCTTTTCTTAAAACAGCCAAAAGCATAAATAACTTGCAATTTAAGAATTTCCAGATTATAAGAATTTACAACTATTTTAATACAAAGAAATCAAACTTGTCATTTGTCCAATAAAGTTAAATAAATCCACATATGAATTAATCTCCTAATGTGTTTACAAACATAAATATGGAATCTTAAATTATAAGCTTTTCCCAAATTAACTAAATTCTGAATTTAATTATATATATAAACAAAAATAATTCTTCAACTACCAAATTTTCACATTTATATTTTACAAAGAACTAATTTTAATCCATAACAAAAGAAATTACTTTAAATTAAAATAAGCTAAAAATAAAACAAATATATATATATATATATATATATTTATATATATATATATATATATATATTAATATATATATATATATACATATATATATTTAAACAATCTTATTATTTTATTTTTTTTATTTTTAAAACTAAATTAAAATATAAAAAAATAAACAAAATTAAAATTTAATTATTAAACCCACATTTGCTACCCTAAGGGAGCGGTGCTACCATATGGCAGCCAACGCTACCAATGGTAGCGCTACTGCCACAGGTAGCAGCCGCTACCCTTGGGTAACACTGCTTGCTCTATGATAGCAGCTACTACCTTTGGGTAGCCTTGCTGCCCTAAGGCAGCAGCCGCTACCGTTAGGTAGCTGCTGCGTGGGTAGAGGCTATGCCTCCCCACAATTTTTTTAATTTTTTTTTTTAATTTAATTTTGTTTTTAAAACATAAAAAAATAAATTCCAGTTTTATTAAAAACCCTACGATAGCATTAACAAAAAAAATAAATACCCAATTCAATAAAATTCTTTCACAAAATTTTATTCCAAATTTTTTAAAAATAAAATTAGATATTCCAATAAATTTAATTCACAATTAAATTTATTTCTAAGTGATCAACAATTTTCACAGAGATACCATTATCTGAAAAAACTATTAGAACAAATCAAACAAGAGGGATAATTTCTCAGGTAAATACCCTTTCTCACAAATCTTGCAATTTCCATGCATCATAAAATCTTGACAAATTTTCTATAATAATTTTCCTAATTTTCTCAAAATTAATTTCTTCCCATAAACTAGAAATAATCATCAGGCATGAATTTTAAATCAAAACCTGAATTAACCAGAAGAGGGTTTTGGAATTGACAATAATTTACACACACATCATTCAGAGAAAAATAGAAATATTTTCTAATAACCCAAAATCAAAGAAGCCACCCAACCTGATATAGCTTTCCTGGAAGAAATCTGTAGAAGAGCCCTAATCTTTCCAATAAGCTTCCAATAAATTTCTTCACCTAAATTCCTAACCTGTTTCCTGTGTGTCCTAAAATAATTACGTATTCCTCTTTTTAAACTAAAATTCTAGGTTCAATAGCTTTTTTCTCAAAAACCTAAATTTAGAATAAAAGTAATTTTATTTTCTTTTCTAATTTTATAACAAAAGATAAGCTAACATGCAATAATTAAAAATCATTATTCTTTCTTTTCTTTTCTCATGCAAATTAATTAATTTTCTAAATAAAGAATTAAAGCAATACTTTAATTCTAATTAATTCTTTTATTCATTTATTTATTTATTCTTTTACTCTTTTATTTATTTATAATTCTAGGAAATAATAAATACAATTAATTTAATTTTTTTTTCCACAAAAACTTTAATAAAAATATATTTCTAATATCATGCAGCTTGGAACTTAATTTAATAATTTATTTTAATTAACTAAATTTATAATTTCAATGCATAAACAATTCAACTATGAGATAATACCATAAATTTCATTAACTAATTAAAACCACTAAACACACAACTAAGCAAATCAAAGCAAAGACTCATAAGAAGATCAAAATGACAAAAATACGAAGGTTGAACAAACTGACAGAATGACCAACTGACGACACTCACACGAGTGTAACTGAAATAAAATAGGGTCAACTACTATCTCCTCCACTTCCATTGGAAAATATAAGGCATGGTCAGACCTGTGAAGTCAGGTGCAGATGATACCCCGTACCTACCCGGTACTTGTACCTGCAATATCTTGCATCACCGAAACACACATGCATATATACAATATAGAAGACACGACATACACACCGATGAAAGAGAATCATGACGTTCCCTGTCTCACCGAAATGAGTGAAGGAAAATCGTCCCCTTGCATCCAATACACTCACAAACATGCAGCATATAATTCCACATTGCATAAATAAAGTAAAATGTCAGTACATAGCAATAGTCCATAAATTACCATAAATCACAAGTGCTAAAATACCGCAAACAAATTATGCATCTCATATCCAGATAAAGCATGAAATAATGTCATAAAAATCTGAATAACACATCATGGTAATGTATCCACTGGAAACAAACAATAATAAAGTATGAGTCTAAAGAGTTCAAATGAGTAGGGGTACTATAGATATACTCACCACATCCCATGTCTTTAACCTTGAATTTTTCTTTGATCTATATTTGTTTGGATGTAGAATCTTTCAATGATTCTAGATCCATATATGCTGATGAAGGAATAGCTTCTCGATTGATTGGGATTGTTATTTCGTTATTTCTGATCTAGGTTGCAGATTGTTGCAATATATGAATGGATTTGGATCCACTTTGACAGTCACTTCAACTCCATTATGTGGAAACTTGATACATCGATGATATGTAGATGGGACTATGCTCATCTCATGAATCCATGGACATCCTAGCAATATGTTGTATGTGAGATCCAAGTCTAGGACTTGACAAACCACATCCTTCGTAAATGGCCCAACCCTGAGATGTAAGGTGATTGTGCCTTTGGATGAACGCTCTTCATCATCATATGCCTTGATGGTAATTTTGTTTGTAGCATTCAAATTTTGTCTAAATATCCCAATTGTATTATTATGTTCAAAGTACATATATTGAGACCAGCTCCTCCATCTATCAAGACTCATTTTATTCAATGTTTGTGCAAGAAGGCTTCAATGTGTAAAGGTGCATTATGTGTTTGGCTCATGGAGGTATCATCAGCTTCTGTGAATGTAAGGGAGTGTGGAATGGAAAGGTATCCCACCATGGCTTGAAATTGGTCCACATTCAGATCAATGGGGATGGAAGTGTCTCTCAATTTTTTGTCAAGAATGGATTTATGTACGGGGGATATGCGTAAGAGCTCAAGGATTAAGATAAGCGTGGGTGTCTTCCCTAACTGTTCTACAAGGTCATACTCAGGTTTGGCTGATGAGGAAGCAATGGTTTTAGATGGAGCACCTTGCAAAGTGAATTTAACTCGATGAGTTGTAACATTACATTTAGAGGTAGATTCAGAAGAAGATCCAATTCCTTTTAGGACAATTTTAGGTCTTTGGGTAGAATTCTCAGGCATTTTGTCCTTGATGATAATGGTAGAGACATAATTATCCATCAAAATGTGATTGATAGTTGAATCATAGTTATAGGATGCTCTGGTATAGTTGGTCTGGTCATCAGTGGCTTTAGTTTTTCCCTTGTCATGTTTTGGGAATGGTTCTTTAAACGTTTTATATTCTTGATTGGATGAGTGTCCCTCGATCTCAATGTCACCTCTATCAATAAGATCTTGTATGATGTTCTTCAGTCAATGACAATTTCCTATTTTATGGCCTTTCTCTTATGAAATTCACAATACTCATCATCATTCCACCAATTTGGTTTAACCTTTGGCTCATATGGAGGTAAATCTGAAATTGTTATTATTTTGTTTGCCACTAGCTTCTTGAAAATTGATTCAAGTGGTTCTCCCAATGGGGTGTACTTCCTTCGTGATTTTGAATTTGTTTGAGTATTCACCTGATTGTTTGTAGAGCTTGATCTGGAAAAAATGATTTTGGGTTGTACTGTATTAGCATCCACAACATCATTGATTGTGTTCTTGTTTTTGTTCCCAAATCTTGGCTTGTCTTTTCCTTTATAGTACTCTTTGTTTTCTTTGAATATTTTGACGATGCCTTGCTAAATTAGGACCTTTTCTGTTGCTAAGCCTTGTTCAATCATGTCCTTGAAGGTGGACAAACAAGCTTTTCTTAGGTCATAACCAATGTCTTTGTTAACATTATGGGTGAACATCTCTACCATTTGTTTTTGTGGAATTTCACAAGAGCATCTCCTTGCTAGATTTCTCCATCTTTGTAAAAATGATGAAAAAAATTATCCATCCTTTTGTTTGGTGTTGCACAAAGTAGTGAATGATATGTCTGTCTCTATGTTGTATGAGAAATGTTGGATAAAAGCCTTTGCTAAATCATCCCATGACTTAATTCTAAGTGGGAGTTGGGAGAACCATTCCATAGCTTGATCACCTAAGCTCTGTGGGAATAATCTCATCAAATATGTCTTTTCCGTTGCTACCTTAATGCAAGCTATAAAAAACTGTCTTATATGTGCCTTAGGATCCCCTTTTCCTCTGTACTTATCAAACTTAGGTGTCACAAAATGTGTAGGAAATGGAGGCATTGGAATGCTTTTGTCAAATGGATAGGGACATATGTCTCTCATTGTGTAAGTTGGCTTTGGTGAATTTATGTCCTCCATTTTCTTTTGTAAGTCCTTGATTTGTTGTTCCAAATTGTTCTTAGGTGGAGACCGACTTCTTGGACCATACCCCATGCTTAAACCACCGAGTGGAGGAGGAGCATATTGCATATATGGATGGTATTGATCATACACATGTTCATATGGAGGAGGTCTATAGTGATGCTACGTATGGGGACCACTTGGTATAGAGTCATGATGAGGAATGGAATATCTGTTTTGTCCATGTATACCATACTCTACAAGCATGTCATGAGTTTGTTCTAATGTGTTGCCCCCAAATTTGACGCAGGGTTTCCTTGTGTCCAAATTTTGAACATGCCTTTGGATATCCAATTGCTTTGGTGGTTGGTCCTTAGCATTGGTATGTGATTAAGTATATTTTTCTGCATAAGACTTCCATAATGGTCTGCGAAGGTGAGTATCATATGCTTAACCATTTGTGTATGGGACCTCAGGTTTTTGAAACAAAGATGATGGTGATTCAGGCACAAGATGTGGTCCTCTATTGCCTCCACTATTAGGCCTCCTTTGATCCATGTTGAGGTGAGGTTGTTGCAAAGGTCGATTTTTCATTATTTGAGACATGTCAAAATCATGAGGGATCTTGGTTCCACTTTGTGCCATCACTTGTAAGAAATATTGTCTATCTCTCCTCATTATTTCCTCAACCAATCAATTAAAATGGGGATCCATAATGGAGTCTTCCACTTCTGTTGAATGTACTGAAATGTTGTCCATATTGTCATTGTGTGTATCATTGTTGTTTGTAGTGTCCATGTGCTCAACATTTGGAATTTTTCTATAGGCATCCATATCAAGTAATGTAGTATGATCAGAATTGAAAAAGATATCATTGTCATACTCATAGGAACTCATGTTTGCAGACTCTTGAGCCTCTTTAGTTTCTCTCCTAGATTTTTGGGAATGCGTTTCAACCATGAACTAGGTATTGACCAAGATGTGAGAGACTAGATGAAAATGGAAAGAGTATGGAAGACCAAGAGTTGGATGGAATGTAAATGAATCTGAGGTGTACTTGCAATGTCCAAAGTGTAAGACAAAGTATGTATGTAGTAGAGTAGGTGTATCTTCCAAAGAGATGATAGTTTCTCTTGATGAGGTAAGTTGACCTTGACTCTAAGTAAGACCAAATGAGACCCAAAGGTGATAGACCTTGATGAGGGACCACTTAGCAAAATTTTGTTGTATGTAGTGTGTTGACAAAGTAAGATGAGGACAAGCAAGTGACCTTTTGACTCAAGTTTAGACAAATGTGAATGTAATGTAAGGTGTAAAGAAATGATGGACTTTGTGAGACCCAAAGAGATAGCTTAGGAAGCTCAAGAATTCTGAAATTGATTGCTCTTATTTGTTGGACTGTAAATTTTTCCAATTTGTGAAGTTGTTTGTTGTGACCCAATCTGAATTTTTGACTGTTTTTCCGTGATAAGAGGACACACTACTTATCGAGTTGCCATTAGTTTTTGTATTCAAAGTCATACTATATATTCTAGTCGATTAGCACTACCAAATCATGCAGTCAGTATAAATAGAGAAGTTGGTATGCACAGTCTAGTCGGTTACAGAAGAAAGCCATCACAGAACGTAGTATTCACCGAGCTATCTACAAAGTATCTTTTTATGGCTACTGAGCAGTAAAGTTAACACACCGAGTTGATATTCACCGAGTGAAATGTGTTACCAGATACATTGAACCTGGACATGCATACAAAAACATCTTACAAGATCGAGGCACATCTAACCGTTATTACATTGGAAATTGCACTAGAAGATTGTGTATGATTACAAGGTCAATCTAACCAATAAAATATTTTGCTTAGTTATTCATTCGAGGAATCTTGTTTGTAAGATCAAAGCAATGAATTAGATCACCGTTTTAAGAGATCTATTTATACAACATGAGAAAAGAACAAGGTGTGTGCATGTATGTATGTAGGAAGACTGTTACAGAGACATAGAGGTCACCGAGAAGGTTTTCAGAGAACAGTCGAAGAATAGAGTAAACAGAAGGGTTTACCGAGTTACTATATGGGTTACTAAGGTATGCTATAAGCAAGGTAATCTTATTCTGAGCACATAGAATCTACTATAACATTTCAGATGTAAAGTTGCAGATGTTTTTAATGATTTTATTGTAATATTGTGAAGTTGAAAGAGAAACTTTTAATGGGGTAAAAGACTCTAACCAAGTCTATAAATTGTAAAGCCTCTAATGAGGTGCAGCATTCAGATTAATGTTGTAAAATCCTTTAGCAAAGTAGATCTAACAGATCTTGTTACTCCTAACAGGGTAAGCTATCAGAAATAGCTAAATGTAGCTCTAACCGAGCATTCTTTATTATTGCAGTAGTGAAGTTATGGGTGCCATCCCCACTGTAGTTTTTCTCTCTAACCAAGAGTTTCTGCGTAACCAAAATATATGTGTTATGGAGTGAATCATGTATGGTTGTTATCTATTTGTTTTAACTTTATTTTATGTTACTGCACTATTCTGTTTATGCATAACAGTAAGGTTAATATTGAAGAAATGTTTTGAAGTACTGATTCACCCCTCCCCTCTCAGTACATTAGCTTTCCATATTGGGCCTAACAATTGGTATCAGAGCTTCAATCTTGGAAAAGGGTTTAACTACCTAAAGAGAAAGATCTTATCAATAGAAGGCTATAAACAATCTCGGAGGATTGTCTATCTACAAGAAGAGATGGATCATGCAAATCAAGTGATTGCAAAGGCAACTGCAAAAATCTCTGAAAGTAAGAAGAAGATTATCTAATGACTTGCAGGATTCTCAAGAGTTAGTGGAATAAATTGAAACATCATCTAAGAATAGTATATCTAAAGAAACTGAAGAAATGATTGCAGTGTTGAAAGAAAAGAACAAAGCATTGGCTGATCAACTAAAAGCAATGAAAAGAGAACATGAACATTTCAGTACACAGATGACTGAAAATCTAGATGCATTGAGGATAGCAAAGGATAAAGCAAGAGATCTACAAAGAGAGAAACAACAACTTGAAGTCTTAGTATCTGATAAGAATGATGAAATCATAAGGTTAACTGGGATTCAACAAAATATGACAGATCAACTAGGTTATGCACATCATGAAGCAATTCTGAAGAATGATGAAAATCAAGCATTAAAACTTGGAGTATCAAGGTTGACTGGTGAACTTGAAACAGAGAAGAAATCCAAAGAAACATTGAAGAAGAGTTATGAAGCATCAAAGATGTTGGATGAGCAACTGAATACAAGAAGACCCAACAAAGATGTAGGACTCGGTTACAAAGGAAAAGAATCTACCGAGAAAGGAATTCATACTACCGAGAGAGGAGAATCATCAAAGCAAGCTGGAAAAAGGAATAACATCAAAAAGAAAAAGCCTATTTGTGACTACTATGGAAATCAAGGTCATACTGCCGACATATGCCAAATTAGAAAAGGTAAGCAATCAAATATCACTAAGTCTAATGGATATTGTTACAATTGCAATAAATATGGTCACACATCTAATCAATGTAGGACAAAGTCTTTTAACAACTATCAGAAGGCAAAATTCAAAGGGTTTTGTAGAAACTTCAATAGATATGGACATAGTACCGAGAGGTGCTAGCATAAGCAAAAGAACTCTATGTGGTCTGCACACTGAGCAAACACTAGAGGTTACCGAACTCACACAGATCCTTACCGACAATTTGCAGCAATACCATGGGATTACAATACAAGGATATGGTGCAAATGTTGTGGAAGATATGGACATATTAGTGCCAACTATTTTATAAGGTTTGGAATGAACAACCAAAGATCATGGAGAAATCCTGGTATGGCATGTTTTCATTGTCACAAATTTGGACATTTAGCTGGAGATTGCAGAGATCAACCTAGAAGAGACACTGAAGAGATAAAAGAAAAATTTAAGATGAGTTGGAAAAAGAAGGAAATCATGTCAGATGAAGAAAGCACCTTACCTACCGAGTTAGGTGCATCTATTCCAAATTAATTAGAAAAGGTATGAAGGGACTACATTCTCTAAAGGTTAAATCATAATAGTTCCTATTCTATTATGTACAAAATTCAAAATCTGCATAGTTAAGATTCAATTTGTAAGTTTGAAATTCTATCAAAAGTACTTTACAGGAAACCCTGTCAAGTCGGTGTATACAGGAAGGCTTGTCAAGTCGGTAAATGAAGGAAATTTGGTTACTCGGTTAAAACGAAAAAAAAAGGAGTAAATTGGTTAAAGGTGAACTGAGTGCATTTAATGTTTTGACCTAACTAGCATGGAGCCCGAAAAGACATTTTGAGTACTTAAAGGTATTTTCGCGGTCATTTTCATTCACCAAGTTTTCAAGAGAGCAAAGCAGAGCGAATCAAGGCGATCAAACTTCATTCAGAGCAAATTTCAAGGTATTTACATCAAATCTCATCACACTGTTAAGCTAGTTTCCGATCTTGTCAAATTGTTATTATCTACCGAGTGTGAAGCGTCAGTCGTTTGTAAACCTTCAAACCCTAAGGATAGTTTGCTAAGCTTTTACCTGAGATCTACAATGGCGCCCAAGATCCAAGATCTTGTAGTTGTCAAGAATGTGGAGAAACCCTCGCTGAAGTACTCTTTGACTCCTAAAGTTGCTTCTGAACCGGATATAAAACTGCATTTTCCCTCATCCCGGATCGAGTCTTGTTAGTCGAAGATGTTAGATTCTTCACCAAATGCCATGTTGAATAACTCGGTCATGTTGAGATTAGTGACCCATATGCTGAACTTTGTACCGATGGCAAAATGGATAGCAAGTACGATCATATCAAAATCAAGGGATTAACTGAAGCCCTAGCCTATCCCCGTGTGTTCAAACCCCAGTGGGTTAAGTTTGTTTTAAGCAGAGTTCATGATGATTTTATGTGGCTAGAGGAGAAACCATTCAAAATCACTAAGGAAATCATTCATGTGATCACCGAGTATCCTATCTATGATCATGCATGAGCACAGAAAATGATATCACAGAAGGAGCTAATCAGTCTAACTGGAGTAGAATCTAATTACCGAGGACTGAAATTGAACAATGTCACTGATGCAGAACTTAAGTTTGCAATTAGAGTAATTGGTTACTGTTTCTTCCAATCTGCAAGGGAAAATAGTGTACCATGTGCAGCAGTTGACTTAGCCTACAAACTAGTGAAAAAGGGAATGAAAGTAGATTTATGTGAAGTGCTACTGAAGAACTTGTTTGAGAACCTGAACACAATAAGGAAGCTGAAGAAGAACAACTCGGAAAATATACTGAAGTATGGTTCACTTCCTGTATGTATGTTTTTCTACTTTGAGAAGATCTTTCCCTCAGTCGGTAAAGTAGTTTGGGAACTATACCGACCTATCACCCATCAAATCAATGATTTTATCAAGAAATTGAGAGATAATTTTAATGATATCATGGATGACTATTTCAACAAATTTCAAGAGAAGATGCACAATAGGTACCGGATTCCACCACAGCTGGTAGAGAAATATAAGGATGATATATGTTTTGAGGTAGACACCGATTACTATTATACGAATGTTGTTGAACCGAGGATTCAATCTTTGCCACCAATGGGTTATGAGATTGACTATGATATCACACAACAGCAGATTGATGCCTATCTTTCATTGCCAAGGCATGCTACCGAACTAAGATATGGAACTTATGAACAAGTGAAAGAAAAAGTAAAAATGAGCATTGTAGTACCCAAAGCTACAAGAAAGGCTACAAAGATGATAAAGGTTTTATCTGAGAAATTCGGAGAAGAATCATCCTCAACACCTATCAAAGGCACTCTTGCCATTACCGAAGAGGAATCAAAAGCTCAAGAGGTAGCAATAACATTAAGTACCGAGTTGCCTAAGGGTAAAGTGTTGAAAAGAAAGAAACAGGACACTTCCAAGGCCCTACCGACTCCACCAACAAAGAGACCTAACACTAGAGCATCAACTGCATCACCGAGTAAGAAACAAAAGAGTGTTACTATTCCCAAAGTAACCAAGACCTATAAGAAATCTACTCGGAGACTCATTTTGGCAAAAGAGTCTAGTGATACAGAATCCGATGATGCAAACAAATTTTAGATTGTAAAAAGCAAAAAGTTAAATATTCATAGTGTTGAAAACTTTTGTGCCAATCTTAAAGAATATGGTGGATTTGCAGGATTTAGATATGTCAAGTATGAGACTAGGAATAATGATGAGAAGCGACAAATTGAAGAAGCTAGCATTTGCACACTTATAAAGTTTCGGCTAGCTCCATTAGAACTAGTAAAGTCACTTCCGAGTGAATTATACTTGCATATTGATAATAGATGGAAATATGCAATGGACTCAGAGAGACAAATAAGAGAAAGAAGTCTAGTCCATCTATTCCCTGATATGTCTGTAGCAAAAATTAAGGAGCATTTGACAACATACAATTCTAAATTTCTTGTCAAACAAAGAGCCTTAAAATTGATGAATGGGCTATACATTGATGTAGAAAATGAGACAAAAGCCAAGTGGTAGGAAATCTTCAAACTAAAGGATATCCGTGAACAATCTCAAATTGAAATTGTTGATATCACCGAGCAAGATCCTGATGTCACCGAGAAAGGTCCTGATGCTTCCAAGCAAGACCCGACTGACACTATTCAAATTGATGAAGATGTCATGGATGTAGAAGCACCAGAGTAGGAAATGATTGAAGGCACTACATATGCAAAACTTGTATCTAGTGAATCTGTTTTAGAACAAGTTCAGCCTTATCCATCGGTCAAGCCACCTGTCTCTACCGAAGCTCCTAAGGATACAAAACAAGGAACCGAAGGTCACAAGTCTGAAGCAGCAGAAGACACAACTAAAGATCAGACGTCTCAAGCACCATCAAGCATTGATAATGTTACAGCTGAGACCCCTAGTACCGAGACACCCAAGGACACTACAATGGCTACAGGAATCGACCAAAGTGTTGCATCTACCGAGCAACCTACCAAGGGTCAACAAGCCTCACAAGCACTTGTCTTAGTACAACCGACCAAAGGTAAAGAGAAGAAGGTGAGAAAGCATAGTTTCAAAGTTGATTTAACTAAACCGATAGAGTTGCCCAATGTGGATATCTCAAAATTAAAAGGGCAAGCACTTATTGATTTTGGTGAACTATGCAAAGCAAAGGCCGAGCAAGAAAAACAACTGGCTATTCAAAAGAAGAATAAAGTATTACAGAAGGTAAAGACACTACTAACAGATATGCTACCTTCAGTAATAGTGTCAACCGATGCAGCCATCCACATTCAACTAGATGAACTACTTACTCAAATAGAAACATCTGGAGTTGATGCATCTGAGTACTTAAGCAAGCTAAAAGATAAAGAGCTTACAACAAAGGTGATTGAAGAGGTACAAAAAGCTCTAGCTATAGGAAAAGTAAAGCTTGTCAAATTCATTGCTGAGTTGTCCCCTCAACTCAAGCATATTCTTTATTTATTTTAGAAACTTTGTACATTTTCCTTATTCATTAAAGATGTCAAGAATAAAACTGATGAAATTGAGAAAGAGATCACCGATCTCTCAACTAAGTTGACCACCGAGCCTAATTCAGTTCAGAATTTTTATACCAAGCTTCAACAGCTCATGTCTCAACAGTTAGAACTCAGAAATGAAGAGCATAAGATCAGGATGGATATAATGACCCTTCAGACATTATTCCTTCCTCATCTCTCATCAATACAGGAATAGATTAACTGAGCTACATGCCTCTCAACTACAAAAGAGGGAAGCACTCTTGATGGCTTAATATCACTATTAGCTGATATTCAAGCACAAAATTATTTAATGGAAAGTGTAAAGGATGCACTCTCAGTCGCACTCACCGATGCCCAGAATAAGTATAAATCTATTTTTGATTAGTTAACGCCCCTAGATGGAAATTAAGTTTTTGATGTTTGTCAAAAAGGGGGAGTAATACTAGACAAAAGGGGAGTAATTCTATATTTGGAGAGTGATACGGTTTTGAGTATTGTATACAGGGGAGTATACCGAGCAAAGCTTGCAGAGCACACAAGCACAGAACAAAACCGAGCATGCAAAATCTGAGTATATAGAATAATGACAAGGGGACTATATCTGCATATACTATTTCACTGATTATTGTATATATTGTCAAGTATAGTCATTTTGCAAAAGTATATAGATTTTTGAGTTATGAATTTGAAAGTAGTTTTTGTCAAACATCTCAACTAATGTCAAAAGGGGAGATTGTTACTACTTATCGAGTTGCCATTAGTTTTTGTATTCAAAGTCATACTATATATTCTAGTCAGTTAGCACTATCGAATCATGTAGTCGGTATAAACAAAGAAGTCGGTATGCACAGTCTAGTCGGTTACAGAAGAAAGCAGTCACAGAACATAGTATTCACCGAGCTGTCTACCGAGTATCTTTTTATGGCTACCGAGCAGTAAAGTTAACACACCGAGTTGATATTCACCGAGTGAAACGTGTTACCAGATACATTGAACCTGACATGCATATGAAAACTGTTACAAGATCGAGGCACATCTAATCGTTATTACATTGGAAATTGCACTAGAAGATTGTGTATGATTACAAGGTCAATCTAACCAATGAAATATTTTGCTTAGTTATTCATTCAAGGAATATTGTTTGTAAGATCGAAGCAATGAATTAGATCACCATTTTAAGGGATCTATTTATACAACATGAGAAAAGAACAAGGTGTGTGCATGTATGTATGAAGGAAGACTGTTACAGAGACACAGAGGTCACCGAGAAGGTTTTCAGAGAACAGTCGAAGAACAGAGTAAACAGAAGGGTTTACCGAGTTACTATATGGGTTACTGAGGTATGCTATAAGCAAGGTAATCTTATTCCGAGCACATAGAATCTGCTATAACATTTCAGATGTAAACTTGCAGATGTTTTTAATGATTTTATTGTAATATTGTGAAGTTGAAAGAGAAACCTTTAATAGGGTAAAAGACTCTAACCAAGTCTATAAATTGTAAAGCCTCTAACCAGGTGCAACATTTAGATTAATGTTGTAAAATCCTTTAGCAAGGTAGATCTAACAGATCTTGTTACTCCTAACAGGGTAAGCTATCAGAAATAGCTAAATGTAGCTCTAACCGAGCATTCTTTATTATTGTAGCAGTGAAGTTGTGGGTGCCATACCCATCGCAGTTTTTCTCTCTAACCAAGAGTTTCTGCATAACCAAAATATATGTGTTATGGAGTGAATCATGTATGATTGTTATCTATTTATTTTAACTTTATTTTATGTTACTGCACTATTCTGTTTATGCATAACAGTAAGGTTAATATTGAAGAAATGTTTTGAAGTACTGATTCACCCCTCCCCTCTCAGTACATTAGCTTTCCATATTGGGCCTAACAAATGTTTGCAAGTGTTTAGACAAAAAATGACAAAGAAAAGTGTGTTGTTTGATGTAAAATTGTTTTACATACACTTGAAGACACAAAAGACACAATGTTTTGATGTTTGATCTTGAATGTTTGATTGTTCAAAAGAAGACAAGCACAATTCTTATGGTTGGCCAGGACAATAGTTGTTGATCCCACATGAGGCTATGCTATTCAGAGTGGATACTTAGATGCTTGACCCCATTGGCTCCACCCTCGGCACTCACTTCTTGGGGCAGCCAAGCATCGGTCCCCAAGAAAACTCCTCGTGGTGAACTTTGTATCTCTACTAAGAACCGTATGTGTGTGGGTCGCTCTAGAGGTCCGACCTCCTGACCCAACAACTAGAAGGATTTTGGCTTCTAAAACAAAAATGTGCTAGTAAGGGCATCCACTCGTGTGGCCATACATGCAGCACTTTCAGCTCTATAAATACAGAAGGCTCCCAGCTGGTAGGGGTTACGCCCTACAACTGATCAAATAAATTTGATCAAACAGGTTTATGGGGAGACATGGTGTCGGTATGAACTAATCAACACACGTTACCCATGGTTTTCACCATGGATATAGTTGTTTATAGTGGTTCAGAAGAGGTGGGTTTTCCTCGCTACCACTTGGGTCATTCTCTCCTCACTAGTAGTCCTAATGACCACACAGGGAGACAGACCCTCTAAAGATTAAACAAAAAGAGCCTATTGCTCAAGACACAAAAGACACTGGTTCAATTTTAGTGCACCAATTGAAGTGTTTGCTAGTCTATGAAAACAAGACACATAATAAAGATAAAAAATTTCTTGCCAAGGTCCTGCAACAAAGATTTGTTAGTAGTTTGGACTGTTTCAAATGATCACCCCTTCCTGCAAGCACACAAGTTAGGTAAATTTTAGATCCAAAAAGACTTTGTGAAATAGGGGCCTTCAACAATGCATTTTTTAAACCAATTCAAAGATCTGATTCATCATAAAAAAAGACCACCTCTAAAATTTCAAGAAATTTCCAGAAATGTAAGAAAATCCAAAAAAATTGGTAATTTGCTCCAAAACTTAATTTTTTATGAAAAATCATAAAAAATTCATATAAAATGAAAAATTGATCCAACAAATCTGAAATTTTTACTGGACACTCTTGATGGTCTTCCAAACCAGCATAAAACAAATCCTACAAAAATTACTAGCTGTTTGTGAGATATGAACAAAATAATGCAAAACCCTAATTTTCAAAGATCTGATTTTTTAGGAATTATTTTGCATCAAAATTAAAATAACAAAGAATAGATCCTATGTATAATTATGAGATATTTTCAAAAATGTAAGAAAATCATAAACATTCTCTCATTTTCTCTCAAAATTAATTTTTTTTAATGAAAAATCATAAAAAATTCATAGAAAATGAAAATGTGCTCCCAAAATTCTGAAATTTTTATTGTGCACCTTTGATAATGTTCTTGACCTACAAACAAAATTTTATGCCAAAATTCAAAGCCGTTTGTGAGATCTAATCAAAATAATGAAAAACCCTAATGTTTAAAGATCTGATTTTTAAGGAACTATTTTGCATCAAAATTAAAATAAAAAAGAACATATCACGTGTATAAATAAGATATCTTTCCAAAATATAATAAAATCCAAAAAATTTGCTTATTTGCTCTCAAAATTATTTTTTTATGAAAATTCATAAAAAATTCATAGAAAATTACAATATGCTCCAATAGATCTGAATTTTGGATTGAGAGCTCTTGCTACTGTTTCAACTTGCAAACAAAATTTTGTGCAAATATTCAAAGTCGTTTGTGAGATCGGATCAAATCTCTCCAAGATCTTGATTTTGTATCCAAAACGCTAGCTGCACAAGGTTATTTTCCAAATTGTTTTACAAAACAACAATATATGGTTAGGAAAACCTGAAAAAAGTAAATATCTAACAAAAATCCATGTCCCACAGGGCGTGCCAAAATGTTTATGGTGAAAATGGAAACAACAATATTGAAAGGCTAAATGAATTCAACCACAAAACCCTAGCCTAACAAGAACAAAGATCTCGCATAACATATGAAGATTACCTAATAGAATGCAAATTAAATGAAATAACAAAGATTATACCATCACATGTCCAATAGGGTTTGAATCTCCATTCTTCCTATCTCCATTGATCTTGCTTGATATATTTGCTCTCAAATTTTATGTGTGCACAAGAGCTCAACAAAGAACGAAAATATGGTTGCAAGTAGGCTTGATTGCATATGAAAGTTTGAATGCTATAGTTGTCGGGTTGATTAGCTGATTAGAATGATTAGGATAGAAATGATTAGCTTATTAGGTAATTAGGGTTGATAATGAAATAAATATCCCCTTATATAGAAGAAATCATAAGAAATGGAGGGAAAAATTTTGAGGTGTAAAAGATAAATGGTCGGCTATGATTAGAGGGTAGGTAGAAAAAATAAGAAAATAATAAGAGGGTAGGTAGTGTAGGAATTAAGAGATGAATGACATGTGTCATGGGTAGAAAAGGTTAATGAATTAATAAAGTAAATAAAGATTTATTTAATTAATAGAAGAAGTGGGATTAATTAAATAAATAAGATATTTATTTAATTTAGAAAAAGGATAATTTAAATAAATAGAGGTATTTATTTAAATTAGAAATAAGGCTAGAAGAGGATAAATGAATTAATTAAACAAATAAAGATATTTATTTAATTAGACATGACAATTTTAGGTGTCTACAGTTACATTTAAAACATAATAGTTTCTTTTACTAAAAATAGGAAATAACTAAATCAAGCCTCTCATTTCTACTAAATGAGGGCTTATCAAATATATTCTTGTTCTTTTCTGCAACTAAATACAAAAAGAAATAGGATCATTTCAAGCTTCCTTTCCAATCTCTTCCCAAGCAAACCTGCAAATAAAGGTTGTAGGTTGTGACCATGGAGGCTCACCTCCCAACCTAGACTTACAAGAAGCCACCCCCGAGCTAGGAGAACCAAGACTAAACATGATATACACAATCAATACAAATACAAGTAATAAAAATCACAACATTAATACTCCCAACCCAAGGATAAACAACATCACTTATGTGACTTTTCAAGTGGGGTGAAGGTGAACCAAATACCTAGAGGAAAATTCTGCAAGAATAGAAGAACATAATGCCATTGCAAGGCTACCAAGAAGAAAATCCACAAGTTCCAAACTTGTCCCAACAATTCCTTATGTCCCCCAAGGCATACAAGCCAACAAACTCCCCTTATGACCCCCATTGCATAAACAAACACTATGCAGCAAGGGTCCCATAATCTCTTGTGTATCATGTTGTTCCAAAGAGAGCCTCTACACTCTTAGGCTGTCAAACAACCCTTCACCCCAAGGCCACTCTACCCTCCCCAGGGTGAGTTTGGCCTTGAAAACTCCCAAACCAATAACATAAAACCTCAATAATACAAACACATAGGGAAGAATTCAACATCTTCCTAAACATACTAAGAATTCAACAATGGAAAAACAACTACAACAAACAATCTTTCCAAATAAAAAGCAACATACATGAGATAGTAAACCAACCAACCTTAAATCTGCCAAAAGGATGAATAAAAGTTGTAGGAGAGCTGCCCAATCCACTAACTTTTCCTTCACAAGACTTAGCCAAAACTCCCAAATCCAAAAACCAATCTCAAGAAAATATCTGTCTCCAAAAATGGAGAATGGGTGATCAAACTTCTCCCTCCCAAACCATTCCCTAAGAAAACACTCCTCACTTTTTCCAATCCTCTTGGGAAGGGTGAGGGATGTTCATAGGTTGGTCTTCCCAACACCTTACAATCTCTCTAGCCAAGGCACCTCAAAAAGGTAAAAGGAATGGGGAAGAGCAATGTCACTCATGACGAGGGTTGTCTAACCTAGGTAGGATCCTCAAAAGTTGAAATTCTGCCAACTTGGAAAACTCAACTTTTGGGGTGACTAAACAGTCCCTAGGGAGTGCACACATGGCTAAATTTGACCTTCATTCATAGGTACATCATATGGCCCACTAAAAATGCCCCTAACTTGACCCTAGGAGTTAGTTTAACCTTCTAGAAACTCACCCAAAGTTTACCTACAGGTCAACCCTGAGTTGACCTTTCTAATGGCTCCCTATCCAAGACTTTCTTGGGACCATACTAGGATAACTAAAAAATGCATTGGTAAAACAAACTCCTTCCAAGGGACATGTCATTTCCAACTCACTTTACAACACATGTGTCAAGTGACACCACCAAAACTTACACATCACTAAAATACACATGGCAATGTCCCTTTTTTTGGAATTAATAAATCAAACAATTTTCAAATTAAATACACATCCAAGCATAAACATTTACAAATTAAAACACATTTACAAATGAGGTGTTGTCTCTCCAAATAGACAACCCTTGGCTTCACAAACGCACATAGGTTTAGGCCTGATTCTCCGAATAGTTTTCATGGTCACATGGAATAATTTTCCTGCACATCTCACTTTGCACATTAATAATTCCAAAAATCACATATAATATTATCATATGAAAATAATACAATTCAGACATGGCATACCATTTCAATTATAATAATCAAGTTTCCAATTATCTAATAACATCCACATAAAATAATATACTAAATGACATCATCATAATCATCATGGAATTAAATCATTTATAGAGCATGCATCCATAATTTCTAGCATCAAGGTAAAGTATTGCAAATCAAAATAAATGACATAATCATATTAATGTTATCCAAACACTGGATCGTATAAAATCTATGTCCATAATGCATTAAAATATAGTATCAATAGTAGGTCCAACATAAAAATAACTGAAATGCTATGACGGCTTGGGTTCGGCTACCTAAATGATAATACAATAAATCCATTACATAAACCCGCAAACTGTTGGCAAATGCACACTCCAATGAGAAATTGTAAGTGATTGAAGGTATTGTCATTGATGGCAACCTTGCAATCCTATGGCACTGGCACTGACAGACTCTACACCAGCAGATAGCTTATCGATAGCAGCAAAGATGATTACCGGCACCCTAGCCGATAGGATTTTGTTTATTACATAATGTATTTAATTGTAATATCTTTTTGTAAGCCGACAAGGCGAATTGTAATAGGACTCATATATAAGTATGAGATCTTATAGATCATTTGTGTAAGGAAGAATAAGCAAATGAGAACATGTGAATATTAAGGTAGATTTTGGAGTAAGGTTTATGGTTATTGTATGAGCTTAAACCGGTACTGAACTTGGCATAGCAGATGCTGAACCAAAGCAGTACATTGTATTGGATTTGCATAATCCATTCTGTAAGTCAGTGAGACTTCCTTTTTGTATTTAAGCAGTGAGCTTTAGGAAGTTGGCCTTCCTACATGTGCAGGCCTCTATTGTAAGTAATATTCATTTATTGGCCAGTGAGTGAATATTGTGGGTCACAAATCCCACTGAGGTTTTTCCCGCACCAGGTTTCCTCATTAAAAATATTGTGTTATGGTGTGCTTTATATGTTGTGCTTATTGTTCTTATTTACTGCATTAATTCTGGTTTACCGGTACACTATTTTAGAATACAATTTTTTTAATAAGATCAGAAAATCCATTTACTGGTTAGATACTGATTCACCCCCCTCTCAGTATCTTTGGGAATCCTAACAATTGGTATCAAAGCCTAGTCCTCTTTTTTCAAAGGCCTAACAACTTGAGGGAGATTCTGACACTGGTATAGATGGAAAACTTGAGAAAGCAATTGGAAACAACTCTTGGAGATTATGATGCAAAGAAGTTGAAGAATATCAAACTTGAAGAAGATCTGAAGGCTACATAGGAAATCATTCAAGGAATTCAAGGAAATCTCACTATTGCTAGAAGAAAAAGAAGAGAACTTCACGAGAAGATACAAAATGATGATGATGAAAAATAAACTCTTAATGATCTTTTAAGCAAGTTGAAGCAAGAAAACATGACCTTGAGGAATGAGATGCAAGATATGACTATGAGGTTTTGTAAAGACATTGAAGACATAAAGAAGAATGAAGATGACTTGGCTAGGAGAATCAATGATGCTACAAATGAAAATCTAAGACTCATCATGAAACTGATATGTTGAAGATAGATCTAATTCACTTGGAACATGATAAACTGTACTCATGAGATAGAAAGATTTCTTGGAAAATGAGTTGGCTACTGCAAATCAACATAAGGAGAAATTCAAGAAAATTTCAGAAGAACTTGATGATATGTTGAAAAATCAGAAACCTAATGGAGATACTAATGGCCCTGGCTTTGAAGTTGGTGAAAGCTCTGGTACTACAAACAATCATGATCATAGTAAACCGGTAAGATAACCTAATGCCTACAAATTTAATGGGAAATGCTTTAACTATAACAAGTATGGTCATAGAGAAAATTAGTGTAGATCTAGAAACTATGAGAACAATAATGCACCCACCGGTCAATGTTCTAAATGCAACAAAATTGGTCATAATTCAGAAAATTGTAGAATGAATGTAAGATGCTATGTGTGTGGAAGATTTGGACACTTATCTAATCAATGCAGAACACATACCGATATAGGATATGGAAAAGTTATTCAGAAAAATAATGTGACTTGTTATGCTTGTAATGGGATTGGACATATTGCAAAATTTTGTAGAATTAAAGCATCACCAACAAATAACAAAGGACCCAGTTTGAAAGGTAAAGAGAACGTTGATGAGATAAAGCAAGAATTTTCAAAACAATGGATTAGAAAGACAGATCGGAATGTTAATGAAGCTATTCCTACACCGGTAGAAGAGAGTATCACTCCACCAACAGGAGATTCTTCATCTAACTAAAAAGAAATCCCTTGGGGGTATGGCAACAAATTGAAAACATGCTAGTTTACCCTCGGTTGATGGTAAGAAGATGAAATGCTTCTTTACCGGCAGATGAGTTAAGTTTTCACTTAACCGGTAGGCATTTATTATGGTAGTTAAAGGAAATGACATTATAAAGCAAGTGTTTTTCACTCTTTTTCATTCACTGAGCATTCAAACTTCCTTAGAGTGTGAAAAATCCGAGCGAAGTCATCCATAGCGAGAAGTGAAGCAAATCATTCAAGCATTCAAACCTAAAGGCAGATTAAGGTATTTATACAATGGCTTCCTCCTCTGTAGTTGAATTCATTGCACACCCTACTGTAATTGAAGTGGTTAAATTCCCTAGGCCCGTATTTAAGATAATTCCCAAAGTTGCAAAGTAGGATGATACCCTAGGAGCATTTTCTAAAATACCCAAAGGAGTTTCTTATGCTGAAGACCCTAGGATATACATACATTGTCATATTGAAGAACTTGGTGCCGATGAGATAATGAACATGTATCGGACTATAATTTGTGATGAAAATGGAATGTGAAACCAGAACACGAGATAATTGAAACCCTAGGTTTTGTGGAAATACTTAGCATTCCTGATTTTCCCAAGGAAGTTATAAGGATTATATTGAGCAGAGTTCATGGGGAGTTCTTTTGGCTAGATTCCATCCATAAGATTACAAAAGAAGCAGTTAGGGCAGTGAATAGCTTACCTTCCACTGGTAGTAGACTAGAAAAAGAAAAGAAGGTCTCTAACAACACTGTGATGACCCTAACCGGTGCAACCCATGATAGCAAATCCATGAGAGTAAATGATGTAAAAGATATAAATGTAAGATTCATTAGCATGATTATTGGATATAAGACTACACATGCCAATAGATTTAACTTTGTTTCTATCTTATGATCAAGAGTTCTTATGACATCATGAAGAGTAACACTAATATTGACATATGTGAATGGTTAAAAGATGAACTAATTGATAATCTGAAGAAAATCAAAGGAGAAAAGAAAGGCACATTCAGATTTGGTAACTTAATTGTATGTCTACTACTATACATCACCAAGGAAGTTCCTGGTATAGGTAGAAAATAAATTTGGTTTTGACATACCGGTAGGAAAACAACTTTTGGATATCTTTAATGGCATGGGAGATGATAGGGAAAAGAACATAATTGAACACTTTTAGGCATTAAAGAATAGAATGAAGACTAGGGAAAGACTATCTCAAACCATAGTTGACAAATACTAAAAGGAGATATGCTTTGTTATAAAGAAGGATGAAATCTGGATGGAGGCAGTGGTTCCTAGAACTATTTGGGTAACTGAAATGGGTTATGAGGAAGATGAAAACATAATAGAAACATATGCTAAAGCCCTCCTCAAAGCCCCTAGAGAACCTAAAGAAGAAGTATTTGGAAATGCCGAAACCATTGAAAGCAAAGTACAAACCATGAAACAAAGGAAGAGAAGAGAACAAACAATCAGAAAAGTAACTAAACAGGCAAAAGAAATTAAGGAAGACTTGTTGAAAAAGACTGGTATCAAGGAAAGTGACCTCGAAGGGTTCCAACCGGAAGCACATCTTTCACTAGTTGGTACCTCCTTCAACAGTGAAATACCAGCAGAGTTTCAGAGAGTAGAAAGAAAAAGGAAACCTTCACTGGTACCTGCTCCTACACCAAAGAGAACAAGAAGGAAACAATAGGCAGTAAGGTCCCCGACAAAGAAAATGACACCCAAGAAGAAGAAGGAAAAACAAGTTATCCCTCCCTTAGACAATCTTTTGAATAAAATAACTGGAGATGGAAACTTGTCAAATGTTAGCAAGTTGTACAGTACTTTTACAAATGAGGAAAAGGAAAGTATAGAAAACAGTGTTATTTTACACTTAGACATTTACAAGAAATTTTTGATAGAAGTTGTAGATGACTTACCAAGTGACTTGTACAAAAGACTAGATGCAAAGAGATTAGCAATTGTGGAATTGGATAAGAAGATAAAGGTAGAAAAATTACTTGCAGTTCACCCAGTGAAATCAGCAAAAGAAATTGATGAACTGATAAGTGAGGCTAACAGGACTATATTTTCCACTGGTCACTGGCATGTAGCTTTAATGGCTGGCAGAGTGAATGAGATCGATGAAGAGACAATGGACAAATGGGATATATTCTTTGTGGAGAAGGAAAAGAAAGAAGAACTTAAATGACCAAATACTTTCAGAGTCTATCAAAAGGACAAGGATAAGGATAAATGTAAAGGCAAGGTAGGTGGTCCTCCGAGCATAAAAGTAATAGATAACTTGCCCCCACCTCCTTCTGATACTCCACCAGTTGAGACTGTTGATACATCACTGGTAACAGATAATGTTAAGAGAATGGAGACAACACATGAAGACATCAATCCTGATTCAGAGGTGTTATATACTATGAACATTGATACACAAGAAGTAAACATTGTGGTTGATAAGGAAACCGCTAAGAAGAAAGATGTGGCAACTGAGCCACCAACTGAGGATATTGTTGTAGAAACACATATTAAGGATACAATTGGAAATGTTGAGATTTCGATTGAAACACACACTGAACAATGAACTGATCCCCTGAATATTGGAAAGACAGATACCACTGATGTACACACTGAAAAACCTACTGAGTTAGAGCAACTGGCTACTGATAACATAGAGAAATCTATTGAGATACCGGCAATGGATAGTTTGTTAGGCCCAATATGGAAAGCTAATGTACTGAGAGGGGAGGGGTGAATCAGTACTCCAAAACTTTTCTTGAATAATAACTTTACTATTATGCATAAACAAAATAGTGCAGTAACATAAAATAAAGCTAAAACAAATAGATAACAATCATACATGATTCACTCCATAGCACATATATTTTGGTTATGCAAAAACTCTTGGTTAGAGAGAAAAACTGCGGTGGGGATGGCACACACAATTTCACTACTACAATAAGAAAGAGTGCTCGGTTAGAGCTACATATTAGCTATTTCTGATAGCTTACCCTGTTAGGAGTAACAAGATCTGTTAGATCTACCTTGCTAAAGGATTTTACAACACTTAATCTAAATGTTGCACCTGGTTAGAGGATTTACAATTTATAGACTTGATTAGAGTCTTTTACCCTATTAAAGGTTTCTCTTTCAACTTCACAATATTACAATAAAATCACTACAAATATCTGCAACTTTACATCTGAAATGTTATAGCAGATTCTATGTGCTCAGATTAGATTACCTTGCTTGTAGCATACCTCGGTAACCCATATAGTAACTCGGTAAACCCTTCTATTTACTCTGTTCTTCGACTGTTCTCTAAAAACCTTCTCGGTGACCTTTGTGTCTCTGTAACAGTCTTCTTACTCTCATGTACACACCCTTAACTCATGCTGTATAAATAGATCTCTTAAGACGGTGATCCAATTCATTGCTTCAATCTTACAAACATGATTCCTCGAATGAATAACTATACAAAATATTTCATTGGTTAAATGATCTCTAAATCATACACAATCTTCTAGTGCAATTTCCAATGTGATAACGGTTAGATGTGCCTCGATCTTGTAACACGTTTTCATATGCATGTCTAGGTTCAATGAATCTGGTAACATGTTTCACCTGGTGTATATCAACTCGGTGTGTCATCTTTGTTGCTCGGTAGACAGCTCGATGTATACTACGTTCTATGACTGCTTTCCTCTGTAACCAACTAGACTGTGCATACCGACTTCTCTATGTATACCGACTTCTCTGTGTATACCGACTGCATGATTCGGTAGTGTTAACCGACTAGAGTATATAGTATGACTTTGAATATAAAAACTAATGGCAATTTGATAAGTAGTAACAATCTCCCCTTTTGACATTAGTTGAGATGTTTGACAAAAACTACTTTCAAAGTCATAACTCAAAAATCTATATACTTTGTAAAATGACTATACTTGACAGTATATACAATAGTCAATGAAATAGTATATTTAGATATACTCCCCTTATCATTATACTGTACATAACTTTGATTTTGCGTGCTCGGTTCTGTGCTTGTGTGCTCTGCTTACTGTCCTTGGATACTCCGCATACTCTGCATACTTTCCTCGATATACTCCCCCTATATACAATACTCCAAATACTATATCATTCTCAATACTGATCAAAACTGTATCAAAACTATATCACTCCCCATATATAGTATTACTCCCCCTTTTTGACAAACATCAAAAACTTAATTTCCATCCGTGGGTGGTAACTGGTCAAAAATGGATTTGTACTTTTTCTGGGCATCGGTGAGAGCGATAGAGAGTGCATCCTTTACACTTTCCATTAAAGAATTTTGTGCTTGAATATCAGCCAATAGTGATATTAAGCCATCAAGAGTGCTTCCCTCTTGTGTAGTAGATAGGCGTGTGGCTCGGTTAATTTGTTCTTGAACTGATGAAAGATGAGGAAGGAATAATGTCTAGAGTGTCATTATATCCATCCTGATCTTATGTTTTTCATTTCTTAGTTCCAATTGTTGAGCCATGAGCTGTTGAAGCTTGGTATAAAAATTTTGAACTGAATTGGGCTCTGGGGTCAACATATTTGAGAGATCGGTGATCTTTTTCTCAATTGCATCAGTTTTATTTTTAATGTCTTTAATGAATATAGAAAATGTACAGAGTTTCTGAAATAAATAAAGAATGTGCTTGAGTTGAGGGGACAACTCAGCAATGAATTTGGCAAGTTTGACTTTGCCAATAGCTAGAGCTTTCTGTACCTCTTATATCATTTTTGGAGTAAGCTCCTTGTCTTTTAGCTTTCTCAAATACTCAAATGCATCAACTCCAAATGTTTCTATTTGATTAAGGAGTTCATCCAATTGAATGTGGATGGTTGCATCGGTTGACACTGTAGCTGTAGGTAGCATATCTGATAGTAGTGTCTTCACCTTTTGAAGTACTTTATTCTTCTTTTATATGGCCATCTGTTTTTCTTGTTCGGCCTTTGCTTTGCATAGTTCACCGAAATCAATGAGTGCTTGCCCCTTTAATTTTGATATATCCACATTGGGCAACACTATTGGTTTAGATAAATCAACTTTGGAACTATTCTTTTTCACCTTCTTCTCTTTACCTTTGGTCGGTTGGACCAAGACAATAGCTTGAGAGGCTTGCTGACCCTTGATAGGTTGCTCAATAGAGGCAACACTTTGGTCAGTTCCTATAGCCACTGTGGTGTCTTTTGGTGTCTCGATACTGGGTGTCTCAGCTGCTACATTTTTTATGCTCGAAGGTGTTTGAGAGGTCTGTTCTAGACTAGTATCTTCTCCTATTGTAGACTTGTGACCTTCGGTGCCTTGTGCTGTATCCTGAGGAGCTTCGGTAGAGACAGGTTGAGTGATCGGTGGATAAGGTTGAACTTGTTCTAATACGGATTCACTAGATACAAGTTTTGCATATGTAGTGCCTTCTATCATTTCCTGCTCTGGTTCCTCTGTATCCATGACATCTTCATCTATTTGAATAGTGTCAGCAGGGTCTTGTTCGGTAGCATCAGGACTGTGCTCGGTGACATCAGGATCATGCTCGGTGACATCAATGATTTCAACTGTAGATTGTTTACCAGCATCCTTGATTTTGAATATTTCCTACCATTTTGCTTTTGTCTCATTTTCTACATCAATATATAGCCCATTCATCAGTTTTAAGGCTCTTTGTTTGACAAGAAATTTTGAATTGTAGGTTGTCAAATGTTCCTTTATTTCTGCTGCAGACATATTAGGAAATAGATGGACTAGACTTCTTTCTCTGATTTATTTCTTTGAGTCCATTGCATACTTCCACCTATTATCAATATGCAAGTAAAGTTCATTCGGAAGTGACTTTACTAGTTCCAATGGAGCTAACTGGAACTTTAGAAGTGTGCAGATGACAACTTCTTCAATTCGTCCCTTCTCATCATTATTTCTAGTTTCATACTTGACATATCTAAATGAACCAAATCTACCATATTCTTTCAGATTAGCACAGAAGTTGTCAACACTATGTATATTTACCTTCTTGCTCTTGACAATTTGGAATTTGTTTGCATCTTCAGATTCTGTATCACTAGACTCTTTTGCCAAAATGAGTCTCCGAGTAGATTTCTTGTAGGTCTTGGTTACCTTGGGAGTAGTAACACTCTTTTGTTTCTTACTCGGTGATGCAGCTGATGCTCTAGTGTTAGGTCTCTTTGTTGGAGGAGTCGGTAGGGCCTTTGAAGTGTCTTGTTTCTTTCTTTTTAACACTTTACCCTTAGGTAGTTCGGTGCTCAGTGTTATAGCTGCCTCTTGAGCTTCTGATTCCTCTTCGGTGATGGCAAGAGTGCCTTTGAAAAGTGTGGAGGAAGAATCTTCTCCAAATTTCTCCGTTAAAACCTTTATCATCTTTTTTGCTTTCCTTGTAGCTTTGGGTACTACAATGCTCATTTTTACTTTTCCCTTCACTTCTTCATAGGCTCCATACCTCAGGTCGGTAGCATGCCTTGGTAATGTAAGAAATGCATCAATTTGTTGTTGTGTGATGTCAAAGTCAATCTCGTAACCCAGAGGTGGCAAAGATTGAGTCCTCGATTCCATAGGATTCACATAATAGTAGTTAGTGTCTACCTCAAAGCATACATCATCTTTATATTTCTCCACTAGCTGGGGTGGAATTCGGTACCCGTTGTGCATCTTCTCTTAAAATTTACTAAAATAACCATCCATTATGTCATTGAAATTATCACCTAGCTTCTTGATAAAGTCATTAATTTGATGGGTGATTGGTCAGTGTAGCTCCCAAACTACTTTACTAACTAATGGAAAGAATTTTTTAAAGTAGAAAAACATGCATACAAGAAGTGAACCAAAATTTAGATTATTTGCCGAGTTTCTCTTCTTCGGCTTCCTTATTGTGTTCAGATTCTCAAACAGGTTCTTCAATAACACTTCACATAAATCAAATTTCATTCCCTTTTTCACAATTTTATAAGCTAAGTCAACTGTTGCATAGGGTACACTGTTTTCCCTTGCTGATTGGAAGAAACAGTAACCAATTACTCTAATAGAAAACTTAAGTTATGCATCACTGACATTGTTCAATTTTAGTCCTCTGTAATCATATTCCACTCTGGTTAAACTGATCAATTCCTTCTCTGATATCATCTTCTGAGCTCGTGCATGATCATATATAGGGTAACCGGTGATCACATGAATGATTTCCTTGGTGATTTTAAATGGTTTCTCTTCTAGCCACATGAAATCATCGTGAACTCTGCTCAAAACAAACTTGACCCATTGGGGCTTGAACACATGAGGATAGGTTAGGGCTTCAGTCAATCCTTTGATTCTGATGTGTTCATACTTGTTGTTTAATACACCATCGGTACATAGTTCATCATAGGTGTCTCTTATTTCAACATGACCAAGTTCTTCAACACGACATTTGGTGTAGAATCTCACATCTTTGACTAACAAGACTTAATCTGGGATGAGTGAAAAGGCGGTTTTGTCATTCAGTTCGGAGGTGACTTTAGGAGTCAAAGAGTATTTTAGTGAGGGCTTCTCTACATTCTTAACAACAATGGGATCTTGGATCTTGGGTGCCATTTAGGATTTCAGGTAAAAACTAGTAAAGAGTCCTTAGGGTTTCATAATTTCAAATGACAGACGCTTCACACTCAGCAAATAATAACAATTTGATAAGATCGGTAAGCTAGCTTAACAGTGCGATGAGATTTGATGTAAATACCTTGAATTCACTTTGAATGATGTTTGATCGCCTTGGAATCGCTCTGCTCTACTCTTTCAAAAACTTGGTAAGTGTAAATAAGTGCAAAAATGCTTTTAAGTACACAAAATACCTTATCGGGCTCTGTGCGGGTTAGGTCAAAAACATTAAATGCACTCGGTTCACCTTTAACCCATTTACTCTCTTTTTTTGTTTTAATCGAGTAACCAAATTTCCTTCATTTACTGACTTGACAGGCTTCCTATATAGTGCTTCAAAGAATTTGATACAATTTCAAACTTACTAATGCATCTTAACTATGCAGATTTTAAATTTAGTACATAATAGAATAGGAACTGTTATGATTTTAACCTTCGGAGAATGCAGTCCCTTAATACCTTTACTGATTAATTTGGAATAGGTGCACCTAACTCAGTAGGTAAGGTGCTTTCTTCATTTGACACAAATTCCTTCTTTTTCCAAATCATCTGTAATTTGCCTTTTATTTCTTCAATGTCTTTTCTAAGTTGGTCTCTGCAATCTCCAGCCAAGTGTCCGACTTTGTGACAATGAAAACATGCCATACCAGGATTTCTCCATGATCTTCGGTTGTTCATTCCAAACCTTATAAAATAGTTAGCACTAATATGTCCATATCTTCCACAACATTCACACCATATCCTTGTATTGTAATCCCATGGTACTGCTACATATTGTCGGTAAGGATCTATGTGAGTTCGGTAACCTCTAGTGTTTGCTCAGTGTGTAGTCCACATGTAGCTCTTTTGCTTAAACCAACAATTCTTAGTACTATGTCTATATCTATTGCAGTTTCTACAAAACCCTTTGAATTTTGCCTTCTGATAATTGTTAACAGACTTTGTCCTACATTGATTAGATGTGTGACCATATTTATTGCAATTGTAACAATAACCATTGGACTTAGTGATATTCGGTTGCTTACCTTTTCTGATTTGGCATATGTTGGCAGTGTGACCTTGATTTCCATAGTAGTTGCAAATAGGCTTCTTTCTTTTGATGTTATTCCTATTTCCAGCTTGCTTTGATGATTCTCCTCTCTCGGTAGTATGAATTCCTTTCTCGGTAGAGTCTTTTCCTTTGTAATCTCTGTTGGGTCTTCTTGTATTCAGTTTCTCATCCAACATCTTTGATGCTTCATAACTCTTCTTCAATGTTTCTCTGGATTTCTTCTTTGTTTCAAGTTCATCGGTCAATCTTGATACTTCAAGTTTCAATGCTTGATTTTCATCATTCTTCAGAATTGCATTATGATGTGCATAACCTAGTTGATCTGTCATATTTTGTTGAGTCCCAGTCAACCTTATGATTTCATCATTTTTATCTGATAATAAGATTTCAAGTTGTTGTTTCTCTCTTTCTAGATCTCTTGCTTTATCCTTAGCTGTCCTTAATGCATCTAGATTTTCAATCATTTGTGTGCTGAAATGTTCATGCTCTCTTTTCATTGCTTTTAGTTGATCAGCCAATGCTTTGTTCTTTTCTTTCAATACTCCAATCATTTCTTCAGTCTCTTCAGATATACTATTCTCAAATGATGTCTCAATTTGTTCCACTAACTCTTGAGAATCCTGCAAGTCATCATATAATCTTCTTCTTACTTTCAGAGATTTTTGCATTTGCCTTTGCATGTATCCAATCACTTGATTAGCATAATCTAGCTCTTCTTGCAGATACACAATCCTTCGAGATTTTTTGTAGCCTTCCATTGATAAGATCTTTCTCTTTAGGTAGTTAAACCCTTTTCCAAGATTCAAGCTCTGATACCAATTGTTAGGCCCAATATGGAAAGCTAATGTACTAAGAGGGGAGGGGTGAATCAATACTCCAAAACATTTCTTGAATAATAACTTTACTATTATGCATAAATAGAATAGTGCAGTAACATAAAATAAAGCTAAAACAAATAGATAACAATCATACATGATTCACTCCATAACACATATATTTTGGTTATGTAGAAACTCTTGGTTAGAGAGAAAAACTACGGTGGGGATGGCACCCACAACTTCACTACTGCAATAATAAAGAGTGCTCGGTTAGAGCTACATATTAGCTATTTCTGATAGCTTACCCTGTTAGGAGTAACAAGATCTGCTAGATCTACCTTGCTAAAGGATTTTACAACACTTAATCTAAATGTTGCACCTGGTTAGAGGCTTTACAATGTATAGACTTGATTTTAGTCTTTTACCCTGTTAAAGGTTTCTCTTTCAACTTCACAATATTACAATAAAATCATTGCAAATATCTGCAACTTTACATCTGAAATGTTATAGTATATTCTATGTGCTCAGATTAGATTACCTTGCTTGTAGAATACCTCGATAACCCATATAGTAACTCGGTAAACCCTTCTATTTACTTTGTTCTTCGACTATTCTCTGAAAACCTTCTCGGTGACCTCTGTGTCTTTGTAACAGTCTTCTTACACTCATGTACACACCCTTAACTCATGTTGTATAAATAGATCTCTTAAGACGGTGATCCAATTCATTGCTTTGATCTTACAAACATGATTCCTCGAATGAATAACCATACAAAATATTTCATTGGTTAAATGATCTCAAAATCATACACAATCTTCTAGTGCAATTTCCAATGTGATAACGGTTAGATGTGCCTCAATCTTGTAACACATTTTCATATGCATGTCCAGGTTCAATGAATCTGGCAACACATTTCACTTGGTGTATATCAACTCAGTGTGTCATCTTTGCTTCTCAGTAGACATAAAAAGATACTCGGTAGACAACTCAGTGTATACTACGTTCTGTGGCAGCTTTCCTCTGTAACCGACTAGACTATGCATACTGACTTCTTTGTGTATACCGACTTCTCTATGTATACCGACTGCATGATTTGGTAGTGTTAAAAGAATAGAGTATATAGTATGACTTTGAATATAAAAACTAATGGCAATTTGATAAGTAGTAACACAGTTCAGAGGTACACTCTGAGAAACCGACAAAAGATAGCATAGGGAAACATACTGAGGTACATTCTGAGAAACACGAAGGGAAGGTTGAGACAGAGACAGTGCCACTAGCAACAACTAAGAAACCAAAGCCTTTGCTAGTTGAGATGCAGACTCAAACTGACCTACCAGAGGTCAACATAAGCAAAGAGGTTACTCACACTGACAGAATGCAGATTGTTAAAGTAGTTGGACAATCTTCTGGTTCCTCCTTAATAGAATTTAGACCAACAAATGTAATAGAGGTATTATTGGACTCCATCAAGAAAATCACAAATTGCAATGCACTTGCATATAAGGCAATTGATGATACCATCCCTATTTTGAAATTGATTTCACCCAAGTGCAATGTGGAAAATAAATATTCTCTGAGTCAACTAGACACATTGTCTAAGTATATCACCTGCAATCTTTTGACAGTTGATCAAATTAATGAGGAGAGTTTCAATGAGAAAATGATTAAGGAAAAAGAAAAATTCTTTGATGAGACAATAAAGAAGTGCACAGAACACATTGACACCCTCCTACCAGCACTAAACAAAACATTAAAGGAATTTAAGGAGTTGTACAAAGACACATGCAAGACAAATATTTTGACACCAGATATAGACAAGGAGATTAGCACAGTACATACATAAATAAATGATATAGCTGATAATCTCATAGGTTCAGCAGAACCCATATCGGTAATAGAGCAGGAAATTGCAGGTTTTGAGGAAAAACTTGAAAATTTGGAAAAGAAAAAGGAAAGAATACAATACAAGGCTAAGGAACTGAAATGTAGACTTGGTTTGAAACTTGATATCCTCATCTCTTTGAGAAAAAAGATTTCAGAGACACTTTTTCCAGGACTTAAGACACCAGAAGAGAAAATGCACATACTCACCGATACCATCCAAAGGACAAAAGCAGCATTTAAGGACAGTGAAAAGTTCACTAACAGCTTAAATTTTGTACTAGTAGATCTATTTCAAATTGTAACCAACCAGTTATAGGGATCCAGCTGAGAACTACACTCAGTTGATATTTTTGATAACCTTTGTCATTGAAGTCAAAGGGGGAGTAGTAGGAATGAGAAAAATCCAAATGACTTAGAGATCATTTGCTCAGGGGGAGCACACATCTGGTACAGTTTTTAGTAAAAATTTTAGACAACACATTTTGGATACAATTTTGACTTTTTCTCATGAGTGTTGCCATCAATGCCAAAGGGGGAGATTTTTGGCAAATGCACACTCCAATGAGAAATTGTAGGTGATTGAAGGTATTGTCATTGATGGCAACCTTGTAATCCTATGGCACCAGCACCAGCAGACTCTACACTGGCAGATAGCTTACTGGCAGTGGCAAAGATGATTACCGACACCCCAACCGACAAGATTTTTTTTATTACATAATGTATTTAATTGTAATATCTTTTTGTAAGCCAACAAGGTGAATTGTAATAGGACTCATATATAAGTATGAGATCTTATAGATCATTTGTGTAAGGAAGAATAAGTAGATGCAAACATGCGAATATTAAGGTAGATTCTGGAGTAAGGTTTATGGTTATTGTATGAGCTTAAACTGGTAGTGAAGCTGGCATAGAAGATGTTGAACCAAACCAGTACATTGTATTGGATTTGCATAATCCATTATGTAAGTCAGTGAGACTTCCTTTTTGTATTTAAGTAGTGAGCTTTAGGCAGTTGGCCTTCCTGCATGTGCAGGCCCCTATTGTAAGTAATATTCATTTATTGGCGAGTGAGTCAATATTGTGGGTCATAAATCCCACTGAGGTTTTTCCCACACTGGGTTTCCTTGTTAAAAATATTTTGTTATGGTTTGCTTTCTATGTTGTTCTTATTGTTCTTATTTACTGCATTAATTCTCGTTTATCGGTACACTATTTTGGAATGCAATTTACTTAATAAGATCAGAAAATCCATTTACCAGTTAGATACTGATTCACCCCCCCTCTCAGTATCTTTGGGAATCCTAACACAAACCAATGATAACCCGAGTCAGCCTAAGATCAAAATAACATTAACCAAACAATAAATCCAACCGATAACGCATCGGGAGCATCCACCAACACGTTACATAAACTGGTCCATAACCTAAGAGAATAACATAGAATAGCATCAAACCTAAAATAGGTTGCAATAAGACAAATAAACACCACCGAACAACTGGAACATGAACGTCATAACTATCAACATCCCGAGAACCTTTTAGAAGTTGCACCAACACCACTTATCGAATCCATCAAAAGATCTTCAACAAAGCTTTGTCAATAAAACCCTTACCAGTAACAAAAAGGCTTACTAGAACATAGGATAGCTTCCAAATCACCAAATCACAAACCAACTAAATGTGACATGCACATGAATGACCGAACCAAACCAATTCACCAAACTGAACATACCAGAGAATATCATAGATGATCTCCAAATCAACATCACAATCCAACCACTCTACCAGAACCCAGTAGACAACCAAACAAGCTAGTTGTAATGCCCCGCCAGGAAACCCCGAAGGGATAAGCTAAAATAACAAGAATAGAGTGCAAAATTTTTTTATTTTGTTTTTTTTTAAAGTTACAACACATAAGATGCAACAAGATAAAGAGGATTCAGATTACATAGCGGAAGACTTCAACTAACACCTAAAGAGTTTCCCAACGAGATTACTTAAATTTCACAATTCATTTAACTCATACAATTAATCCATTAAGCTAACTATCTTAATAACGAGATCATTCTTAATCAGGATAATTCCTTTCAAAAGAGGGAAATATAAATCACAAGCGAAGATTCATCATAAGATCTATTCATAATCTTCATTCAAGCTTTTCATTTAAAATTACAAACCAACATCTAACATTCTAATACACTAGGATTTCATCATAACATAAGAGATCTTTCCAAGCATATTTAAATTCCTTAACAACAACTGAGTATAATTCATTACTCTAAGATACATTATTCCATATTCCAACTTATTGCATTTAAAGGACGATTACACACATGCATTAGCGACAAATCGCATCTCAACCAATTATGCATTTGATCAACATGGCATTTAAGGAAGAAATGAATATAAGCATTAATAGTTAATTCCAATTATCCACTTAACCATTTTACATAAATTAATCATACATGATAGAGCTGAATAAAGGAAACATAAGAGAATACACCACATAACACCATAATGATCTCGGAGTTCACCCCTAAAGGGCTACATCTCCGGGTCTGCTCAACTGCAAGACCCCCTCTGATAAATAATAAAGGTTAAGAATACAAGAGGTTACACTATACAATCCAGCCATCAAGGCGATACATAACAATATACAAACGACCACATCGGTCAAAATACATAAACGATCCTTGAGAAGAACAGGATCCAGCTGAACATAATCACAGCCAAAACAAAGGTCCAGAAGAGCATCCTCAAGACTGAGCCATCACCACCCAAGGTCTATCATGATACTGACACTCACAAGGGCAGAGACAAGAAGGATGACCCACAAAGGTACTCCTAACAGGACAAAACGACAACACACTAGCGAATGTAGGGACAAGTGTCATCACACAACCTGGTATGGATACCATGGCAAGTCTTCATAGGTCCCGGTCCCATACACTGGTTACCCTGGCAACCTAATCTGAGCTTCCGGCCCATCCAAGCCTCATGTGGACCCACACATCCTCTCGTGAAGACAAGGAAGATGGTTTTCCATTTCAGGCCTTCTCACAGCATGTCGAGTCTATGATAGCACTCGTCCCATGTGTGAGGCACAATTATCTTACTTATAAATTACATTCTAATCTACTTAGGTTATCACTTATTAGACTCACTTTCGACGGGTTATCCAGCAGCCACTTTGGGCGCGGCCCCCAATCGAAAGCCACTTTCCCATACGACACTAGACTATACTCAAACGAACTCAAAACCAAGGAATACACATGGTGAGACAAACGGAGTTCAAGAAGAGAAACAATCATCTGGTCAAACATGACTCAAGGGTAATCACTTGCTGACGGTACTCTAACTAGAGACCCGATCAACAACGGTCAACCACAATCATCATTCGACTCACACACAAGGATATAACC
This sequence comes from Cryptomeria japonica, assembly GCF_030272615.1. Lineage (NCBI taxonomy): Eukaryota > Viridiplantae > Streptophyta > Pinopsida > Cupressales > Cupressaceae > Cryptomeria > Cryptomeria japonica. The sequence goes on from NC_081413.1 coordinate 358,026,645, forward strand.
AACTAAGACAACATCACAATATCATAGTCAACTCAAAATTCGAGGACTGAAACAGGTACACCAAGTCAATCCATACGACAGGGTCCTATTTAAGCAAAGCAAAACATGTCGTTTCATAATTAAAAGCGAATACAGCAATTAAACTCGCAAGGCAATAAACAGGAAAGGACAATATTCCTCAAATTGATTTAAACATTACAATCGATCAAGTTTTCTACATGATCTAAAACAAATTACAGTTATCTACCTCATCTAGGGATAAGTTGTTCTTGGTTTTCTAACTCCTAAGGTTCAAAGCATCGAACAGGCAAATAAAGTCATAACGAGTTTTTAACCAATTCATATAAATAAAATTCAGACAACCATTAATCGACTAAAATAAGATATTTAATCTCCAGTCCAAAACGTCATTAACATACTGGTCTAAAACCGACCTCTACAATCTCGTATTTCAACGATCTTCCAATAACATATAATTCTCTATTATTTTTACACAATACTACCTCAATTAGCCAAGTGCTCTAATTAGCTAGAAGGTAAGATCTAGGTTTATTAATCCAAGATCAGACAAAATATAGTCAACAATATTCAATTGCGAAAATCAATAGTTTTAGAACTTAATCAGAACAAGAGCATAAGTCATGAAATGAGACTGAATAATGACTAACTTACAAACCCCATCATAGAATTAATCAACACCAATTATCGTTTATTATTCTTTTGCTACCTTAATCAAGATTAAGTACTAATTGATACTCATCATTTAAAATAACATACATTAACAACATATCGTTTGCATTTTCCTTTTTTTTTTGATAAAAAAAAACACATTAAAAAAAAACATTTAATAAACCATTTTTTTTTTTAAATCCAAAGAAAAATGCATTTTAAAGAAAACTAATTAAAAAAAATGCATTAGGCAAAGGGGGAGGGCGGGTTGTGCCCTAACCCTAACCCTAGCCGCAAGCATTGGGGGTCCTCGTGGGCGGCGCTCACAACGGTGCCCACAGGTGCCGCGGCGCCCTGCGGCCACCGCCGTGAGCTGCAGGCACCACGGTCTATGAGACAGCAAGAGAACGGGAGGAGGAGCACGGGACGTAGGGGAGGAGAAAGGGGAGGAGCGGGGGAGAGGGGAGGTGGAGCAGGTGGAGCTCCGCTCCCCACCTCCAATCCCCAAAACGCAGTTAAACACCCGCACGCCCAGTCCGCTTCCAGAAAACACAACGCACAGGTTTCCAATTCGAACAAAACTCCCAGGTTTAAGTTCAAACAAAACACACAGGTTTGGGTTCGGAAATAAATATTGTTTAAAGATTAACACACAGTAATAAATGTTTTCATTTCCCATTAAACACAGTCCGAAATTAACTCAAACGCCCAGCCTGGTTAAGATAAATTACACAGCGTTATTATACAACGCACCGTTCGGAACTGGTCACAAACGCCCAGTTCGATATAATCCACGTTTTTTTTTAAACACATAGTTCGTTTTACTTGCAAAAAACCAGAATAACAATCAATGGTTCGAATTCCATATTTTGATTTACATACCAGAAATCCATTTTCCTAAACTTGGAGATATGGGTTTTACAACATTTCCTCCTAGAACAGCAAACCCCATAAAAATTAAGAAAAACCAAATGGATAAACAAACCCTACCTGATCTCGCATTCCTGGCAAGATCTGACGAAGAATCCAAATCTCCAACTCCCAAATCCTCCTTCTTCCTCCAAAATCCTCCAATTCATCTCCAAAATCTCTCCCCAAAATGTCCATCCCCCCAATTTTTCCCCAAATTGGGTTATATGGCAGAGTTGACCCAAAAATTTCTATTTTTGGAATTAAAAATCTTTATTTACAAAAATACTCAAAAATTCATTCTTTTCTAAAATAACAACAAATTAACTTGCTATTCAAATCAAAAATTGATTTCCTCAATCAATTCAATTTAACCAATCACACCATGCACGTAAAACGAGAAGGTCAACCAAACAGACGACTCGCAAACCCAAACAAGAAGGGGATACCGACGACAACTGGCGATGCTCACTTGAGCACGACTAAGGTCGACTAGGGTCTTACAACCACCTAATCCAACTCTAAGGATTAAAAAGGGTATGCTCAAACCTGCAAAACCAGGTGACGACAAACCTCGCACTCATGCGACTTCGTACCTGAAATATCCTGCAACCAACGATCATACATGCATACATATATAATAACTTAATGAATGTGTTAGCTCGATGGATACCATGAAATAAGAACACTAAACAACTAGCATAAAACTAGTGTGAGAACCACATCAATAGCTATGCAGTAAATCAAACATCTAATTTTAACATCATATTACGATTAACCAATCAAGATTAAACCAAGGTTAGAGATCGATTACGGTAGGGGTACTACACTAGTCTTGACATCAATGCAACACATAATCAATTCCTCCAAATTTCCGACAATAAGATGGTCAAATGTATTGTTCTCAGTTATGAGCTTGTGATAAGGCACTTCTAAAAAAAAAGTTTTTGATATCAAGGATTCAGGTGTAGTTCAGGTTCAAATTCTATTGTAACACCGTTTTGGAAATCTCGATAATGATGTAGAAATGTGTGATGTTTCAACAAAAGTTTATGGTTTATTTATAGGAAGTGTCTCATCTTCTGAATAACCTTTTGGGTTGCACTACTTTTTTCTATAGTGATGGTATATGGACTTCTTCATGAACTTGTGGACCATAGGTGTTTCTAGATGGACCAATGAAAGTGCAAGTTTAATGTTTTAGTTTCAAGTGTGGTGTTGATTGTGAAATGTTCTTGTATGTTTTACACACACTTAGAAAACATGACAGATAGAACGTTTTCTTTATTTTGCAATGAAATAAAAGCACATTCAAGCACAATCCTAAGGTTTGGCTAGGAAAATACTTGTTGAATCCCTTTTCAATAGAATACCACATTCAATTGGATAGGTAGAAGATTGGTAGAACTATCTCCCCTCCACAATACTCACTTCTCAGGCATACCAAATTTCAAATTTCTAAAGACCCAAAGATCTCGATAAATTTTTTATCTCAGGTTGGAAAGTACATGAGGAATTTCTTTGGCATGCGTGTCTTGTTGGTTGTAAAGTGTGCTCTATTTTCTATTATCTTTTTTTTTTGTCTTACCTCAATTTCCTTGTTCCTCGGTCCCTCTTTTTCCATTTAATTATTAGGAAAGTGAAAGATATTTGACATGTTTCTAAAGATGAAAGACCAATTCCTAAATGCCAAAATCATTTTAGGAAATAATGAATTTCGACTGGTTTTTCTACAAGAATTGCACGCGAGGAAAAGATCAGCCATGTGGACAAGACCTCGGCCACACATGTGGATTGAACGTTGTTGGATTGTTAATTGTTTTTGTTTCTCTATTCTATTTTAAGACATTTATTTTATAATTGTATGGGTTGTGGCCTATGGCCAAACTATAAACCATATTTAATATGTTCATTGGCCAATGGCCATAATGTACCTCTACCTTATGTTGATAGCATTCACCGAACTAATATGTATATATATGTGATTTTTAGACAGTAAACAATAGATAATATATAGAGACTTTGCAGATCAATTCTATCTCTTGTTTTATGAATTCTTTGATGAATGTGGTGTGTTTATTGATTTGGAGTAGATCATTCTTTGTTTACTCACCACGATAACCAGGGGAAGGGCCCCCTCTTGGAACCCTGGTGAAGTTATTTTTTATTTATAGTTGTGTGATAATTATTCTGTGTGATTATATCTTCGTTAATTATGTGTTTTGTAGTGTCCTCATAGTTTAATTCAAATTATGTGTGAGGAGTGATAATAATTCCGCTTGCATAATCCATTCGGTGATAAAATATTTGTGAAGTATTCTTTGTAGGTTATCCTTGTGACTTGAGGAATAGGGTGTGTGTATCCATTATTGTACTCATCATACCACACTCCATTCTATTCTACCCTGTTACATTCAATTTTGAATTTGTCCTTGTTACACTTCACTTGTATCCTATTATACTCAGCCATATTTCATCAACATTCCATCCTCTTGTCGCAATATTCTTTTTTGTTACCTTTGATTACACTGAACTTCTTGTTGCATTCTAACCTCCTATAGCAAACTGAACTTCCAATCGCTTGCATTATCTCAATCCAAACTTAGTGACTATGATTTCTTTTATCTAGATTAATATTTGCTGACAAATATTTAAAGAAGTATTAGTAGTATGACATTAATTTCATTTGTTTCATATTTAAAGAAGTATTGATTTCATTTTCTTTGAATTTAGAAAGGTGTCTTCAATTTCTTTAGGATGTGTGTTCTGAATTTAAAGAGGTGTGTTTTTTAGAGAGGTGTGCTTTAAATTTTAGATTAGAAATGTGAGATTGAATTAAGTTTGTACATGCATTTCATCCCCACCTAACTCATTATCTTCATCCCTTAGGTAAACAACCACAATACCTTTCATTAGTCTACAACCTTGGATTGACACATATAGGTACAATTGAGGACATCTATACAAGCACAAATTCAGTCAAAACAAGAATTAATCTGGTCACAGTTTTACCCAATAATGCATCACAATACCTAAGTCAACAAGTAGAAGGTAAGGCTACTAAAACAATTTGGCTCTTTGTGGGGGAACTTCAGCAAAACTCAGTGTCTACCCATGTGGTGGCCTCTCATTTAAGAATCCATTCCCAGTCCTCAAGAGGATTTCTACACATCTCACACAAGTGTGGATACTATGGGAAAACCGTTGGTGTAGATACACATCATGACCAGGAAATTGTGGCTTTCACCTAACTTATTGATTTGCATAGCAGGCTGAAGAAATATCGCTTGGGTTGTTCCCTCTCATTGGCCAAAATGGCACTCGAGAGGTAGGCCCTCTACCCAAAAATAAAAACTCGAACATCACTAACACTTTTCTGTTGCACCCAAGACCATGAGAGCCAGGGGAGAGGATAGTGTGTGTTATCAGTAGGTCCGCTCACACACACAAGTGTTCCCAATCACATAAAATAGATATTCATAAGCCCAAATCCAAATGTTTGCTATACTAAAAGATAATTGGTTTAAAAATCAAGTCTTCATCAAAACGTCCTACACCAAATGTCATTAGTAGTTTCAAGATATTATCTTCAACACACAAGAATAGATGCTCTACACAAGACAAAATTTGAAAGATGAGACGCCCAAGATTTGAAACAAGCTCCACAAACAAAACAAACCCTTTAGCTAACAAAAAAAGATGCAAAAATCAATCCTGAGATCTTATGGGAGAACATCCAGATGATTCAACATCAGATAATGAAGTACCTATAGGAAAACAATGCATGTAAAGCAAAATAGACAATATGCACACACATGCATTTAACATTGTTTTGTCTCCATTGCACTCCTATCTATCAAGGTCTTGTGTTTGAAATGGATGCTCTCAGAAGTACTACACAAGATGCTATGAAGAACATAAATTTAAAATATTAATGTAAATGATATGAAAGATATGAAAATCAAAGAGATGATGAACTAGAATGCAAGAAAAGGATTTGAAAATGCAAATATGCAAATGATAGAGAAATTTTTGCTAAGAAATGACGAGGAGTAAGGTATTTGTAAATGCGCTCAGGGTGGAATCCAAGTTTCAAGGTGAATGTGGGATAAAATAATAGTTTATAAATGTAAATCTTTATCCCACATTCATAGGAATAGTGTAGAAATTTAAATGTTTATCCCGCATTCATTAGATGGATGACATGGCTAAGAGTTGGAGATGATAAATAGAGAATATAGTTGATATGTAGGAGATTTGGAAAATGGATAATAATTGAATATATTAATAAATTAAATGAATTAATGGAGAATAATAGGATACATGGATTTAATGAATAATTATTAATATAATAGAGAATGGAGGAAATGGATCGAATCAAAGATTCATACTTCCAACATCCATAATGAACTACCTGCGAGCAATCATACATGCAAGAACAAATATCTAAATTAAAACAACCATGCATGCTATAAAGAAACTACTTCATTGCACTCCTTAAATCAAGAATGAAAGAGATGATAAATAGAGTTGCTTGCACCTCTATAGGAGTTTTTATTTAGGATTAGTAGCCACAACATCAAGTGATTCATACCCAATTCCTTGACATTTTGAATTATCTTGCTCTGACCTTTCATCATATAACTCTTCACATTTATTTGAATCAAAGATGCATGGTTGTTTTGAACTAGAATAGAAGAAAAGGATTTAAAAATGTAAGTATGCAAAGATGGAGGAAATGGGTTGAATCAAAGATTCAAACTTCCAACATCCACAAGGAAGCACCTGTGAGAAACATACATGCAAGTGAAAATATCTAAATCAAAACAACCATGCATGCTACAAAGAAAAACTACTCTATTGCACTCCTTGAAGAAAGATCTTATGTTAGAAAAATGACTCTTAGAAGAACACAAAAGAAGCTATGATTTATTGGAGATTCAAGATGATTGCAAAGAAATGTGAAAATGAGAAATGCAAGAAAGCAAGATCAAACTATCAAAAATGCAAGAGATTAATACAAGAGTTTGAATGAAAAGTTGTGGATAGCAAAATGGGAGAGGGGCTCTTCTTTTATAAGAATTCTCTGGGTGGATCCAGATTGTGGGATGAATATGGGATAAAAAATAGGATTTTAGAGTTTGATCCCACATGTGTGAGGTGGATGCAAATGGGTAAAGGAGAAAGAATAAATGAATAAAGTAATTCTTATGCATATGTTTATGAAAATAGATGAATAATATTAAATATATAGATGATAGATGATAAGTGATAACAATATTAATAAATGATATATATATATATATATTAATGAATTAATGATGGATAAATGATAAAATAATAATAATAATAATAATACTGAATGATGATAAATGATAAATGATAAATGATAATAATATTAATAGTGGACAATATTGATGATGGAATAATGGTTGAAAAATGAAATGGATCCACCCGGGCTTAGGATGACAAATTTTATGTGTCTATAACTACTAGTAACAAAAATAGATCCATTAAAATACTTACTTATCAAAGAAACCCTCATGGGGCAATTATCTAAATGGGTAATATTTTTGAGCGAGTTAGACATTGAATAAGTGGATCGAAAAGATATAAAAGGGCAAGTCATAGGTAATCAACTCATAGATGACCTAGTTCAAGATGATCATGTGTTGTTGTCTTCTTTTTCGGATGAGTCATTCATTATAGTTGCATCCTCTAATGAGTGGCAACTTTACTTTGATGGTTCATACACAAGAAATGGCTCAAGAGTAGGAATTTTGTATATCGCACCACAAGGAGATGTAATTCCCGTCTGACAAAATAATTTTTGAATGTACCAATAATATTGTTGAATATGAATCCTTGGTCATGAGACTTAGGATCATAGTGTAATAGAAGATCAAAGACCTTTGTGTATATGGTGATTCCCAACTAGTCATCCACTAAGTAAATGATGACTATGAAATAAAAGATGAAAAACTTGTTCTTTATGAGAAATTGGTTGACTTTTTTAAAACCAAGTTTGTTACAATCAAATTCCATCAAGTGCCACGACTATAGAACAAACTATTTGATGCTATGGTAACAATTGCATCCATGCTTAATATGCCACAAAATGTTGAGAAATGTGAGTTCCTAGTGCAACAACTACTAGTACCCTCTTTTCAAGATCTACAATCTAAACACGTGTGAAATTGTTGGTCCCAATTATCCCTAGTACCAAGACATTTACAATTACCTAAATGCCCAAATCCTACCCCTAAACCTGTCTAGCAACCAAATTCAATCTTTCATTCACCAAGCCTATAGATACATATCATCGGTGACACTATCTACCATCATTCCTTTTAACAAACCCTCCTCAGATGTATTGATTCAAAAGAGGCAAAAACTTCTTTACATGAGGTACATGACAGTATATGTAGAGGTCATTTCAATGGTCTAAATTTGGCAAATATATTGCTAAGAGTTGGATACTATTGGCCTACAATGGAGAAAGAGGCCCACAAATTTGCAAAGAAATGTTACAAGTATCAGATGTATGGGGGCCTAATTCACGTACCTACACAAGAGATTCAACCTTTTATATCTCCATGCTCTTTCTCTTAATAGGGATTTGACCTCATAGGAAAGATCCATCCTACTTCTGCAAATGGCCACAACTTTATAATCACTACCAATAAATACTCTACCAAGTGGATTGAGGCCATTTATATGACATACATCATTGTCAAGAAAATTTATAGGTTCATTCTAAATTATATCATGTGTCAGTATGGGATTCCTTCACAATTATTGTTGACAATGGTTGCCCATTCAAAAACAAATATGTGAGAGAAATCTAAGAAGTTCCGCATTTAGTATCATTTTTCTATCCCATACTATCCACAAAGTAATGGCCAAGTTGAGGCATAAAAAAAATCATCATTAAAATATTGAAAAAGATAGTCAATATTATGCACGAGATTGGCATATGCATCTAAATTTTACTTTATGGGCATATCATACTAGAATTTTCACTCCCATTGGTACTACCCCTTATTCCCTAGTTTATGGTGCTCAAGCCATACTTCCTATTGAGGTTTGTGTCTCGTCATTAAGATTTTCCTTGTGACACTTGATTGATGAAGAAGACTACAAAGTATCTAGACGACATGACTTAGAAATGTTGGATGAGAGACGTCAAGTTGATCTAGTTCACTTGTAAGAATATCATAATCATCTCCATCAAAACTAAAATAAGAAATTCAAACACTACTTTATTTGACTCCAAATTCTGATGAATGTTTGTTGATATATCGACAAACTTTTGTCAAATTCTGATGAAATACCCAAATGATTTTCGTCGCTTTTTTGACGAACATAAATATGTCGAACCTGTGACGGATTATCGTCGGACAGTGGGACGGTCATTGGAGTTGGTTTTCATCGATAAATCAATGAAAATTTCATCCAACTCATGATGAAAATAATCACAAAACATTATACAATGTCTCTTTAAAAGCATCGATTTTCTGACGATATTGACCAAACATTTCATTGACTTTACGACGAAAAAGCACCAAACGTTCGTCGATATTCTGATGATGTCGACCAAACATTTCATTGACATTACGATGAAATAATCATCACTTGTACAACAACTACCTAGGATATTTTTGTTTTTCGTCAGATGGGGTTCGTTGAGATTGCGACAAAGCCTGTAGATTTCAAAAAAAAAAATTGTTCAGACTCCCTAGGTGCCTCCAAACCACCAAAGATTGGCTCCAAAAGGGAGTGGTTCACTGATCCATTGTTTGGTAAGGGTTGAGTGATGGCCATCTTGAGATTAACAACTTGAGGATGGATCATGTGGGAGGGTTGGATGGTTTCATTACTTTCCCTAAAGGCATAAGGAATGTTTATTACAACAATATTGTCAAATTAAACCATCATACAATTGTAGTTCTTGAATAGATTTGTTTTCTTGCTAATTATGTCATGTGCTTGTATTTCAAATGCAAAAGACATTTTTGTAAGACTTTTCTTTGAACTCAAATTCTATAGTAGAAGTACCAGATATATAAAAAAGCATGTTATATATTTGACTAACAGAATTAAAATCGTGTTGTTCTTTATAACTATTAATTGTAAGCCACATGTACACCTAATTTTCTGAGGAGAAAAATGCTATAATTTTCTTTGGTTGAGTAAACTATGAATGGAAGGAAAATATATGTAATTTGGGACACAAAAATTAAAGATTTCATGTGACAAAAATGATATTAGAATAGTTTTCAAGGGAAATTTATACCGTATCATGTGTGTGCAAAAGTGTTTGTCACTGTTGGTGCAAGTCCTGAAGGATGGAAACCTCAAGCTATTTTGTTTCTAGTATGGTTTTCTTACTCTCTTTGATCCAATTAGTAGACTGGTAGAGCCTCTTAGTTGACATCAATAATCTCCCCCTTTGATTTGCTGATACCTGAATCATAACAGATCAACATAGTAATATAATAATTAAAAAATTGAAATGGAACATTTCTCCATATGTACAAATACTTTCTACTTGTATTCCTTAAAATTGAAAAATCATTTACAAGAAGAAAGAAGTAATGTGATAGCCTTAATAGTTAATAGTTAATACCCAACAAAAGCATTAAATATCATCCACCTAGTGGATTCGTATAAAATTCACATTTAAAATAAAATTTGTAGACTTGGCAATTAATAGATGGGTGATATTGATTATTGAAGAAGATGGTATTTATACAACAAAAATTTACATAGTTCTGAAGATATTTTTGCAGTCCCCCAAAAATATACCTTTTCTAAGAAAGAATCCTATGTTTGAAGACAATGAAAATAGAAAAGTTCAAATACAGGGAATTTACAACTATATTATGGTCAAAAAAGAAAGACTCAAAAAATTTTATTTGGTTAGAAACAATACCATTAATGCATCACTCATTCCAGATTCAAGCAACCCATCTCTTGCAATTTGTGAATCAGCTAAGGAAGCCTCCTTCACATCTCTTTTCAAGTTGTTCAAGTCACATTTGTATTCCCTCGGTTTGGCAAGAAGGTTGGCCTTTACACTAGGCTACAATATTCTTGCCTCAAGATCCATTTTACAAATCTTCAAAAACCACAAATAGGTCATAATGTGGCACAATAAATTATAATATGAAAAAAAAGTTCTCAAAAGGAACATAGAAAATATAAAAAATAAGCCTCTATTGTAAACCAAGAAAAAATAAAGTCAAATTAATTGTGTACCAAAGACTCCTATAAAAATAATTAATAAATATGACTCATACCTCCTATTGTTGCAAATCTAACCCATACCCTAGTTAGTCACACAAAGGGGCAAGGCTCTTTACTAAACAAAGCCATGGGGTGAAGAAAAATATCCTTACCTGGACAACAAAACATTGATCTGATATACTCATCCCGTACTCTGCCAACAAAGCCTCTGTTGCAAACATAACACCTCTACCAGTTGCAACATCTTTGCCAAGGGAACCGCCTAAATCCTACCCAAATAAAAAAGTGTTGTGAAAATCAAGAAATTATATAAATCCTAATTGGTATACTCATATTGTTGGTGCTTCAAGTTGAGTTCATTATACTCACAACAAGTTTTCCCATTACAATTGCGGGTGAGTAGACATGGAATTTTGAGTATTCATCTTATAATATCTAGGCCATTGTTTGTGTCACATAAAATTCATGAGTATATTAATAATACAAACACTTAAGACCACATCATTCAATTACACAAGAGTAATCAGATAGAATAGATCAGGTTATATTCCATTAAAAAAGGGGGAATTAAACCATGAAAATACCTATGGATTGGTACCCATATCAGGAGCTAGAACATCTGTCTAGACACCAATCAAGTCATGTATCTTCTAAGTAAAGACACGATTAAGTCTCTCTAACTCACTAAGGCTTAAATTCCCTAGAAATCAACCAATGCCACCCTTAGCCCCTCCATATGGAATAATATCTCAATTGGAAATATTCTGCCAACTGGAATCCCCTGCAAAAGCTGTCATCAAGGGTAACATATGATATGCATTAAAAAGTAAAATAAGTACAAAGGGTGACATATAGAAGAAAAGAGGACTGATGAAAATTGCATAAGCTTAAAAGTGCAGCATAATGAAATATTGAAAAGTGCATTACCTTATTGGTCTTCTCTTTGTTTCAAGAATAGTTGAAGATTATCTACTTAACAGGGCCAACCATGTAAAGGTGGAAGCTCATTTGGCCCCTCCCATCCCCCCCCACCCTCACATCACTCTCAATTCCCCATACCAAATCATATAACATTAATCATTCATTCATCCATTAATAACATATAACATTCATTCATTCATCCATTAATAACATATAAAACTCATTCATTCATCCAATAATAACATATAACATTCATTCATTAACATATTCACATGCATTCATTAACATATTCACATTCATTTATTAACATATAACATTCATTGTTTTAGTTTTTACATATTATCAAAAATATGGTTGTCATAATATGATGACAATCACTTTTTTTTGTTTCTTTTTTGCAGCTAAATAAAGAAGAAGTGGAGCATCATTTTCTAAATCATTTGTCCCCCCTTTAGTTGTTCTTCCCTCTACTCATGATATTAATGTATGTCTAGTCATGTACTCACAACATGGAGGCTGCTGCAAGCGGGGGTCTACTACAATAACAAATAAATGTTAAATTGATATGTTTTAGTATTATTATTACAAGTATTTCATTAACTAAAAAAATATTATAGCAGTTCTCTTTACCTAACGGGGCCACATCATGCTCCTTATCTTTTCTTATAGCCTCATGCTCAACGTGTTGAACACCCTCTAAATCCTCCGGAGTTGAAACACAAAAGGTTACATTAATTAATACACCAATTGCAAATAAATATGTTTAAAAGAACATTAGAGTGGTCATCTTTACCTGATGGGGCCACATCATGTTCCTAATCTTGTGTAGCCTGATCATGCTCAACATGTTGATCATGCTCTACATGCTCTAAAGTTGAAACACGAAAGGTTATATTAATTAATACACCAAATGTAAATAAAGATTTTTAATTATATTAATCCATAGTGTGTTTTATATAGCACATGAACACATCCAGTACCGGGATGCACACGGCCAAGACCTTCATCTGCAAGTTGTGCTCCACCCTCACCAAGCTGCATTCCAATGTCATGTGCAGTATTATCATTGCTTGCATATTTAAAACAAATAGGCACATAATTACTTTATGGTGGAAATTAATATTGAATAGATTGCACAAGTATTCATTTTTAAATATACTTCATTGAGTTTATTTACCTGCATGTCAGATGCAGTGGAAGCTTGTGTTTTCCCAATCAAGAGTATTAGGCTTTCAACCATAGCTCCATAGCTTTGTTGGAAGGAAATCTTCAGGTCCTCCTCTGTGGGCACTCTCTTAAATTTGGAGCCCTGCGTTTTTGCATAAGATCATGAATTTTGCTTCTATGGTGTGATAAAACCAAAATTGTTTGCAATTTATTATTTGGATGCAATATTTTATTTATTGATACTTACAATTCATGTAGATAATTTCATATAACCACCAAAGCCAATTTTGTGTTGCCTGTGTTTCTCTACTCTTGCCTTTGTTGTCTTCGATGTGTCGAATAGTCTATGAAAAGTTTGAAATACGTTAGATTATATAAAAAGAAAGAGTAATTAGTATATAATTACATTGTTCATAGTATCACATACCTTCCTTGGCCCGGTGGTGTCTTTCCTTTTTTTTTCAACCTTCTCCTTTCCATCCAACACTAGGTCCTTCCACTCCCTCTCTGGAATTATGGGGAGATGCTTGTACTTTTTGTTCTTCTCTAAACATGACCTAATTGGTCCCTCACATGCTTTAGATAGGTACCTACTTTCTTAAGGACCTTGGTCCGATTGAATGTGTTATTACCGAACAACACAACTAACAGTTAATGAGCTCATCTTTTAAATCTTCATTTTGGGCATTCCACCGTGTACATATGGTGGGCCCAAATATCTCCAATGTAATGTCATTTAGATGTTTATAAAAAACATCATTTCCCACAAAAAGATCATGTGATCATTAGTCTAAAAAGAGTGATCAATAAGTAAATTTCAATTGGATTATATATAATACTAATTAGAAAAATTTAAAGTACCTGGGACCTTCTCTATCTTTATGGGAGTGAAATCCTTGATCACCACAAATGTGACTGACAATGTTCTTGTACTAGTAATATGGGAAGATCCAGAAAATGTTGCTAAAATATCACCAGTACAAGTGGCCTCTGCATCCCCAGGTACATGTCCTGACGCATGTTCTGGCATGTGTCCGCTGCCAAATGGTGCACTACCCGATGTCTGCATGCTATGTGTTACTAACATTTTAGTCGACAATATAGGCATGGATGATGGGGATGAATGATGTGATGTATGTGTAGGAAGATCAATATTGTCACTTGTACCAACCCCTACTCCTCGAGCAACACCCACAATACCCTAATCATGGCTAGCAGCATCATGAGGATGCAAAAAATCCACCAAAAACAACACATATTATATTTCATGACATAAAAGAGTACAAAATATAAAACCATGAATGAACTTATGTTATAATTAAAGATCTCATGACAGCTTACTTGGAAGTTGTGTGCTCTCTCGGTCAATATGTTAACCCTTTCTCTTATCTCACATGTTTGAGGCACTATGAATAATAACTGAAGGATTTCTTCATTGCATTTGTTTTGGGTCTTCCTTATCATTTCCAGAGGGTTTTGGGAATATGCGATGTCATCATCGCATAATAGTGACTGCACCTCCCTATGGATGCTCTCCTCTACTACTGATGTCTTTCCCCAATCATCCGACTGCGACAAGAATATTAAAAATATTATCAAAATTAACCTAATAAACTTATGAAAAAAAAAATAATAAAATGGTGCAGAGGCACATAGGCATAAAGATATCTTATGAGGTAAAAGTACATTTTTTTACTTATTTATAATTTTCATATTGTGTTTTCTTTATGAAACATTGTGTTCAAAATTAAAATGTGATCAGGTAATTAAAGTAAGGAATTGAAAGTCCTAATTGGAGACACTAACATGAAACAATGAGGTAAACCTGTCAGTTAGAAGTGCCTGAAGATGCATCGCGATTTGTGCTCTAGGCTGGAGCCTTCCCCATACGATCAATGTCCCGCTGTGACAAAAATTAAATATAAAAAAATATTAGCAAAATGAGACCAATATGCTTACGAAAAAAAACATAATAATAAAATGGTATATTGGAGTCATTAATTGTAGGTTGAGTAAAATGGTATATAGTATGTACCACCCCCATAGTAACTGTGTTTGTATCTATGTGATTCAAATTGTAATTGATTAGAAACTCTTCATCTACAGTTATTGATTTTATTGCACATACGAATACATGGTTTCCCTCACACACCCCAAATATGCAATTGGGTTGCTTATTTGTTTACCCAGGTCATGTACTATTTATAAACCCTGCAATATTCCTTGATGCTTTTGGCCTTCCATTAATGTAAATAGCTACTCCTTTATTTTGATTCTTATCTTTTAGTTGTATATAATTTGATGATAGTGCATACCTATGCATACTTCCTGTATATCAAACCAATTGCATCTAATCTTTGTAACTGTAACAGGGTCTGACATACTCCATCAATTCAGTAACTCTATCGTAATAGATCTTTATGTCGTCCATTCAAAATAGGCCCAAACCATGTAATGACGATGGTGCTATGGGATATATCCTCTCGTTGACACAAAAATCAGTGTTTATTGGAGGAAGTTCCTTGGGTACCCACTATTTTCATAGATGTTTGTACCTCAAGGGAACCTCGATGTTGGTTATTCTCTCATCATCATAAGAACATGACCCCCCTTCAACAAGAAACAATTCCATGCGTTTACAGATTTTTATTCTAATATTTTCACCTCTAGTTGATCTCCCTCTTTTAGACTTACTACATGTCTTGCTTTCCTCTTCTCTTCCTGAATTTCCCTCGCTCGAGGAAGATAGATCTGACAAATACCTATTTGGTGGTACCCGCACTCCATCGAATGAGAGAGATAGTTACCCAAAATTCCTTGAGGTTTTTCATTGTCCATCAGGACGTGGGAGAGCATAACTATAAGGTCAAAAAGAGAATCTATAGGAGATCATGGACTTAGTAGAGGTTTCCTAGAAGATGGACTTAGTTTTCCACACCCTTCAGTGACAAGGTGATCGTAGACATTAATTGGGAAAGATATTATTAATGACACCACTTTTGAAAGGCATGGTGGGTTTAAATGCGAGTAACCTTGAATTTAATCTTGCATTTAGTGTATGAAGCAAGTTAGGAATGAGACCTCAAACAAGTGAAGGGGATTTGGTGAAAGTTGATTTGAAGGTGATATCTATGCTTGAGAAAGATGGAGGCTAATTTCACATTGAAGACGAAGAAGTAGATTGGGCTTTTCAGGGTGAGTTGATATTCAGATGGCTCATAGGTCTTTTTAACTTCTGGGATGATTATGTCCCACTCTGTGTTTTTCTGATATTGGGGAAGGTGTTTATAAAAATGAAACACAGATATCATACCAAAATGGATATATATTCACTCATTATGGCTTGGGGATTGGAAGTGGAGGAAAGCATTGCAACAATTTGTAGGGTGGTGGAATTTCTTGTTCCAGCAAAATTTTGTGAAGGGTTATAAAATTTCTTGGAATGGGCAATAGTAGGTGAGGGAGAATAAAATGAAGATGAAGGGGTGAAATCAAAAATCATACCTTTCCTTTGATGGGCACTGGGTATGTGTGCCTACCATCGCAAGGTGGAGGCAAAGAATGGATGAGAGGCAATGAAGTTGTTAATTCAGATCAAAGAACTGGATGCAGCCATTGCAATAGCTAGGGAGGAGGCAGAGGGAACCAGAAGAACTCTTCAACCAAGTAGGCTGAGAGTGGGGGTGGTGTCAATGTTGGGAGCGGGAACGAGACCGTTTAGGCATTGAAGGTGGCTTCTGAAATGCTGCAATGATGGTGACAAATGGGGTGGGGTGTGGTTTTTTATATTTTTTGGCTAAATTTTTTCTCTGTAATTATGTATAACGTCTTATAGTAAATCTGGGGGTAGGTTGTAGCATAAAATAGTTTTTTGTGTAAATATTTTGTATTAGCTATATATTGCCAATTTTGAAGAATGACAATTTTTTGGATAGGAGAACAAACAGTTAGCATCATGATGTAACTACTTTTTATATTTAATAAAATACATATTTGACATTCTAGATTAATATGCACATTTTTTTTCTATTGAGTATAATTGATAACAGCATATACAAAGTAACGCAAGTTCCATCACCACACCCAACCAGTATGCTCCCAAATAGGAGATCAATAACAAAGATATTTACATCATAGAGTTTCCTTGATTAAGGTTGATTGCATAAATTCTCCTTCTTTTAGGTTTTCCACAAGATCAAGTTATTTAACAGGAGATCAAGTTATTTGAATTAAGTTATTTAATTGATGAGCTAAAAACCTCTATAATGAATGGTTCATAAGGCACAACGCTTGCAATAGGTTTTGCAAAAAAACACAATTTTCTGCCCCAATAAGCCTTACCCACTCAATGTAAAAAACACACTACCATTTCAACCCTGTTTAGTAAATTGGAAGGATTTTATAGTTGATTTAAAGATTAATGGCATTTGACCAAAATATAGAATGCAACACTTACAGTGGATTTGTTGGCACTTACACTTGTTCATCCTCTTTCTCCCTCCATTTTTTAATTTCTGGCTGGTCGGATGCTTTGTGGGCGGATTGGTATTTCAATTGATCCTTGAAGTCATTATGCCAATGGGGATTCTGCATGGATTTCTTATAGAACTGGATTATGCCTTCTGTATCGTAGCCCCAATGTCATGCCCAAACTTTTGGGCACAAATGGAATAATTTTTTTTTTTAAATACTTAACCTGGTATGACTAACTTAATTAAAATAATGCAAACTAGTTTGGTCTTAACTATGTTTTGAGTGAATCAAACAACTAACTTAATTAGGCAATAAATAATCTAAGTCATAAGTGAGCTAATATTTCTCCAAAAGAGTTATTACTATCTTCCATTAATAAATAATTAAACTCACTTAACAAATAATCTCAAACTTAATTGGTAGGGAATATTAAGGATCTCATATAGTTCTTTTAATTACTTAGGGTCTAAAATTAATTTTCCCTAACTCCTTGATTTAATAAATCTATTCAATAAAATTTCCATTAATTAAATTACCTTATAATCTAAAATTTGTGAGGGGCCAACTTGACCCTAAATATATCATTTTATTTTCCCCAAGGATTTATCCTTACAAAGAGTTTAAAATCTTTTTTTTAGAATGCTTCTACATCCATTTAATAATTAAAAGAGCTTTACTTAATTTACAAATAACTATTTTGATTCCATATAAATATAGAATTTAATTACATATATATATATATATATATATATATTCCAAAGAGAGGGGGGGGGGTTCTTTTCTTTATTATATTAATATACTTTTAAAAGAATTCTAAAAGTTCACATGCTAACCCTAACTTTTTAAACACCCATCCCACACATATTTTTTTTAAATATACCCAAGTGTATTTTCCCTAACCCAAAATTAGGGTTAGGGCATGTGTGTGATATAGTTTATTTTTTTATGTGTGTGTTGTGTGTGAGTGTAAATCTTTTCTTCTTTTTTTTTGTGTGTGTGTGCAAGTGTGGGAGTGGCAGCCATGGGAGGCGGCGCTCTACTTTCTTCCACGGCAGGCGCGCAGGGCCAAGCCGGGGGTTTCCATGGAGGTGGAAGGAGGCGGTGTAGGGGTGTACCGCGGGCTGCAGATAGTGCCGCCCACAGCTGCAGTGACCCGCAGACTGTGGACGCCGCTGCCCACAGCTGCGGGCTCCCACAGTCTGTGGACGTCGCTACCCACAATTGCGGGCTCCCGCAGTCTGTGGACGGCACCGCCCACAGCTGTGGCTTCCACAGCCCTGTGGACGTCACCGCCCACAGCTATGGGCTCCTGCAGATTGTGGGCATCGCCGCCCACAGCTGCGGCCCACTCTTCCCTCCTAGCAATTTTTTTTTATAGGTTTTTTTTTTGTGTGTTTAAAATATATTTTTAAAAAAAAACATTTATATATATTTATATATATATATATATATATTTTATTTTATTTTTTTCGTTTAAGAGTTTAACATGTAATAATTTCTTAAAAGCCATACAACCTGCATTATATATATATATATATATATATATATATATATATATATATATATGTCCAAAAGGAACATGTAAATACATTACTATTTTTTTTTCTTTTAATAAACAGATTTTCAGAATAAATATTTAAATGAATAATATATATATATATATATATATATATATATATATATATATATATATATATATATATATATAACTCATTTAGGCAAACTTATGAGATTACCCTTTCTTTTCTTTTATAGCTTTAGAATGCATGCAGGGATTTTTTTTTATTAAAATTTTTGTAGTAGGTTAAAGGGAAAACATCCTCTTTTATAAGGCTGGAATATGTATGTTTTATATTCTGTTTTTTTTTTTGTTTTTTTTTTAAACATTCTGAAAACTATTATTTAAAATATTCCTAAAACAGCAACTCAAATGCAATCTATTATGGTAAAATCATAAACTAGGACTATATGCTAAATTTTTTTTTGATAAAACAAGCTACTTCAATAAGATTTATTTTCTGCATTAAATGGAAGAATAAATGACTGATTTATTTTATTTGCAACAGCATATATAAACATAAATGAACATGTAGAAACAAAAATTAATTTATTTGTAGAATACACATAAATGCAACAACTTTATTTTTTTTTTAAATGAAGATTTAAATACAAGTTAATATATTTCATCTTCCCTTCTTGCGAAACTAACCAAAATAGGAGAAATACATTTGTTTAGCAAATTTAAATACAAAGTAAATAATAATACAAATGGGTTTGAAAACCCAACTAATATTTCCCTTCCATAGGAATATGAATAAAATAAACA